>NC_058132.1:164875024-164965653 GCF_016433145.1 Gracilinanus agilis
CCCCCCCCCCTACATTGCTTCGTTTAATGATCTCCTCAGTTCTTATGTATTCACTTATCATCTCCATGCTGGTTGATTATTTTTGTATATATTTTGTACATATATACAGCTATAACCTCTCTTTTGACTTCCAGTCTTGCATTTTCAATTGCCTGTTGAACATCTCAAACTGAATATTTCATTGACATCTTAACCTCAAAATGCCTAAAACTAGATTCATTATTTTTCCCCCTCAAACCCTCGCTTTCTTCTAATTTCCCTGTTACACTTGAGGCTACACGGATTCTCTTAGTCACCCAGGCTCCCAACATAAGTCCAAATGCCAAGGCCTTCGTAACATCTCTCACGTATGCCTCTTTTTTTCCTTTGCAGACCTTTAGCACCTCAAGCCTAGACTGTTGCAGCAGTCTGCAGGTTGGTCTCTGTACCACAAATCTCTGCTTGTTCTGGTCCATCCTTAACTCAGCTGTCAGAGCGATCTTCCCAAAGTCTGACCATGCCAAAGCCCTCCTCACTAAACTCCAGTTTACCTGTTACCTCCAAGATCAAATATAAAATCCTCTGTTTG
The DNA here is from genome assembly GCF_016433145.1 of Gracilinanus agilis. Lineage (NCBI taxonomy): Eukaryota > Metazoa > Chordata > Mammalia > Didelphimorphia > Didelphidae > Gracilinanus > Gracilinanus agilis. The sequence continues at coordinate 164,875,593 of NC_058132.1, forward strand.
GCATTCAGAGCCCTTCAATGACCTGTCTCCTCCCACAAAACCCCAACTTTCTAGGTTTTATTTTACTTGTGCTGTTCCTAGCCCAAGACTTTCCACTTCCTTGCTCTAGGCATTTTGAGTCACTATCTCTTACAATTGAAAAGTTACTTATTTCTGTTTGCTGGCTTTCCAGTCTTTTTTTTTTTTTTTTAAACCCTTACCTTCTGTCTTGGAGTCAACTGACTCCAATGCAGAAGAGTGGTAAGGGCTAGGCAATGGGAGTTAAGTGACTTGCCCAGTCACATAGCTAAGAAGTTTCAGACCAGATTTGCACTGACTCTAGGCCTGGCTCTCTCTCTATTAAGCTATTGGGATTAATTAAATATTGGAGCTAATTAAGATCTGGGTAAATAGGAATAAACTAAGAATTGTGTAGTTTCACCTTAAACCTCAACTGGAATCTTGAGGAGAATTCCTGAAGAGAATGGTCAGGGCCTAAAGAGCTATTAGGATCTTAACTGACCAACTCTTGGAGTGAGGTTTTATTCTCAGAGGCTGGTTGGGTCTTGCTCTCTAGAAAACTGTGGAAAAATGAGTGGCAGTTTAAAGATGAGAACAGGTTGGAGTTTTGGATATGTCTGTGAAAGAAGACCAACTGAAAAGAGAAAAGGACTGTTTTTCCTCTGTGTAACTGCTGAAGGGAGCAGACAAACCGAGACCTACCAAGGATTGGGTCAGACATATGCAAGGAAAGCCTATTCTCCCAAGAACATTCTACACTCATATCTGCCAAGCCATACACACAAAAAGTCACTTTGGTACACAAGCAATAGTGGATACAGTAAAGAGAACATGGGTTGCACCTGATATTACTAGAATTGCTTCAAAATTTTGATGATCTTGTTTTATTTGCCAGCAATATAACCAACACATATTTAAACAAAAAGCTTTTGGTGGGATGCCACTAGCTTATTCACCCTTTGAACACCTGCAGATAGATTACATTAAAATGCCAAAAGCAGGGAATTACAAATATTGCTTAGTAATTACAGATCAGCTAACAAGATGGGCAGAAGTTTTTCCATTTAATAAAAACACAGCAAACTTTGTAGCAAAGGTATTGCTAAGAGAGATCATATCTAGATTTGGTAAACCAAGAAGGATAGATTCAGATAGAGGTTCACATTTTACAGACCCAGTATTAAAACAAATCTATGAAAATCTGGGAATAACATCCAAGTTTCATGTACCATATCATCCTCAGAGTTCTGGCAAGGTTAAAAGAATGAACAGGGAAATTAAGTCGATGATAGGAAAACTGTGCATAGAAACTCATTTAAAATGACCATATATCCTGCCACTTGCTTTGTTCTATTTGAGAAGTAGACACAGAGATGATTTACACATTTCACCTTATGAAATGTTGTATGGACACTCTCCTATGCAGGCAAAAACATTCATTCCTGTGTATACATCCATGGTGGGAGGAGATACAAATATAGCAGAGCATAGGAAGGAATTGCAAAACAGGATCAAAGAATTACAATAAATGTGAGTAATACTACAAACAGGACCAATAGATTACACACTACACAACGTAAGTCTGGGTGATACTGTGTATATAAAGAACTTTAGTAGAACAGGACCCACAGAACTAGTGTGGGTAGGACCCTATCATATTTTACTAACAACACCCACTGCTATAAAGGTTGCAGAGGAAAATTCATGGTTGTACTGTTTGCATATCAAGAAGGTAACAACAGGTGAAGAATGAGGCATCAGTGGGAAATGGCTGCAGGTGAAGAGAGTAATCAAGAATGAGGAAACAAAGATCAACACAACAACAACAAGAGAGCTACACAATGACAATGGCATGACAACGGCATTACAATTACAACAGAAAGAGGACAACAGAATGGCTATAGACACTATTGTAAGAACAATGCACTGATTTAAAAAACACACTAAGAACACATAGCTACAATCAACAATGAACACTGGCATCAACGATTTTTGCAGGAAGAAAAAGACTGAAGATATTACTTTGCATTTAAAGATGGACTTTGTGACAAAGAGGTTTGTATAAAAAGAGGTATGGTAAGTATATAGAATAGGGAAAGTTTCTAGTTTAAAAATGATTAGTAGGGGGCAGCTGGGTAGCTCAGTGGAGTGAGAGTCAGGCCTAGAGACAGGAGGTCCTAGGTTCAAACCCAGCCTCAGCCACTTCCCAGCTGTGTGACCCTGGGCAGGTCACTTGACCCCCATTGCCCACCCTTATCAATCTTCCACCTATGAGACAATACACCGAAGTACAAGGGTTTAAAAAAAAAATCTAAAAAAAAAAAAAAATGATTAGTAGAACTCACTTGTAATTTGTAACATTACATAACTCAGTAATTAGAGTTCATGGTAATATAAATAAGTAGGGGTAATCAAATTATAGTAGAGGTATTGTAATAGGTATAAAAATTACATTGTAGGGTAGATTCTTATCTCAAAGAAGATTTTATATATTCCTATGAGATAACATCAATGGAGAATTTATATCCTTATTAAAGGAAGCCTTTAAGGTTTTATATCCACCTCAAGGGGGATTTTATATTCCCAATAGATGATTTTCTGGAAAACCATGGAAGACCAAGCGAAAAGAGAAAAGAAGGACGGTTTTGCCTCTGTGTAAATGCAGAAGGGAGTAGGCCAACTGAGACCTACAAAGGCCAACTTAAGCCTAACTAGGTCCAAAAGAACTGACAGTTGGAAGAGTGACAATAATTGTAAACTATAAATAAGGAGATTATTAATTAGTATAGGTCATTTAGAATAGATACTGGGGATTAGTGATAGATTAAGGAGTTTTAAGGAGTCTTGAGTTTCTCAAGCAGGAAGATGGTTCTTGCGAACCAGTGGTGTGGGAAAAGTTTAGTTTCCTTTTAGAATTCCTTTGTTTACCTCTCCTGCCCTTCCTTAAACCCTTTAAAGAAATATTAAATAAGTTTGTATAAACTGTCTCCATTGTAGTTTTCACTCAGCCATCTCTGAGTAGGTCCAAACTGTTACCAGCTCAAACCAGTTGGTAGCTAGCTGGCTTTCAGACAACAACAATTAAAGTTAAGAAAAGATTCTGTATCCCAATTTCCACTCAACAAAGCCACCTAGCTGCCTTCAACTTTCTTTTTATTAATTGTATCCCCTGTGCCTAACACAATACCTGTCACATCATAGTCACTTAAATTTTTATTGGATTAGATTGGACTATATACTAAGATAAGTTCCAAATGGATATATAAATGATTTAGATATAGAGGGTAGCATCATAAACAAAATAAAGGAGCAAGGAATAAATTACTTCCCAAATTTATGGATAAGAGAATTGCTCAAGACCAAATAAGAGAAAAGGAATTATAGGTGGCAAAATGGATAATTTTGACGATATAAAATTGAAAAGAACTTACAGAAACAAAGGTAATGAAACCAAAATTAGAAGAGATTTAAGTAAGTGGGGAAAAATCTTTGAAGCATATTTCTTTGATAGAGGAATCACTTCCAATATATGAAAAGAACTGATTCAAATTCATAAGAATAAAAACCATTCCTCAATGGACAAAATGGTCAAAGTATATGAACAGGCAGTTTTCAGAGGCAGAAAACCAAACTGTCAATAACCATATGAAAAAAGTTTAAATCACTAATAATGAGAGAAATTAAAATTAAAACAACTCTTGAGATTCCACTTCACACACATCACTTGAAAGAGTTGATGAAAATTAAACATATAAATGCTGTAGAGGTAATGGGAAAATAAGTGCATTAATGTACTTCTATTAAAGCTGTAAATGGTTCTAAACATTCTGGAAATCAATTTGGAACAATGCAGTTATTTAACTATGAATACCTTTTGACCTCCCAATACAACTAAGTAGCCTATACTTCACAGAAACAAAAATGAAAAAGGATCCACATATATAAAAACCTTTATAGCCATTCCTTTTGTGGTGGCTAAGAACCAGAAACTGAGAAAGTGCCCATCAACTGGGAAATGGTGAAACAAATTATGGAATATGAAAAGTGATGGAAAACTATGTAAGAAATGGTGAACAAGATGGTTTTAGTGAAACCTGGGGAAACTTTTATGAACTGATGTGGAACAAAGTAAGCAGAACAAGGAGAACAACATATTTAATAGCAATATTGTAGAGAGAAAAAACTTTGAAAAATTTAATAATTCTGATCACTACAATGACCAGTCACAATTTCAAAGAACTGATGATGATACATATTATCCATCTCCTGACAGAGAGGTAATAGATTCAAAATGTATATTGGGATACATTTTTTTTTGGATATAGTCACTGTAGGAATTTGTTTTGTTTCTCTATATACATATTTGTTAAAAAGGATTTTGCTTTATTTATTTTTAGTGGAAGTTTGGATGAGTAAGAAGGAAACAAAGCAGAGTTTTCATTAATTGAAAAAGACAAAATTTAATTTAAAAAGAAAGAGAGCTGAGGGCAGCTGGGTAGCTCAGTGGATTGAGAGTCAGGCCTAGAGACGGGAGGTCCTAGGTTCAAATCCGACTTCAGACACTTTCCAGCTGTGTGACCCTGGGAAAGTCACTTGACCCCCATTGCCCACCCTTACCACTCTTTCACCTAGGAGCCAATACACAGAAGTTAAGGGTTTAAAAATAAAAAAAAGAATAATAAAAAAAAGGAAAGAGAGCCATGGACTTCAGAGTCCCTAGGTCCCTAGAGAATTCTGACGGAGCATTACAATGCTACACTGATTGCTGTTGCTCTAGGTGGCTTCTCTGCTATGTATGCACTGCTCACAATTCTGGTGATTTCTGACAATCTTGAAGTATTTAGAGGAAGCCTCAACTTTGGGTTCTTATTGCCTCTGCACACAGAGCCTTCCTAGCTACATTTTTTCTGGCCCATATCTTGTGCTGTTGGGAGGCTGCCAGGTTGTTTGCCTTCCCTTGCTCTGGCCCTGGCTTTGCTGGCAGCTCTTCTTTGACTGCCTCTGAGCTTCTGGCTGACTTTTTCGTGCTTTTATGGAGTGGAAGAAGTCGCTTACTATAATTTCTTATTGGGTTTCTTGATCATCATTGGTGCAAATTTCAGGGTTTTGTCCAAGGAGATTACATGATCTGGGCAATCTGCTTCTGTTCCTGCAGACATCTTGGCCCAAAGTTCTCACAGCTGGAAGTATTGGCTCAGGGATAGAGAAAACTCGATTTCTATTTAAATTCCTATTTGCTTACTTTGTGATTTATTTTAGACTAAGATATGAGTTTTTAACTTAGGGTCTATGAAAGTTTGTTGTTGGGATTACTTTTAGACTTTGATAAATTTGTTTAGTCCTCTCTATTTTATGCATTTGAAAACTTTGTTCTGAGAAGGGATCCATGGGTTTTCCCAGACTGCCAAAGGGGTCCATGATGCAAGAGTTTAAGAATCTTTGGACTAACCCCAGTGCAACTATCAATAATATGGAAATAGGTCTTGATCAATGACACATGTAAAACCCAGTGGAAATATGCATCAGCTATGGGGAGGGGGTGGAGGGGAGAGAAAGAACATGAATCACGTAACCATGAAAAATTTTTCTAATAAAAAATAAAATTAAAAAAAAAGAATCTTTAGACTAATTATTGTTTTCTTTCAGGACTCTGATCTCTGTTCATATGCTTGTTTGGTGGACCTCTAAAGCTTATCTCCAAGTTGTTTTCCATTATAGGATCACAGAATTATAAAACTGAAGAGAATGGGAAATCATTTAATTTAACCACCTTATTTTATAGACAGGAAAATAGAGATCTCAAGATATGTGATTTGTCCAAGATTACTTTAAATGGGTAGGTGAAGAAGGGGAGAGGAAAAGCAAAGGAGAGAAGGAGAGATAAGAGCAAAGGAGAGGTAAGAAAAGAGAAATTTTTGGTGAAATTTAGGGAGGAACTGAATAATAGGTTGATTTAGGAGGAAAACTATACTAATGTTTTAAGAATCCCTTTTCTCTTTTCCCTCTCAAATGGTCAGGAGACTTCCTACTAAGCTGAGATTGAGCCTGAGATGGTAGGAGCAGGTGAATAAGTTTACTAAGAGTGCTCCAACAGACCAATCCATATGGACAAGGGTGTTCAGAGTAAAAAGAAAGTCGTTCACATATCTTATCCTATCATAATTCTCTTCTTGGGACCCTGAATTTTAGTAACTTCATCCCATAGCTATATTTCTGTCTATTACTTTCTTGCATATACATCCCATGATTAAAAAAAAAGTTAATCGAGCCTTTATTGTGTTTCAGCAAAAGGTACAAGCTAGAATGGAGTGCCCAGGCAAAATGGCTTTAACAAAAAATGGAGAAAAAGGACAGATAATAGATGATATATGCAGTAGATTATTTTTCACATTCTACCCACTGAAAGAAACATATGCAGAGGGAAAAATTGATTTGGTAAGTGAAGAAGCTGTTTAAGAAGGTTATATAAAAGAATGGGAATTGGACTTCTGGACTACAGCTTAAAATATAAGGATGACAGATTCCTAGTCAGAGATGGTGTACATATAACAAAGCCTGGTAAGAATGTATTTGCCAAGTAATTTGCAAAGCTAATCAAAAGCACTTTAAGCCAAAAAGAAAGGGAAAAGAGTGTCTTTATATAATCACCAAGCCAGAAACAATAAAGATTAACTACAGAAGGAAGTTGTTACAGCAAGTGAGACTCCTTTAAGTTCATAGGAGACAAAATCCAAAAAAGGATCCAGCATTGAAATCTCTGTCCTACAATGTTCTGTTCATTATTTAAGACTTCATTGTTAAATTTCTAAATTAGTACAGAGCTTTTGTTTGTGGTCCTTGAACCAATGACTATTTTCATTGCATTATAGTACGTATATAGGATATATTAACTATTTCTGCCTTTCAGATTTGTTTACAATATCTCAATGCCCTAATAGTTAAGCAACTTTGGGGAAAATACTATGTGCTGAGAAATATGTATATTGTTTTGCCATCCCATTTAGAAGATGTCATAAATCTTTTAACTCTAGTTTCTCTAGCAATTTATTCAATGATAGATTTTCCCTTTTGTTTATATTTCTGTTCAACTAATCTAAAAACTGATAGAAGGCTATTGAAGTCTCCTGTTACTATTATCTTACTGACTATATCTTCTTGTAGCTTAGTTCATATTTACTTTATTAATTTAGATACTGAAGTACTTGGAGCATATAAGTTCATTATTACTGATATCGGTTTGTTAACAATAATTCTTTTCAGTGTCATGGAGTTTCCTAAGTTATTTCTTTTTTTTTTTTGAACATTTATTTTTGTTTTGTCAGATAACATGATTGCAACTCCTGCTTTTTGGGATTCACTTGACACATAATAAAAATTTTTCTATCCCTTAAGTTGTATTTTGTATATGTCTTTTTTTCCATGTATTTTTGTAAGTAACAGATTGAAAGATATTGTTTTCTGTCCCACTTTTTCCAGTTTATTGGCTTGTTTAATCCATTCACATTTAATGATGTCTCATTAAAAACAATAAATAAACATATTTATATTTTCTTCCATTTCTATCTACTACTGGGCTTTTTCAAATTGTGATTTTTTTCCCACACCTTTGCTATAAACACAATATTAAATTCTTTCAGTTGCTTTAGCTTATTTTTTAAGTGGACTAATATGAGATGTCTATATAAAAATGCCTGAAATTTAGGCAGCAAGTGATCCTAATAAAAGGAGGCAAATTTGATCTCTTAGGTATCACTAAAACTTGGTAGCATAAACTCAAAATTAGAATATAACTAGACGGGTATATTTGAGTCAATTAAAAACCATTTGAGTAAAATAAAGTAGAATAGAATATATTAAGAAGGTTAGTCATGTAAGGAATTCCAGAAACCAAAGGAGGAAAGTATGCCAGATAGTATTTGAGTAAAAGTCAATGGAGAAGGGAAACCTAAGTTATTTGCCACCTGAGTACATTATAGATCACCTACACAGAAAGAAGTTAAAGAATTTAAGAATCATATTACAAACCTGGCATGGATATAGTGTGATGGGAGACTTCAACTATTCAGACATCCACTGGAATGCTCTCTTTGAAAAGCAGAAAAACTAATCACTTCTTGACTTGCCTTAATGATCATTTCATCCTTCAAAAGATGGAAGAACTACCAAGGGGATATTCTAATAGGGATATGATTCTCACTAACAAGAAGGAACTGACTGGGAGAAAATGAATAATCTCTCCTATTGTATGTGATAAAGGAAGAGTGGAAAATCCAATTATAATCTAGTATATATCTCAAATTTGGAGAAAGTAGATTTCAAAGAGTTTAAAGAAAGGATAGATAGGACACCAGAGACTAAAATTCTATGTGAGAAATAAGTTTAGGTAAACTGAGACATTCAAGAAGCAAATTCTGAAGATACAAAGGGAAACAGTGCAGTGAAAGAGCAAAATTAGAACTGTCTGAAGAAACCAATATGAATGTACAAGGAACTTACCAAGCAATTCAGATTTAGGAAAAAAATGTGTGGAAGCAAGGGCAAGTAACAAAGGATGAACATAATAATATAACATCATTGTTAAAAATAGTGTCAGGAGTGATAAAGGTAAAAATGAATTGAGTATGGAAAGGAAAATGGACAACTAAAAGAGGGACTTTTAAGTTTTATTGGGGATAATAAAAGGTCAAAAGAGATATGACCTAGACTTTGAGTGGATGGAACTATAATAATTAACAAAAGAGAATGGAATTGCTTGATTCTTTTTTGCTTTTGCTTTCTCAATCAAGGAGAATGCACTTTGCACTGGAAAAGACAGTCAAATTCCCAAGTAGAGAAATTATGAGATGTTGGGAGTGTTCTCTCCTAGCATCCTGTCATAACTTCCCCACTTCTTTTTTTTTTGCCAATTACATGCAATAACAAATTTCCTCATAAGTTTTCCAAAATTATATGATCTGAATTGTCTCACTCCCTCCTTTCTTCCCCCTTCCCAGAACTGTAAAGCAATTCAATCTGGGTTATACATATATTATCATGCAAAACATATTTGCACTGGAAAAGATAGAATAAAAATGGTTATTATGGAATTGATACCTAAGATAAGTAAGCAGATGGCAATAGAGTACCTGCTTACCATCAATGAATTAAAATTACAATGAAATAAAGTTACTTGGTCCTTGGGTACTGAAAGAAGCAGAAGCTGCTGTCATTAGTGGCATTAAGCTGCTGTCAGTAATCAAATAGAACACAGAAAACCAAAGAGGTACTAACAGAGTGGAGAAAGGCAAATATTGTCCTGATTTTCAAGGGACAGAAACAAAATCTACAAACTATAGGCCACTGAGTTTGACTTTGACTCCTGGGATAATTCTAGAATGGGTTATTAAACAAATAGTGAACATCTAGAAGAGGAAATAGTAATTACAAAGTGCCAGTAAGGTTTCATCAAGGAGAGATCATGCCAGACCAACTTTATTTGTGTTTTCTAGATATAGTTATTAAACAGGTAAATGAAGGGAATGGTTTAAATATAATTTACTCAGATTGTTTTCTTTTCATTTTATTTTTAATTACCAAGATTTTGGAGTCAGGAAGATTTGAGTTTGAATCCTGTCTCAGGCACTCTTTGACCCTAAGCAGAATATAACCTCAGGTTTCTCTTCTGTAAAATAGGGATAATAATAGCAACTATTTAACAAGGTGGTTGTGAGGATCAACCAATCAACTAATACTTATTAAGTCCTTACTATGTGCCAAGTATTGTACTAATACCGGTACAGTATGTCACTAAATGTTACAGATATAAGAAAGACAGAAAATGAGATAATATTTGTAAAGTGCTTTGAAAACTTTTAATTTTTCCCAGTTACATGTAAAAAGTTTCCAACATTGTTCAAAGAATTTTGAATCTCGAATTCTCTCCTTCCCTCCCTTTCTTCCTTCTCTTAAACACTCCCCCTACCCCATTGAGATGACAAACAATCTTATATAGATTTTACATGTGCAATCACATAAAACATTTTAAAAAAAATTTTTAAAGCACTGTATGCTAGTTACTATTATATTTTTGTGGGAAAATACAGAGATGTGAAATAGATGATAACATAATTAGGTGGATTCAGAACTGAGGACTTATATATATGTTTAATATATAATTATTTAACATAATTAAGTAGGACTCAAAAAGTAGTTATTAATGGTTCAACATCAAAAGACAAAAGTCTACAGTAAAGTGCCCCAGGGATCTGTACTTAGCCTTGATTTAGATAAAAGCATTGATGATATGTTTGTCAAATTTGCAGATGGCAAAAAGCTGGGAGTGATAGCTAACATGCTGGAGGACAGATTTAGGATCTAAAAAAATCTTGATAGCCTCTTAAAACTCTGGGCTGAATTGAATAGGATGAAATTCAGTAAGGGTAAATATAAAATCTTACACATGTTTTTAAAAATTTCACAGCTACAGGATGAGGGAGATATAACTGGACAGGAGTTTTTTCTGAAAAAAGATCTGAAGGGGTTTAGTGGGCTGCTTGCTTAATATGAAACAATGATGAGATATGCCAGCCAAAAAAAATAATGTGATCTTTGACTGTATTAGAAGAAAAATAACTTCTGAAATAAGGAAACAGTACCTCTGTACTCTCTCTGGCATATCTAAATATTATGTTCAATTCTGGATGCCACAGTTTAGAAAAGATATCGATCAGTTGTACCATATCCAGAGGAGAGTACAAGTCATGAGTTGAAGCAATCGTGCATGTTTAGTCTGGAGAAGACTTAGGTTGGAATTGATAAATGTGTTCAAATATTTGAAGGGCTGTCATATAGAAGAAAGACTGAATTTGTTCTGTTTGGTCCCAGAAGGTAGAAGTAGGAGCAGATGGGTAGACATTTCAAAAAATCAAGTTTAGGCTTGATGTCAGAAAATACTTTCTATTTGAGCTATCCAAAAGTGGGCCGCTTTGAGAAGTGGGTTCCTTTCATAGAAGGTCTTAAAGCAGAGGCTGGATAACCACTTTTTGGGTATGTTATAGTAAAGATTCCTTTCAGATATTAGTTGGATTATAGCTCTAGGAATCATTTCTAGTTTCCAGTTTCTATGATTCTATGGTTTAAGTCTTTGAAACCAAAATATGCAAGCAAGAGAACTTGGAAACCAAATAAGTTAGGAGCTCAGTATCTCAAAGAAGGGTTTAGGGATCAGTGAGGTTTATATTATTATTTTTTTAAATTTAGAATATTTTTCCATGGTAACATGATTCATGATTTCACCCCCCTTTTCCCTTTGCCACTCCCTCTCCCCAGAGCTAATAAACAATTCCACTGGATTATTCATGTATCATTGTTCAAAACCTATTTTCATGTTATTCGTATATGCAATAGAGTGAACTTTTAACACCAAAACCCTAATCATATCCCCATCTAACCATGTGATCAATCATATGTTTTTCTTCTGCATTTCTTTCTCTAGATGTGGATAGCTTCTTTCTCTTAAGTTCCTCTGGATTGTCCTGGATCATTGCATTGCTGCTAGTAGAGAAGTCCATTACGTTTGATTGTGCCACAGTGTATCAGTCTCTGTGTACAAGATTCTCCTGGTACTACTCCTTTTGCTCTGCATCAATTTCTAGAGGTCTTTCCAGCCCACATGGAATTCCTCCAGTTCATTATTGCTTTTAGCACAATAGTATTCCATCACCATCAGACACCACAATTTGTTCAGCCATTCCTCAATTGATGGATACCCCCTCATTTTCCAATTTTTTGCCACTATAAAGAGTGAGGCTATATTTTTGTATAAGTGTTTTTCCTATTATCTCTTTGGGGTACAAACCCAATAGTGCTATGGCTAGGTCAAAGGGTAGGCATTTTTTTTAAAGCCCTTTGGCCATAGTTCCAAGCCCTCCAGAATGGTTGGACCAATTCACAACTCCACCAGCAGTGTATTAGTGCCCCAATTTTGCCACATCCCCTCCAACATTTATCACTTTCCTTTGCTGCCATATTGACCAATCTGCTAGGTATAAGGTGGTACCTCAGAGTTGTTTTAATTTGCATTTCTCTAATCAGGAGGGATTTAGAACGCTTTTTTATGTGCTTATTGATAGTTTTGATTTCGTCGTGTGAAAAGAAAACTGTCTATTCATGTCCCTTGACCATTTGTTGATTGGGAAATGGTTTGATTTATTGTAAATTTGACTTACTTCCTTATATATTTGGGAAATTGAGGTTTATATTATAATAAAAGGCCTCCCTAGGTAAATGAGAAAGCTTTATCTTTGAATCAGTTCTAAGAAAGAACCCCAGCCCAGAGCAATACTTCCTGTGTGGAAGAGTCAGAATCTCAAAGGGGCCATGCCCACATTGTTTCTTTAAGTTTTGAAATGGGCAAGTATCTGAGGCCAAATTTCAACTCAAGTCTTCCGATTCCAGGTTCAGCATTCTATCTATTATGCCACCTATCCTCAGTAGATTGTTTTCTTAAATTCTGATTCTGAATCTTACAATTATCAGCATTAGAAAAGTCCTCCGTTTTAAAATCCAGTGCACTTCATGCTATCATGATCTCCATTTCAGAAACAATTTCATAAAATGATAGCTACATTTCCACCTTGTGCTGCTCACTGCTACTGAGGAACTTGATGTCCTTAAAATAATTTAACTCTTTAGTCCAGGGTTCTTCATTTTCTGTGTCATCGACCCCTCTGCCAACTTGGTGAAGCCAATGAACCCCTCAAAACAGTATTTTTAAATGCATGCAATAAAGGAAGCCAATTATATTGAAATATAGTTGTCAAAAAAATTTGAAAACAAGTTCATAGACACAGGGTTAAGAATCCTTTTCTCTATTAGATTTTAAGCTCCTTGGAGGCAAGGGACTGTCTTTTGCTTTTTTTGTATCTCTGTACACTCACTCGATAAAGTGTCTGGCACATAGTAGGTGCTTAATGAATTTTATTGATTGATACTGATTAATTGTTTTAGCTATTATGAAGAAAGCAAGAGGAAGTGGGATTTTCCTTATTTTGACAGGAAAAGAAACTCGGGCCCAGAGAAGGACTGACTAGTCACATTACCCATTTTCTCCCTTTCCATTTTATTTACAGGAGCTTCCCTTCTTTTGATAATGTTATTGAACTGCTTGAGCTAGTTCTGTCCTGTCATCTATGTATTCAAGGTTAGCTTGGCAATCTAATCTACATCTATGATCCCAACTCCTTGCTCTACCCAGACCTCTTTCTCATTCATAAACTCTGTTTTTCTACAGAAATGATTTCATCTCTTGGTTGATTTCAAAGCAAGGATAGAGCTGCCTATGTCTGAAGTTACCTTACATCTTCATTTCCTGTCAGGACGATTAAAATTGATTTCCGCCGGGAGCTGGAGAAAGATAATCCAGCAGGGGCTCCTGTGGGGAGGGAGTCAGAGTCTCGGAGGAGCCATTACAACACTGTTTCTTAGATTATTTAGGCTTTAAGATGAGCTTTCTGCTCAGAATGGGGCTACTGATCATCAGACCAATTAAGAAACAAATGGATCTGCCAGGAAATTTGGGGGGGCACGTTAAGGAGGAGAAAACAGGCGAGTAGGGAGCCTGCTATCTCTTCACCCCTCTTACAGTACCATGGATTATGGAGACTAGGAAAGATGATAAGAAATTTGTTGGTCCCAGAGGAATGAGGAAAGAGGTCGAGCCTCTTCATTTTTTTAAGCAGCAGCTATCTTATCAGGTTTCCTGGAGAATCTCAAAACCATTGTAGCATCAATTTCATACTCCAGCTCTGTAGTCCTTTAGACCCCCAAGATCCTTTCTTCAGTGGGAGTCAACCTGGAAGGAAAAAGAAAGAAATGGAGACTAAGGTTGGAGCTGATGGAGAGTAAAGACAAGTCTGAACATGGGGCTGAAATCATGATTCCTCTTAGCCCTTTAGGTTCTCCATTTATAACAACTCAGCAAATAATGTTGGCTGAGGATTGGGAGCAAGTAATGAGAACTTATTTCCAAGACTCAAGAATATAAAAACTAGTGAATGTTTTCCAACTCCAGCAAGTAAGAGGAGCATCTAATTCAGTCTCCGACGAGAGAGGAAAAGAGAAGTATTCCTGCTTGAAGAACCCAAACTTTTTGCAGAGCAAGAGAACTTGATGTTTTACAGCTTTAGCTGAGCAACCCTAGCCTGATTATCAAATATTAGAATTGAGAGAAACAAGCACTGATGCAAATAAAAGAATATTCTGCTGCTGATTTAAAGACAAGTGAATCGCTAAATATTTTTATTAGCAGCAAATTTGCTGCTGGCTGGAACTAATTTCACGCCCTGTAGATATGGTGCTTAAGTTGGAAATGGCGTTAAATTGCTCTCTCCTTGAGGCGGGTGAGGTTTCTGGTAGCAAAGCACCACTAGATGGCCCAGATTGGAGAAGCTTCTCAAAGAGAGGCGTTTCTGAAACCAGTGGGAGGAGAAACCAAAAAGGAGCTACACCTTTTAAGCAATATTTGTATTCCAAAATGTCTGGACCTTTCGAGCACAATATATCAGAAAGTAGGACTTTGGAATCTTCATCACTATAGGATGAGTATTCTTCTGAAGTTCTTGAATTTCCCAATAGTCTTTCAAACTCATATATATATGGGATATATGTATACACATAAATACATATACAATCACATAAACTAGCAGTTAATCTTAAAACTTCCTTGTGATGTTCTCTAATTGGTCCTGCCTTCCTAATGAGACACTAAACTTAGTAAGAACAAGGACTACAGTTTTGTTTTGTTTTTTTATCAACTTTAGAACTAAAGGGGAAAGTAGAACCCTCCATATGGATGGCAGGGCAAGAAGACAGGAACAAAAGACTTGGAGCAAGGATACTGAAGCTCAGAATAAGGCAACAGGTAAAAACTGTGCAGATGGCACAGCCAAGGCATACAAGAAATAATGAAGATCAGGAAAAGTAGTAGGACAGAAAATAGGCAGACAGGTAGAAAATAAAAGAAAAAATACTAGGGACAGAATAAATTGAGCAGCCAAAAAGTCCAAGATAATTACCAGGAATCAGGAAATTTATATTAGTTTAGAAAGTCTTACCTTTTTGTGGGTATTTAGGAAATGATGAAGCAATCACTAGGAGCTAACTTGGGATCACTATAAGCAAAATATGCACCAAACAAAGGTATTTCCTGTCACCTCAGATTATGATGTTGATAGTTTAGGTTGCAATGCTATGGAAATGATCCAGATTTTAGAAAAGCATTTAACAAACCTTCCCATAATATCTTTGTGGACAAGATAGTGAAATGTGAGCTAAATGATAGCACTATTAGGCAAAATTGTTTCTAATTGCATAATTTTACCCAAACAATTGGCTAAATGGCTCAATGTTAATTTGGAAGGGGTTTTCTATTAGAATGCCACAATATTTTCTCTCATTCATAATTTTAATCAATAAGTTAAGTGAAAACATGGACAAGATCCTTACCTTAAGCTAGGGGGAATTCTTAATAGTATACATGACAGGAGCAGCTAGGTGGATAGAGAAAGCCAGGCTTAGAGATGGGGGATGGGGGGGAGTCCTGGTTTCAGTTTCAGCCTTAGATACTTCCTAGCTGTGTGACCCTGGGCAAGTCATTTAACCCCCATTGCCTAGCCCTTACCACTCTTCTGCCTTGGAACCAATACTAAATATTGATTATAAGATAGAAGGTAAGGGTTTAAAAAATATTATATGTGACAGAACAAGAGTTCAAAATTATCTCAATACATTAGAATCAAAAAGATGAAATCCATAAGGATAGATAAGTTTCCAAAAACTAACTATACAAATGCAAGAAGATGAAGAATTAGACTAGTGACTTCATTAGAAAAGACAGAGAACATCTATTAAGCATTTACTATGTACCAGGCACTGTGCTAAATTCTCAAGATACAAATAGCAACAAACAAGAAAGTTCCTTCCCTCAAAGACATTACATTCTAATAAGAAGAAAGCAACACATAAAAGAAAGAAGGAAAAGGAAAGAGGACAAGATGTGGAAATGGTACCCAGGGAGTAATTCTTTTAACTTCCCTTTTATTGGGGCATTTTTTGTTATAAAGATATTTTATTTCATCAATTATGCATAATAACAAATTTCCACATAAGTTTTCTAAAATTATGTAATCCAAATTGAATTGTCTCCCTCTCTCCCTTCCCTCCTACCTGGGAAGCAATTGGATCCTGGGTTATACATGTATTATCATGCAAAACATATTTCCATATTGTTTATTTTTGTAAAAGAATACTCATAAAACCAAAACCCCAAAATAAAAACCCAAATAAACTAAAGGGAAAAATAGTGTGCTTTGATCTACATTCTAGCTCCAACAGTTCTTTCTTGAGGGTGGATAGCATTCTTTGTCATAAATCCTTTAAAATTGTTCCTGTTCATTGCATTGCTGAGAGTAGCTAACTCTATCATGGAAGATCAATTCCACAATATTGCTTTTACTGTGTACAATATTCTTCTGGTTCTGCTTATTTCACTCTGCATTGATTCATATAAGTCTTTCCAGCTCTTTCCGAAATCATCCTTTTCATCATTTCTTACAACACAACAGCATTCCATCACCATCATATACCACAATTTGCTGAGCCATTCCCCAATTGATGAACATCCCCTTAATTTCCAGTTCTTTGCCACCACAAAAAGGGCAGCTATAAATATTTTTGTATAAGGAGGTCCTTTTCCTTTCCTATTATTGTTGAGGGAACCAACATCTTCCCAGTCATCCTCAGTTCCTCAGATCTCTCATCTTGCCCTGCCATACCCAATTTGTTGCTAAGGTCTGTCAGTTTTACCTTGGTAACATCTGTGACATCACCCTGGTATAGATCTTACCACTTCACACCTGGACTACTTCAATTAGCCTGCTGGTGGTCTCCCTGCTTCATCTCTCCCCAATCCAGTCCATCCTCCACTCACCTGCCAAATTGATCTTTATTCAGCAGAAATCTGACCGTTTCTCCTCTTACTCAATAAAATCTAGTGGTTCCATATTACTTTCAGATATAGAATCAGATATAAAATCCTCTATTTTTTGTCTAAAACCTTTCATAATAGGCTCCACCCCTACCTTTCCAGTTTTCTCACACCTGATATCCCTGAAGGTATCTGTGATCCAGTGACACTGGTCCCCTTGATATTTCTCATTCAAAAAAAGTTCCATCTCCCAACTCCAGACATTTTCAACAGCTTTACCCTGTTCTAGGAATGCTTTCTGGCTTTCAAGTCTCAGCTAAAGTCCCACTTTCTATAGGAAGCCTTATCTATTCCCCCTCAATTCAACTGCCCTTCCTCTGTGGATTACTTCTAATTTATCCCACTTTTGGCATATTCGTACATCATCATTTGCATGTACTACCTCCACTGGACTATGAACTCCTTGCAAGCAGGGACTACCTTTTGCTTCTCTTTGTATTCTCAGTGCTTAGCACACAGTAGGCACTTAATAAATGTTTGGCAATTGACTATTAAATGACTGATTGGAGGCCTGGTTCTGGGCAAGATAAGGCAAAAGCTCACATATCAGAGCTTAGGGGCAAAGTCCAAGGTTCTGGTGAGTGAGATCTAAGGGCTCTACTAATTATGAAAGCCAAGAGTATGGTGCGCATTTATATTTTCCTTAAAATCTGTTCCTTTTACTCAACTCCCTATTGCTGGGAATGGCACAGGCATTCTCCTAATCGTTCAGGCTCAAGACACCAGCCAATGCCTGAGTTTGCTCTCCCCCATTTCCATCAGTATCTGATGCGTCACCAATTCCATCAGGTTTGGTTCTCTACTCTTTTTTACCTTCTACCTACCAGTCAGCCACCAAGTTCTATGTTTCCTGTCTCCACAATACCTTTATCTCAATGTAGTCCATCTCCTCCTTTCCTGTGTCACTACTATCAGCCTCCTCCATTTCTTCATTACTTCCCATCTGGACAATTGAAACAGCTTCCTAACAGGTCTGCCCAACCTTCAGTTTCTTTTCTAACCAAATCATCCAGATTAATTTTCCTAAATCATAATTTTGTTCATGGCACTTCCTTGTTCTGACTTTTCGGTTATCCCATATTTCCTCCTGAATCATGTTAAAGATGTTATATAGAATTTCAATACTGAACCTTAAAAATCATTTAGTCCAATCTCCTTATTTTACAGGCAAAGGCACTAAGGAAACAAAGGCTAAGTGATTTTCCTAAGGTCAAAATTCTCATGAGTAGCATAGTTTCCTCTTTCCTAGTCCAGTTTCCTTTCTATTAAAACAAATAAACAAACAAACAAAAAAAATGGGGGCAGCTGAGTGGCTCAGTGGATTGAGAGCCAGGCTTAGAGATGGGAGGTCCTAGGTTCAAATCTGGCCTCAGACATTTCCCAGCTGTGTGACCCTGGGCAAGTCACTTAACCCCCACTGCCTAGCCCTTACCACACTTTTGCCTTGGAGCCAATACACAGTATTGATTCCAAGATGGAAGGTAAGGGTATAGAAAGGTATAAAAAAAGGTATTAAAAAAAAAAAAAAACTTAATTGAGAAGCCCCTAGGTGGCACAGTGCATAGGGAGGAAAACAGGGAATCAGAAAGACCTGAGTTCAAATCTTGCCTCTTACACTACTGTCTTTCTAGATACTACCTATTACTATTACTAATTACCAACTTTGTGACCCTGGGCAAGCCACTTTATCACACTTTCCTAGTCTTTAAAATGAGAATAAGAATAGCACCTACTTCCCAGGGTTGTTTGTGAGGATCAAAGGAGAGAATATTTGAAAGGTGTTTTACAAACCTTAAAGTCCTTCATAAATGTTATTTACATAGCTACATATATATATATATATGTACATATATATTTTTATATTTAAGCCTATATAAACAGATGCTAGCTCTTATGCTAAATGTCTTAACTCGACGTTCAAAATCTTCTCCACCTATATCCCCTGATTAAAATTTGACTCCAACTGACTTTTCTAGACATCTCACAATATTTCTCATCACATAACCTGTATACTGACAAACTGAATTATTCAGCATTTTCTAAACAAAATCACTTACTTTCCTGATCTTGTGACTTTGCTCCATGCCCTTTCTTCTCCCTAGAATGCTCCACCTATTACAATGTTATCTATCCTTCATGGCGCAATTTAAATTTCGCCTCCTCTAAGAAGCTTTCCTCTATATTGGGAACTTTTAACCTTTTTTATATAATATACCCCTTTGGCAACTTGGTGAAGCCTATAGACTAATCCTTTCTCAGAATAGTATTTCTAAATACATTCAATGAAACAAAACACATAAAATGACTGTGAGGAATCCAGTTTTTTTGAAATAAAGTTGTCAAAAATATTTTAAAAAACTAATTTAGGGGCAGATAGATGGCTCAGTGGATAGAGCGCCAGGCCTAGAGAGGGGAGGTCCTGGGTTCAAACGTGGCCTCAGATACTTCCTAGCAGTGTGATCATGGGCAAGTCATTTAACCCCAATTGCCTAACCCTTACCACTTTTCTGCCTCAGAACTGATACTTTGTATGATTTTAAGACAGAAGATAAGGGTTTAAAAAAAATTTTTTTAAGTCAGTTTACTGACCATGAGTTGACAATCCTATTTTCGACTCCCAGTGACAACTAAAGTTTCATATCCTAAAAACAACTTTCACTACCCTATTTTAATATTTTTGCATCTTTAACCACCTTTAAGAGGGAGCCTAGTACAGTGGATAGAGAGCTGACCCTAGAACTCAGAAGACCCTCTTTTTAATTATACACTCTTATACACACTAGTTGTGTCAGCCAGAGAAAGTCACTTAAACTCTCGGTGGACCTGGCACCTCTTTAACTATGAATTACAAAGTAGGTGCTAACCGGAATTGCTAGAGAGAATTTCCTGATTTGGGACTCCCAATACCATTGGAATCATCAATCGAGTTCCTATCATGATCCTAATCACATCTAAACTGTGCTCTTTGCCCTTTCTCTATCCAAACTACTAAATCCTTTGGTGACTTCCCTTCTGATTTCCTCTGTTCTTCCCTCCCTCACTTCATGAATCAGACTGGCTTATCTCTTACCAGTCCTATTTATCATCATTTATTTATTAAATTTGCTTAAAGTATGACACAGTTCCATCTCAGAGTTTCTTTTGAAAATGTCAGCCAAGGGAAAGCGCCCCCAAAATGGGGGCTCTGAATGGTTACGGTGGCCTCCCAGGGTTCTCTACCAAAACGTTGGGTTGGATCAGATGCCCTCTACGGCCATTTGCTATTTT
Organism: Gracilinanus agilis; assembly: GCF_016433145.1. Lineage (NCBI taxonomy): Eukaryota > Metazoa > Chordata > Mammalia > Didelphimorphia > Didelphidae > Gracilinanus > Gracilinanus agilis. The sequence continues at coordinate 164,895,883 of NC_058132.1, forward strand.
TTAATCCTGAGCCTGTTTTCCCAATCCTGCCCTGGCACTTAATTTCTCATCACTAATACTTTGTCTTCCATTTCCAGTATGCATCTCCCTCTTTTAAAAAGCTTGTCAGTTGAAGCAGTTGCATATTCACATGAGTTTCTGTCCTTATTTTATATCATCTCAGCTTTCAGGCTAACCTCTTCCTGAGCCCAGGCTGTGGCTATGTGACTAGCCAAATCCTCCCCATGACCCTCTCATGAAATGCAGTGTATAGAAAGTGGTTACTCCTCTGACCGAAGCTTAGCATGGTCATCCGTGGATCCAATAAAGATTCATGGGGTTCAGCCCTGTCACGGCTGTGATAAAGCCTTGAGACATCTGCTGATCCAGAAACCCCATGGTTCTTTTAATACTTTCACACTTTCCCATGAAGCATCGTGAGTTTCCTTCTCCCCCACCCACCAAATGTTCCTGTATAGGCTCCAGCTGAGTTTTGCCATATATATCCTTTTAGCAGCTGCCTGGTGTTTGTGCCTCTTGGGCTTCAGTCCGTTTTTCTTTTATAAGATTCAAGAAAATCAGAGTTAACAGGATTCTCCTCCTCCTCCTGCCAGGCTGCTGATATTAACTCCCAGAAAGGATGCTTTCATCGAAGCCCTCAAAGACAGAGAAGAAAAGTTGGGGACAGATTTTCTCCCTTGCTGTGACACTAGATTCCTACTTGTAGGCAATGAGAGAACAAAGGCGAATTAATCCCCAGTTCACCACACTGGCACTCCCTGGGAGAGTTTGCTAGTGTAAATGGTAAAGAAATCCCACTCGGAATCTCCAGGAAGGGGAAATAAATAGGATGCTTCTCGTTTTACAGATTAGGGAGGAAGAACTAAAAAACAGAGAAGAGACGTGTCCCAAGTCAAATGCAGTGTGCCCAGGTTTGCATATTTTTCCACTGACATCACAAGTGGCCTGCATTTGGATAGCTGGGAAGCAGGAAGAGTGGACAGTGTTTGGATGGCAAGAGAGGGCAGCCTCTATCTGCAGTGACGTCATGAATACTTCCAAGTTCCCATCATGGCCATGTGGTTGATTAATGACTTAGCATCCTCATCCCATTTTTCCTTTCCTTTTCTTTTCTTTTCTTTTTTTTTTTTAATAGCTTGACCTGACAAACAGGTATCTGGCTCTGATGAACTACCATTAAGCAACCACAGGGAATGACTTTAGTGTCACTGTACATATTGTTACTGTTATTTGCCCAGGAGATAAATGTAGATGTCCATCTGCCACAGCAGAGTCGGGAAATAAAATTAAGTACTGGTCCCTCCACTACATAGTACTTTATTAGTAAAATTAGAACAGAACCAAAAGCTTAGGAAAAACGAGCAATGCTTTGATTTCCCAGGATTGCAACTTTCCAAATTATAGTGAATTTGAAGAGAATTTCTAATTCCAAATATTCTATGGGTCTTTTCTTGTTTATTTAATTTTTACAGCTTCACTATTTCAATGGTTTTTTTTTTCTCAATAGGAAATCTCCTTTTAGCAATCAGCTAGGACCTAGCTGATTTAAATACACCTAACTGCTAGGTGTATTTAAACTCTTTGCAATCTGACATTCCAGCATAAACTGACTTTAGATCTTCCAGTGTTATGGTGAGTCACACTCCAGTTTTCTAATTCCTACTTACCATTCTAAGCCAAGTGGCTATTTCAGGGTAGAGGCAGGGCACCCCAGCACCCAGGTGCTAGGCCAACCAGTTGAATTTTCTCAGCAAATTTTCCTGATTGATTGGTATTAGGTTTGAATAATGTCCATAAACAATGCAGAGCCCTTGGTTCTCCTGTTTCTGAGCCACTCTAAAGAGAAATCTCCACTCTTTCTGCAATGCCAGGAAAAACAGGGGCTTTTCACCAAAAACAATACTGAAATAATGCTGAGGAAGCATTCCAGGTTTGATTTCCGTTCTATTGTCTTGTTCTGTCAGCTCCTGCTACCCCCCAAAATCCAGGCTTAATAATTTACTGCGGAAAGACACTTAATAAATAAGCATGGAGTTTGAAGCCGTCAGCCCCACACAATGGGACTGTTTGCATCTTCCTGCTTGGCATCAACGCCAGCGTTCCCTGTCGGCTTCTACTGAAACAATTCCATTTGTTATTTTCATGAAATTCATTTTCACTGTGGTTTCTGTTAATCAGAACATCCTTTGGAAAGAATTATACTGAAATTATACAACCTTTTAACTTCAAATACTCAGCAAATCTGATGATTCTTATGATCCTTTGGAGTGGCAGAGGAAGGCAGAAAGAAAACAGGTCACTAAAGGAAGGTCCTCGAATACATGAGCTGAGAACAACACACTGATTATGGGTCTAGACCAGTCTCCCATTTCCTACTTTCCACTCAGCTGACCAACCCCGCTATCATTTAAACTATCCAGACACCTCACCTTTGGACTTTGCCACCACAAAGAGTTTTTTTCCTGATGGGATACAGAACCTCTGGTGCCATTGCTGGGATTACAGGTATATGCAGTTTTGTAACTGTGGGCATAACTCCAGATTATTCTCTAATATGGTTGGATCAGTTCACAGTTCCATCAACAAATATATTAGTGACCCCATTTTTCCTCATCTCTTCCAACATTTGTCATTTTGTCCTTTTATCCTTTTTGCCAGTCTGATAGGTATGAATTGTTTTGATTTGCTTTTCTCTAAACAATAGTGATTTAGAGCATTTTAAAAATATAACTACATATGGTTTTGATTTCTTCATCTAAAAACTTTCCATATCTTTGACCATTTATCAACTGGGGATGGCTCATATTCTTATAAATCTGACAAAGTTCTCTTTATATTATTTATGACACTTCTATCCAGGAAACTGTCTATAAAAAATTTCCCCCAGTTTTCTGCTTGCCTTCTGATCTTGGCTACATTTGTCTTTTTATACAAAAACTTGTTAAATTTAATGTAATAAAATTATCCATTTTACATCTCACAATGCTCTCTGTCTCCTATTCACAAATTCCTCTCCAACCATAAATCTGATAGGGAATATGTTCCCTGTTCTAATTTGCTTATCACATCTCCCTTGCAAGATATATTTTAGAGGTAGGATCAAGAGCTATTAATAGCTGATTAAATATGGAAGGGGAAGGAAGGAGAAGACCCTGAGATTCTAAGTCTGAATGACTAAGAGAATGGTGATACTAGCAACAAAATAAAGATGTTGGGAGTGTGAATAAGAAGATATGTTCAAGTATGGAGATATTGGGAGGACTTCTAAGTAGATGTCTAGTAGGCAGCCAACAGTATTGAACTAAAAATCAGAGGGAAGGATGGGGATATGTGTATGTGTGTGTGTTTGTGTATATTATATTCATATAATATAATATACACAAACACACACACACACACATATAGTGTCAAAGAGAGGAAAGATGAATGCTAAGGGAAGTACATTAGGGGAATGTTCACTCTAGGGAAGTGAGAGAAGGAATAATAAATCCCAGGTAGTCACTTAACATCTTTAATCTTCAGTTTTACTATTTGTAAAATGAAGGAGTCTGACTAGAGAGTTTTTGATGCATAGAATATGATCCTATGACCAAGAAGGAACATTTCAAATACATAGAGAAGAACCAGAAGAAAGTCATGTCTTTGTGTCAAATCCTTCCAAAAGTTCGAGGAGAATGAGGACTGAGAAGAGGTCACTAGATATAACAAATAGCAGATCACTCAACTTAGAGGAAACAGTGCAGTAGTCAGTATGGAAACCATATTTTCATGGGCTTGAGAAATGAGTGGGTGATGAGAAAGGACAAAAAGTCATCAAGTATAGATTATTCTTTCTAAAAAATTAACAATGAAGGACAGGAGAGAGATGAAACAAAAGGTTGAGGGGATATTAGAAACAAAGGATTTTTTTTTAAGATAAGAGAGAGCAGAACACATTTGTAGAAAGATGGAAAGGAATGAGTACAAAGGAAAATTTAAGAAAATCAATAGTGTATGCTTCCAAAGAAGATAAGAAGTTATGGTATTATCATCATTTATTAGATTTCTCAAGGAGTAAGGTCAACTTCTCTTTTTCAGAATCCAGAGTGCAGGAGGAGATGGATGAAGTCAGAGTTTTTTCAGGCAGAAGAGGAAAGATGATGTATATCACATTGAATTGTCTCAATTATTTTTAGTAAAGTAGGAAGTAATGACACTTGCTAAGAAGGATAGTGGTAGAGTTGGGTCTTGAAACTAGAGAAGATTTGGAACCATCATTATGAGAACTGTTATAAGGACTCAATAAGAAATAAATAAAACAACTGTCATGTAGCAATGAGAGTTTAATTGAAATCAGATGGGACATATTTGTAATATATCCTGTCAGTACAGTTTCATGATTTCCCCCTAAAGAGATTCACTTCACAAGAGTAGGAATATGATGTGGATGTAAAGTGGATAAAGGGACTATCTAGGCTGAAAATGAATTGGCCAAGGCTGAAGTGAACTTAACAAAGGCTGACAAGAATACATCAATCCGTTGTCCTGAAAATCTAATAAAGGGATTTTAAAATAAAAAGTCTGGAAAGAACTAGAAATTAAGAAGATGCCCATTGGTTGAGAAAGAAAAAGAATTGTGGTTCATGAATGTATTGGAATATTTCTGTGCCCTAAGAAACAATGAAAATGAAGAACTCAGAAAACTTAGAACTAATACAAAAGCAAAACCAATGGTCACTATGGCTGATTACAACAATGTCAGGGGGGGAAATTTTTTAACTCAATTTTGGAGAACAGAAGGAAGTTCAAAGGGAAGCATAAACAAGTAGGATAGCTTCACAATTAATATTTAAAATGTGCTACATTTTTTCACAAGGTAACTCAATGTAAAATAGATTTATAGTTTCATACAGAATCCTGTTTTTTTTGTGTTCTGCTATATATATGCTATATATAATTACTCTGTATGTTTAAGGTCAGAAACATAAACATATGGCATATTTATGTTTCTGAACTTAGAGTATTTTCATACACAAACATATATATGCAAAACAACAATGATATTTAATTTCTTATTAATACCTGTAATTTTCTTGGGAAATTATAAATATATTTTAATATAACTCCACTCTCCCTTGCTTCATGTATTCAATCAATTGCTAAGATTTTTCCTTTTTATCTCTTTAACATTTTTCACATTCATCCCCTTCATTCTACCATCATCACTCTAGTGATGTAGCCTTTTTTCACTTCTCACTTGAATGATTGCAACCATCTCCTAACTGGTCTCTCTGCCTGAAGTCTTTCCCCACGCCAATCCACACCCAACACAGCTGCTAAAATTATTTTCCTAAAGGGCAGGTCTGACCATGTCATTCCTCTGTTCCAGGGGTTGGCAAACTACAGCACAAGAGCTTAATCCACCCTACAGCCTAAAGTTTTATCATATTTAAAAATGTAAAAACTTCTTAGATCATGGGTATACAAAAACAAGGCAGGAAGGATTTGATCCTCAGCCATAGTTTGCTGACTCCTGCTCTATTCAGTAAATTCCAATGGCTCTCCATTGCTGAGAAAATCAATTGAAACCCCTTAGGCCCTTTGCAATGTGGTCCCAAACTATTTTTCCAGTCTCATAATATAGTATTCCCTTTGCTACATTCAACAGTTTAGCCAAACCGTACCTCTTGCTATACCTCGTACAACAATCCACATCCCATCTCCATGTTGTTTTTTTTCCAGTGACTATCCCTCAAACTTTAAATGCATTCCCAGCTCACTTCTTTTTCTTGAAATCACGTGTTTCCTTCAAAACTTAGCTAATGCATGTCTCACACATGAAATCTTTCCTAATCTCATTGAGAACCAGAAAAAGAATATTGGATTTGGAGTGAAAGGACGTGGGTCAGAATTCCAGGTGCTACTGGGGGGAAAGGGATGAGAGCGTGTATTTAAAATGTCCTCTAAGTTCCCTTCCAGCTCTAGATCTATGATCCTATTAACCAATAATACAATAAGACTTCCTCATTTCAGAAATGAGGAAATAGGCTCAATGAGGTTAAATTCCAAGGTCTTGTAGATAGTAAATGGCAAGGTGGAGGTTTGAACCCAGGTCCTCTGACTCCAAATCCAATGTACATGCCACTTTATCATGATGTCTACCCAAAATTCTCTTTTCTTAAGTAATTCTTTACCTAACGCAGTGTTTCTCTCTACCTTGACTCCAGTCCTTATATGGAGGAATTTTAATATATGTGTTGGTGTACTCTCAAATATACTTTGATATAACTTGGTTTCTTAGTTCATCAACTTCTTCATGTCTTCCTCATGACCTTATCTTCACTCCACCTCAGATACATCCTCAATCTTGTTGATAGTATCCTTGATCTTGATCATAATCCATAAGTGTTCCACCTCCATGATATATAATTCAAATTTGTCTGATTATAACTTATTTTTCTGCCTCTCTACTTCTCATCCCTCCTAAATATAATTTTTATCTTCACTGACACCTCCAATCATGTCATTCCTCTCTGCTTTCCCAAGCTATCGCTGATGTCTGGCTTCACTTTTCTCTCTTATCAGTCTTGACCTTATAGTTAACCAATTCAACTATACACTGTCCTTGACCCTAGAATTTCTTATGCTTTGGCCATATCTTAATCCTGGGTTACCACCACCATTGATTCATATTCATGTGCTACTGAATGGTGCTGAGCAAACTCAATGCACCATAAATTTATGTTCCCTAATATTGCCTAGGCCCTCACTGTCCCAATGCAATCCTAGGATCCTTATTTATTCTCTAATTAACTCTCCGAATTGCTCACCTGTAGATACACTATCTTTGTCACTCTCCTCAGTAACTATTCCAAACCTTCTCTCTTCAAGCATCCCATACCATCTCCTTTCTTCTCCTTACACAGGACTCTTCCTGTGATAAGAACATCACTGTTTTACATAACCTAATCTGGTTTTCCTTTAGTAGGCAGAAAAGTTGTTCTGAAAATTATCATTGGTTTGGCTTCCTTGCTGCCTAAAACATAAGAAGTTCAGCCTATGAGGAGTTGGTGTCAAAGATTTTAGAGGGATTCCCATTGCCCTTCAAGAAATGATCTTCTGATCTTAGCCCAGTTGCTTGCTATGATGAAGGGGAATAGAGAATATGGTGAAGGCAGAATAGAGAAGTCATTTTAAATAAATTACTATCTTTTTAACCTTAGAATTTTATCTTTTTACCTATTGCTATTAGTAAAGTAATTTTTATTGCATTTTATGGTTAGTTCATGAGTGCCTCATTTCATTCTAACCTTGAGCCTCAGTCACTGAACTAGCCTGTATTGCCTGCCTCAGATATTTGGCATGATTGGTAGGGATTATTTTGCAATGACTATAGTTAAACTCATTGTTGAAGTAAAGATAGGAGGCTGGGAGTGGTGGTGGAGAAGGCAGCCTTGGAAGACTGGACAGTTAAATATGGAACTTTTTTATCCTGTGGCCCAAGAATTATTTGGATTACATGAGAAGCTTTTTCACTGTAATAAGGAAGAATTCATCTTAGTTAGCTTTTTGGATACTTAAGGAGCTTGAAAAGGAAAGTACAAAAATAGCAAATGTGAATATTCCTTAGCTCTTATTGTTAGCTTTAGAAAAGCTAGATTGTCAAAATAAGGAAAATGAAGATAAATTATCCTTATACATTGGGGATTAGAGACTGAATTGACTTTTGATCTTAAAGGATCATCTGCCTTTAAGGCAGAAGAGTGACTTACAGATCTAGTAATTAGACAGGTGAAAAGGGCAGTGCTAATAAGGTTGAAGGCTAATATGCTACATATGGGAAGTATAAGCTCCCACCCAGAGTTTTCATTGGAGACTATGCTAAACTCTTCTGAGATTAAAACTATAAGGGAAGAGAATAGGAGAAGGACTGAGGAGGAAGATCAGGAACTAGAATTGGTGCTGAATGCTTTTTTATTCCATTTCTACTTCCTAGGATACTACTTCCCAGGGAGTGATTTCCTCCAAACCAATATCTGAGGATGGGAACACTTTACAACCAAAGAACTTGGATAGTTTTAAGAGAAATTTAAATAGCAAGCTAATGAGTCATTTGAATCTAGCTAATTAGGGTCTAGGCTAATGGGGATAACTTGAAATTTTTGTTAGTTGTAGAGTTCCAACAGTTTTAAGATATTACAATGGATTTACTCTTGTGAAATTAACTGAACAAGTTAGAGTGCCTAGAGGAGGATTACCTTTTATCCATTTTAGGTGGCAAAAATGTGAAGTTTGGTATACTGGACCCCACAAAAATGAAGGGAGGAGGTGAAATTTTTAAACTATATGTCTTTGTTGAAATGACTTTATAGCTCCTTTCCATGATCCCATACTTCTCTATTCTATGTTCACCTAATTTATTTATGATTTCACTCTTGATATTTGTCATTTACCCATTTTGAATTTATCTTCATATAGAGTGTAAGATGTTGATCTAAACCTAATTTTCCCCATACTGTATTCCAATTTTCCCAGCAGTTTTTGTCAAATTTGTCAAGTTCTTGTCCCCAAAGCTGGAGTCATTGGGTTTATCAAACACTAACTTACTGAGGTCATTTACTCCTAGTCTATTCAACCCTTCTGTCTCTTAGCCAGTACGATATTGTTTTGATGACTGCTGCTTTATAGTACAGTGTAAGATCTGGTACTGCTAGAACCCCATCCTTCATTTTTTTTTCATTATTTCCCTTGATATCCAGATGAACTTTATTATAATTTTTTCTAATTCTATAAAAAAGTTTTTTGGTAGTTTGATAGGCATGACACTGAATAAATAGATTAATTTGGGTAGGATTGTTATTATATTAGCTCATCCTATCCAGGAGAAATTAATATTTTTCCAGTTATTTAGATGTAGTTTTCATTGTGTGAAAAGTGTTTTGTAGTTGTGGATCCCATACTTCTCAAGACTAGCTTGCTTTTTTTTTTTTTTTTTACATGAAACTTTACCTGGATGATAGCAGACACTTAGCTCTGGGCTTTTCCTGTCAGACTACTATAACAAGAAGCTAAGGAAGTCACTTTAGAATGCTTAGAACCTGATCAGACATCAAAGATTCCAAGGTCATCCTCTGCAACCTGGACCGTCACTAGTCATCCTGACTTTTATCTCGCCATTGGACTTCGATGACTCTGGAAGAGAGACCGAGACTGATGACTTCGTGCAACTTTGGATCAGTACATCATATGCAAGTCAAGATATCATTGGTCCTTTTTGAAAACAAAAAAAGAACAACTATGATAGAGCTAGACAGATAAAATGATAAAATTTGAACATGAAATTGGGGCTATCCACATGCTGTCTGAGCATGTAGGAGTATCCATATGATGGGCACTTGGAAAATAATGTTCCTGCCACTATGTTAAGTAGGAGGAGCATAATAATACTTTTTCCAGAAGAGAGCTTTAGGTTTGGTTTTTGGAACACTGGTAGGACAAGAAGGTGACTGATCGTGAGCCAATGGGAGGATTAGTAAAATTGTATTGTAATATATGTGATCAATATAGTAAGGGTCCTACCCCACCAAAATTTATGACATCTCTGAAATTTCCTACCTGGTTATTCAGGCTTTGTATCCAGATCAAAGGGGGCTGTTGATATGAGTAAGGGCCAAGGTTCTTCCAAGGTTTGTACTTTTCTTGCTTCAGGACCACAGAGAGACTGGAAGCCATATACCAGAATCATTGTGGCTTAGAAAGGGAGAAGAGGGCACAAAAACCAAGGGACTGCTTTATATTGGCAGTCAAGTCACTGTTATATGAGGGCATATATACATGAATGGGTACATAGAAGTATTCATTTCCATCAGGAGTTAGAGAGGAAATGACAATCAGAGAAGGAATACCATTACTTAAGTGGATATGGATGAAGACTCCCTGTTTGGGTCTCAGTCATGGTACCTAATCAAGGGGAGTCTATCATGGATATAGATATTAGAGTTGTGGAGAGTCAATACTTGTATGGGAATACAAATTCTAATGGATTGGTCTAAATGGAAGTCCTTGGGGTTGAGAAATGATCCACTGTGGTTGAAATTAAATAATGTTAGATCTCAGGGGGTGAGAAGCGGGTTGTTAAAGATATTGCCTCCCTAGTAAGGCAGATGGGAAATATTGGAGTACTTAAATATACAAATTCCCCTTAAAATAATTTTGTTTGTCTGGTGAAAAAGTCAGATGGTATCTAGAGATTCACAGTACATATTTGGAAGCAGAATAGAGTCATTATGCCAATTACTATGACTGTTCCTAATCTTGTCAATATGGTAGACAAGATAGCCCATGCCCCCAGTAAATGGCTACTAATTTCACCAGTTCATGAATTCTGAAATTCCTTTGTCTGATCATAATTTCCCTGTGCTTTATGATCCCTTCTATTCTTCCTCTTTATGGTGACCTCCATTCCTTCTAACCCTCACTTCTTTCTCAGGCCAGTGCCATTGCATTGGTTACACCCTCCTCCCTTTCCAATCTCATTCCTGAACCAACTTAACTCCTCATTGTCCCCCACACTGATTCCCTAAACCCCTTATTCTATACGGAGTCATGTCCCACCAGTCGCCAACAGTATATCATTATTGCCTTCTGCCTCTACTCCTATTTACCTGCAGCTGAACAGATCTTAAGAGAAACCATGCTTACTAGGGCAGATCCAGTCTACTGCAGGCTATGCATTGTTACATAGTCAGTCCCTGAGTTCTGAGTCTTCCTTTCAATCTGCCATAATAGGGCTGAACAGATAAACTGATGAAATTTAACAATGAAGCTAGCACTGTCCAGATGCTACCTGAGCAAGGGCAATTCATAAAATAGACACTGAGAATAATGGCAGGTACAAGGTTCTTGCCACCATGTTAAGTAGGAGAAGAGTAAGTGAAATTACATAATCTTAACTGGGCCCTCACTGCAACAAGGCAATCCCTAATTGATTCATTATACCACTCATAACAGTTTTTACAAACCTATTCATGTTTCAAGCTTCCTAAAGCAAACTCCTCCTTCTACTCTCAGTTGAGGATTTTAACTCATACTTCATTTTAAAAGAATTTGAATCATTCACCGAAAGCCCCCTATTCTTCCCTCTTCCTCATCTCATATCACTCAAAATTTGCCTCTTCTCTCTCTGTCAATTCAGTCTCATTTGAGATGAGGGCCCTTTTCCTTTCCATAACAAAAACTTCTGTATGTGCTCTTGATCCAGATTCCCTCCAATTTTTGCTCTATCATCTCCCCTATCTATAATCTTCAATATCTCCCTATTTACTGACTCCTCTGCTACCTAAAAACATACCAATGTCTTCTTCCCCTCAAAAAACCTTCACTTAATAATTCAATTGTACCGACTAGCTAGCATCCCATATTTCTTTTCCTCTTTATGGCTAAACTCCTTGAGAAAGCTATCTATACTTGGTGCCCGTACTTCCTCTCCTCTCACTCAATTCTAAATTCTACGAAATCTACTTCTCATCTCGTTATTTGACCAAAACTGCTGTCTCCAAAGTTACCAATGATCTTAGTTGCCAAATCTATTGGTCTTTTCTCAAATCTCATTCTAATCTCCATGTAGAATATGACATTCTCAATCCTGTTCTTCTATATACTCTCTGCTCTCTCGGTTTTTGTTACTATTTTCTCCTGTCTCTTCTGTCTCTGACTACTCCTCAGTCTTATTTGCTAGTTCTTTATCCATACCATTTTGATGTTCTTATAGTTTCAATGTCTTGACTCTTCCTTTTGCTCTATATTATCTTATTTACTTATCTCATCAGTTCCCCTGGGTTCAAATACCATCTCAAGATAATTCCTAGATCTATCTATCAGATCCTAATCTCTCTGTTGAATTACAATCACACATTTCCAACTATATCTTGGGCAACTTAAAATAGATATTCCAAAGACATTTCAAGTTCAACAAGTTCAAAACAGAGCTCATTATCTTTCCCCTAAAAGCCTTCCCCCTTTTCAAGTTAGTTAGAGTTGCTGTTCAGTCATGCTTGACTCTCCATGGCCCTGTTTGAGCTTTTCTTGGCAAAGAAACTAGAATGGTTTTCCCTTTCCTTCTCTAGCTCATTTTATAAATGAGGACCTAAGGCAAATAGGATTAAGGTGATATGCCCAGGATCACATAGCTATTAAGTGTCTGAGGCTGGATTTGAACTCATATAAATGAGTCTTCCTGATTCCAAACCCAGTGCTCTGTCCACTGTACCATCTAGCTCCCCCTTTCCAAACTTCCACATTATTGCTGAGGGCAATACTACCCTCCCAGTCACCTAAACCTAAAACCCCTTGTTCTCATTCACTCCACATTTCCTATCCATTACCAAATCATATCCTTTCTACCTTCTCAACATCTATCCCATTCATTCTCTTCTTTAGACTTGTAAAGTAACCCCAGTTTAGGCCTCCATTTACTTCTTGGCTGAATTCAGTATTTTTCTTGCCTGTCTCTCTGATTTGTCTCTCCACAATGCAATCCATCCTCCACTCAACCACTAAGGTAATTTTTCTAAACTATAGACCTGACTGTGTCATCTTCCTGGCCAATGAACTCAAATAGATCTCTATAACCTGTTTGGAATTTAAAGTTCTTTATAATCTGGCCTGTTCCTGTCTTTCCAGCCTTCTTACATGTTGCCCCCTTCCACTCCACTCCACACACTCTACTATCCTGTTCTACTTGTTACCTTTGCACTGACAGTCTACCATGTCTGGGATGATTTGACCTCATCTCTGACTCATAGTCTCTCCGATTTCCTTCAAGACTCAGCTCAAACCCCATTATCTGTAAGTGGTCTTCTCTGGTTTACTCAAATGCTAACAACTTCCCCTTTCAAATTACCTTCACCTGTATATAACTTATATGTACCCACTTATTTCTCTCCCCATTAGAACACACACTCCTTGAGGACAAAAACTGTTAGTGTTTGGGGGGAACTAGTGTTTGGAGGTGACTTTTTTATATCCCCAATCATTAGCACACTTTTATTCTTATGGCTGACTAGTTGAAAGCAGTTTTCTTCTGCCTAGCAAGGAGTTTAGTATGCTTTCACAATTCTTCCACAAGATTATTTGAATTCTCCTTCATATTGTCAGTTCAGTGGGTATCTGAAAGAGTTCCCGCTTGCTAAGGACATTGGTGTCTATGACTAAATTGACAACTAGGCTAGAGGTGGCTGAGGCATCAGAAGCTCTAGTTTGTATGAGCTAGTAGCTCATATAATACATATATGGTTGGAGATTTTAAAAAAATCAGACTTGCTCAATTAAATTTCAGGGAATATAAAGAACAAGGAAAATGAAAATGACTCCAGATGTAGTCCATAATAAGATATTGATACATACCCCCAAAGTGTGAGAAACAAACTCAAAGTTTAACTGAACCCTTCAGGCTCTGGAGAACCCATATTTCCAAATAAGTATTTAGATAGCTACCATTTTCTGAGTTAGTCAAGTATGAATCTTTCGAGTGGGGCCTAGAGCAGCCTATAGCCTTGGAAGTTCTAAAGCAGCTAAGTGTGGGGGCACACACCCCATAATTCCTACTCCTGGTGAATAACTTGCATTTGGGAGCTCTGAACTTTAAGTGGGTTCAGCACCGATATGTCTCCTGGTAGCAACAAGCTGTCCAAGGTTAGAAAAACTGGCTTAAGTTGAAAATGGAGCCAATTCAAATCTCCAAAGCTGATCATTTGTAGGACTGGACCTATAAAGAGATTGCTGCATTTCTAGGCTTGATGAGATAGGGAGACTTGGTTAAAAAAAAAAATTCTAGAGCAGACCAGCCAGCAGTATCTTCCCCTGGGTTCTTATGATCTGATGGTGCCTATATTCTCCATCAACAGGCTGAGTAAAACCTTTGGCAGGAACCAAAGAGTAGCCAAATTAAATGAGTTTCAGGAACTTTTGGTTCCCCAGAATGTCCTATTTTGAAAAAGAATTCTTAATGGAAAGAGAGGGGAATTAAAAGAAAAAATAAAAATTTTGTTATTGGGGAAAAAAAGTAATATAAAGAATTGTCACCTCTGAAAAAAGAAAAGAGAGTCAACTATGAATTCAAAGTAGAACTACCTGAAAGTCAATTTACAGAAACTTGCTCTTTTCTAGCAGACTCTGAGTAGCTAACTGGACAATCCAACTATCAAAGACTCTGTCCCAAAGTGTATCAGCATGAAGACTCCATAAAGAGAAAAAGGACGTCGAAGCCCTACAGTACCCAAAGTGTGAATAGTCTTGGTCAGATTTGTTTCCTCCAACGTATGTCTCGCTACCATTGTATTCTAAGTCAGAAATCAGAAAACATTACTTGGACTAGATCCAGCCCACTGCCTATTTTAAACATGGTTGACAGGCCTTAGTTTAACAACCTTTACTCTCTGTGCTTACTCTCCCACATATATTTCTGGGAGGTGGTTCCCCAGGTTCATGAGAAGACTTTTATAGCTACCATTCTTACTATGTCATTTTTGTAAATATCTTTGCTTTGAAATAAAAAGTAATCATAATTATGTCATGATAAAAGATAGGAATAGTCAGTGTTAGAAAGGTTATGGAAAGATGGGTATACTAATGCATTATTGGTAGAGCTATGAATTAGTACCATCAGAAAGCAATTTGGAATTATGTAAAATGACTAAATTGTCCATATTCTATGATCCAGAAATTCCATTACTGAGATCAGCAACAAAAATGAAAAACTTCAAATACAAGAAGATATTTATAACAACACTTTTTCTGATAGCATATATATGAATATAATTGTAATATTGCTATTCATAAGAAACAAATAACATGAGGGATATCAAGAAGCAAAGAAAAAATTATATGAACTAATACAAAATCAAGTAAACAGAACCAGGAAAAATATACATAACGACAAATAAGGAAAGAACAAAAACAAAATCAAAGTTGAATGCTGTGGAGTTATAATGAGCAAGTCTGGCCTGAAGGAAGAGATATGAAAAGATACCCACCTCCTTCCCTGTTCCTTTGTAGAAATAGGGGACCATGGATGTGGGATCCTGAATATAACATCAGAATTCTGTATTATGTTGTTTAGTTTTGCATAACTATTCTTTCTTTCCTTCCTTACTTTCTTTATACTTTTTTTTTTACAAAAGATGATTCCCTGGAACGAAGCTCAAGAAGCAAGACAATGGAAAATATAAGTGAAAAAAGATACCAAATCAAAATCCAACATAGAAAAGCAAAAGATAAATAATTTTAATTGACTGTTATTGTTTATTACCACTAAATGGATGACAATCTCTTAATCCTTCATTACGAGAAAGGTGATACAAGATTGCTCTTTTAATGAGATCAATAGGGAACAACAACCTTCAATCATTAAATAGAAATGGTAAATTCAAGTTCATGTTTTCTAGGACCCCATGGGTATAGAGCTTTTCATGATCAGGATGTGACTTTGCTAGAGGCTCACCCGATGCTTTGCCTCTTTTCTAACCCAATGGGCATCTGCCAGGGAAGACTTAACTCCTAAGGACCATTTTGCCTGGTTCACTAATGACTTTGCACATGTGGAGATAAAAATTAATATTCAGAATATTAAATATTATATTTATAAATATCTTATTAATAATAAACTAACAAAAGAGACTAACTAAAAGGTGCTAGCCAGATTGCTTCCAGGAACCAAAGAGAAAGAAGAAGGAGTTATAGCCAACCACAAAATATTAACGTAGCCACACAAATGTGGAGGCACAGGAGAGCTTTAAAGGGAATTTTGGAAAACTAAGGACTTACAGGGAATGAATTCCAAGGTTCAAAATCTCCATTTATACACACTTTATAAGAGAAATATACTAAAGTGGCCTGAATGAAGATCTTGAAAAATCTTCCCAGTAGGCTGAATTGTAAGTTACAAGACTGGCCTCTCACAGCAAAGAATAATTCATAGGGATGTTAGTATAAATCAGAGACAATACATCTTCTCATGAATGGAATAATCAGGTTAAAGTTCTTATGAGAAGAGTAGAGATTTGAGATTATGTCCATCATTGAGGTATGATGCTATGTTGTGGGCAAAGGATTATATTCCATGTAATTAAGGCCAAATGCAGCTTTTGCTTAACAATAATTTTTGTGCCCATTGGATGGGCATGTGTCTTTATAAGTCCTCTGGAATTATGGTTAATTGATTAGAGTTCCTAAATCTTTCAACTGTGCTTGTTTTTACAATCTTGATATTTTATGAATTATTCTGATTCTACTCAGTTCACTTTGCCTCAGTTCATATAAGTCATCATAGGTTTCTCTGAAATCATCTTTACAATTCTTTCTTTTAAAACCCTTACCAACTGAAATTCTGGGAAGATGGTGGCTTAGAAGCAGCAAGCCTCCAGACCTCATAAACCCTTCAACATTGATCAAGGAAAAAGGGCTTCAAGGGGACAGAAAACCAAATCTGATAACAGAACAGAGCTGGGAGATCCTCCTGCTAAACCCAACTTAAAAGGTACACACAAAAAAAGGCTGAATTCATTGAACTCTCTGGTTCAAGGGGAAAGGAAAAAGGAAGATGCCAGGTCACCTCCCACACCTAATGAAATGAGTTTCCAGCAGATGCTGGAATCTCTGGGAGGGGAAGGGCACTAGTCCGGAGGGAGTGCCCCACTGGTACAGCTGTGCCAGACTCAAGGCTTTGATCACAGATGGCAGGGAGGAAGCTAGAGGAGAAGCTCAGAGAGGGCAGACAAACACAAACACTCCATCTTGCATTGCCACCCAACTTCTTGAGGTTTTGGCCTCAGGGCACATCAAGCCCAGCAGATCAACTTCACCCTGGCTTAATCTTATCAATACTGCAGATTAGAACTCTTCAGAGGGCAGGGAAGCTCCAACACTCTTCCCCCATAGACTGCAGTGAAAGTTGCCAAAACCACATCTTTAGTTTTAGTACCAGCGAAGATCTGGCCTCAGGGTCCACTAACCTAATTAGTCAACAAAGTAGAAAAGAAGCCCATTCAGGATGGAATAGCCCAAACCCACCAATCAAATAATCAAAAGAGCAAGATTATAGCCAATTACAAGGGGGAAAGAAGGAAAAAATATGAGTAAACAACAGAAAAAGAAAAAAGAAATTACAAACGACAACTTCTATCCAGGTAATGAACAATGAGCAAATGGATCAGAGGAGGATCAAGGAACACCAATAAAAAAAACATAGAAACTCCAGTGAAACAGGCTTTGGAGGAACTCAAAATTCAATTAACTCAAGAACTCAAAATTCAATTAACTCAAGAACTCAAAAAACAACCAAAAGTGGCTGAAGACAATTGGGAAAAGAAAATACATGAACTTAAACAAGAAAATAGTGTCTTGAAAGCCAAAATTAACCAGCTTGAAAATGAGGCAAAGAAAGTGAAATATGACCTACAAAGAAAAACAGATCAGAAATAAAAGGATGACCAAAAAGCCAGGGATGAAATTCAGTCTTTAAAAACAGAATCCAACAACTAGGAGCAACTGACTTCACAAGGCAGCAAAAATCTATAAAACAAAATCAAAAGAATGAAAAATTGAAGAAAATATGAAACACCTCATTGACATAACCACAGATCTTGAAAATAGATCCAGGAGAAACAATTTGAGAATTATTGGTCTCCTGCAGTGGTTCCCAAACTTTTTTAGCCTACCGCCCCCTTTCCAGAAAAAATATTACTTAGCCCCCTGTAAATTATTTTTTTAACTTTAATAGGAAAGATAAATGCACCCGTGGACATCACTATCCTCCTGGATCGCTGCAGCACCCACCAAGGGGTGGTAGCGCCCACTTTAGTAATCACTGGTCTACTGGAAGATCATGACAAAAGGAAAAGCCTGAACATCATTCTACAGGAAATTATCCAAGTAAACTGTCCCAACATTCTCAAATAAGCAGGAAAAATAGAGATTGAAAGAATACACAGATTACCTCCTACATTTAATCCCCAACTGACAATGCCCAGGAATGTTATAGCTAAATTCAAGAACTACCAGACCAAGGAAAAATATTACAAGCTGCTAAAAAGAAGTCATTTAGATACCATGGAACCACAGTTAGGATAACACAGGATCTGGCTGCATCTACACTGAAGGACCAGAAGACATGGAATACTATATTCCAGAAAGCAAGGGAACTAGGCCTACAACCAAGAATCAACTACCCAGCAAAAGTGACTATATTCTTGCAGGGGAAAGCATGGTCATTTAATAAAATAGATGACTTCCAAGCATTCATAAAGAAAAGACTGGACTTAAACAGAAAATTTGATGTCCAAACACAGAATTCAAGAGAATCATCAAAAGGTAATTAAGAGAGGAGGGGACAAAAAAGTCAAAACCTTTTTTAAGGGACTCAATAAGTTCAAATGATTTGTATTCCTATAAGAAAAGATGCTATTGGTAGCTCTTAAAAATTGTTATCATCATCAGGACAGCTAGAGGAAGTATACTTAGAGGGAACAGTGACAAACTGTATAGGATGAAATGTCAAGATATATACATGTATGTATAAATATATTGTGTAAATGGAATTAACTCTAGTCATTCATAGCTAAACTCTTACTTAACCTAGGCATAGAAATGATATAATTCCTCACCTTCCTTAGTGGGGAGGGGAGACGAGTTACCCACACGTGACAATAAGTAACAAATCAAGAACAAGGGACTGCCCTTTGGGCAGTCCAAATCAATGAAGAGACTGCCATTTGTCTGCTTGAATTAGAGGTGGACCCACGGGAAGTGACGAAAGACACTATCTCTTTAAGTTAGTTAGTTACTTCCTGTTGGGGCAGTTCCCACTCTGAACTTGGTGCTGAAGGACCTCTCCTGAGACCACAGAATGCTTACACTCTGTATTGTCACGTGGGTAAGTTAGGCTGACTTCCTTGGCCTACCTAGGTTGCTTCCAAACTCTGCCTTAAGCAGGGTTGCTGGGCCTTGTGGCCTGAAACTTCATTTAATTAGCCTTTTAACCTTCTCTCTCATCCAGGCCTAACCAGGCCTGGACTAGCCTCTCCCTTTCTCTTTATTCCTATACTTTTACCTTCCTGATTGTAAATAAACTTGCCTCAACCCGATGCTGACTTGGGTCTGATTTAATTACGGAATCAATCAAAACTGTTGATTCCTGGCGGCCACGTTTTAAATATATATCTATAAAATACCTAATTTCCCTCTTACAATATATAAAACTAGAGGTAAAAAAGAGGATAATATTAAGAGAAATGGGAAAAGAGACAAAATGGGGTAACATATTTCATAAAGAAGCACATAGTGGGAGTAGGGGGAGAAGACCAATAGACTGGAACAAGAGGTTGGAGACAGGAAATACTTAAGTCGTACATGCATTAGAATAGACTCAAAGAGGGAAAAACTATCAGACCTACTGGGGCAGAGAATTGATTTGTGCCCTATAGAGAAGTAGAAAGATAACAAACAGACTAGTGGGGAGGGAAGCAATACTAGGCAGGGAGAGTGTGAAGGGTAACTCAAAATGACCCTAAAGAAATATAAGAGTGGAATAAGAAGGGAGGGGGGAGAAAGGGAAGTAAAACAAGGGTGGAGATTGGGGGGACCAGTTAAAACAAAACACTGGTATAGAAGGAAACAGTGAAAGAAGAAAGAGCAGGACAAGGAGAGGAAATCAAAATGTTGGGGAATACACAGCTGGTAATAATAACTCTGAATGTGAATGGGATGAACTCGCCCATAAAACAAAAGCAAATAGCAGAATGGATAAGAAACCAAAATCCTACCATATGTTTTCTACAAGAAACACACATGAGGCAGGTAGACACACACAGAATAAAGGTTAAAGGGTGGAGCAAAACCTACTGGACATCAAATGAGAAAAAGAAGGCAGGAGTCACAATCATGATATCAGACAAAGCCAAAGTAAAAATAGATCTAGTTAAAAGAGATGGGGAAGGTAATTACACCCTGATAAAAGGCAGTATAGACAAGGAAATATCAGTACTCAACATGTATGCACCAAATGGTATTGCATCCAAATTTCTAAAGGAGAAATTGGGAAAGCTTAAGGAGAAAATAGATAATAAAACTATACTAGTGGGAGACCTGAACCTTCCTCTAACAGATCTAGATAAATCAAACCAAAAAATAAATAAGAAAATATCCGGATCCAGCCGGATACAACCGCGAGAGACCCGTGAGTCAGCCACCTAGAAGAACCATAGGGGGAGAGAAGGGAAACCGAGGCGCAATAAAGACAAATCAGTCTTAATTGTGACAAGGCTCGTTTATTGTGTGCAGGGAGTGGGTTTATATGCTTCTAGGGCTGGGGTAAGGAATTTTCCAATGGTTTCAGGCCATTGGTCTCGCCACGCCTATCCCGGATGAAGCTGGATAAGTTTCTATTCCTAACATAAGTTTCGTTTCTTGGGAAACCCTTCACTAAGTTTTGTTTCTATGGTCTCTATGGTTTTTAGGTTTCGATCCTTGGTCTCTGACAATTCCCCCTTTCTTTTCATTTAAAGAGGCGATTTTGCCAGGACTGCAGCGACGGCCCCTGTCTTAGGCTACACAGGGGGAGTTACTTGACCATCAAGGGTCAAGGACCTGTGCTAATCCCGTCATTGGGTTACCGCCCTGCCGGTGAAACGGAGACGGTCACTGTCAGGCAAGGTGTGTGGCCGTTCAGTGTCTGTTATTTCTATACGATGGTATTGGACCATAGGGTACTTAGTGAGGGCTGAGTCAATTTTCATTTTAATAAATCCGGTCAGGCGTTGGAAAGCCCAAGGGCCAAAGGTGAGGACTAAAAGGAAGATAAAAAGGGGGCTAAAATGGTGGGGATCAGGGTGGAAAGCCAAGGGGAACCTTTTAGGAGATTGTTAAACCATCCTTCCCGAGCCTCAGCCTCCCTTTTTCTTAGGGCAAGGCGTTCTCGTAATTTTGCCATAGATTCCCTTACAACGCCAGTGTGGTCTGCGTAAAAACAACATTCTTCTTTCAGGGCTGCGCATAGTCCGCCCTCTTTCAAAAAAAGGAGGTCCAGACAGCGGAACGCCCCTCCGCATCCAGTGTGAGGAAGTTAAGAACAAAAAGGGCATGTGCAAGAAGCAGGGTCTGATTGCCACACAATGGGTAAAGGATCTCTTGGGACTTGAGTTTAAAAAGGGTGTTCTTAAGGGTTTGATTTGCTCATTCAACAATGCCTTGTCCTTGTGGGTTATAAGGGATGCCCGTAACATGTTTTATGCCTAACTGAGAGCAGAATTGTTTGAAGGCCTGGCTGGTATAGCCGGGGCCATTATCTGTTTTGAGGGAGAGGGGCTTTCCCATCATGGACATGGCAAGGAACATATGCTTGATAACATGCCTGGTGGCTTCGCCAGATTGTGCAGATGCAAAAAGAAAACCGCTAAACGTGTCGATGGAAATCTGGATATACTAAAGTTTAGCGAAAGAAGGGACGTGGGTGACGTCTATTTGCCATAGGTGGCCGGGGAGAAGGCCACGGGGGTTAATCCCTAGATGGGGTTCAGGCAAAAGAGTAACACAAGAAAATTTAGTACAAGAGAAACTGATATTAAACCTTAACATTTGGGTATCTTTGCCAACATACTTCATCCCCAGAAATCATTCTTGGATAAGAATTGATCCTTCTAGGAAGTTTGATTCCTAAGTTGTTTGCAGAGTTGACAAGTGATGTTTCTGTTACAAAATATCCTTTTGCAAAGCTCACATTAATAGGACATCTATAAATACTTGAATTATTATTTTACAAATAAATTTCTTTATCTCCCAGATTCTGGAGGAAATCCAGAAAGTTTTGGGTTATATTTCCAAGCTCAAGATCTAATACTTCAATTGTGGTAAACTAAAGCTGCAAGCTACAAGTCATCTATCACTAACTTCATCTACTTCTCAAAGCATGTTCCCTAACAATTTGATAATTTCCAATTATCTACCTAATAGGTTGTTTGGGGAAATGGAAACTTTAATTGTATAATTTGCCTTATGTGCTGATTATGGGACTTGTCACAAAAAACAAACAGGGAAAACATTTCCTCATATCCCTACAAGACTGATCACTCAGTTATTCTTCACAAAACCTGAATTAAGGAACAGGAGTGCTTGATTGAGTAGCTTCATAGTAAATATAAAACAGGGCTGTATTATCTCCTGAAACAGATATTAGTTTGAACTCCATAACTTAAAATAACTTTAAATCCTTTAGCAATCTTTCAGTATATAAACAAAATGAATTTCAAAGCATTTACTCTTATTCCTTTCAAACCTCTCTTTAAAACAGAATATAATAGAATCTCCAGTTTAGTTTCCTTTTACTTTAAAACATTGCTACATAGCTGATCAAATACCATCAAGATTATTCTGATTCATCATTTTTTGTGTCTATTTTGCACTAGAATTCACACCTATTATTTATTTATCCATTAGAAACTCCATCTTTTGAAAATTACCAAATTCTTAGAACCTGTATTATTAAAACCCATGCATAGATTAACCACTTTAAAAATTTCTTGTGTATCATGATTACTTGCTGCTAGTTCTGACAGCACATACATTAAAAGAACATCTCATTTGAAATATCCCAAGTTCAAAAATCATTAGCAATACTTCTAATTGTGGAGTAAAATCTCCCTTTTGTCTTAAGGCTTAATTTTAAGTTGTCACAACATATGTTATTTGCTTTATAAATTTCCAAACCATATTTCCTTTGTATTAACTGTCTTTTATTCTCTATAATATCTGCAGTTTCCCTTTTTATCTTAAATTTATGCTCCAATTGTGGTGAATTAGGGAAACCTGAATTTTTGCACAATCATTATTGATGTTATAAAGTTGCTATTAGCTTCTTGTTCATTTTTTCACTTTACAGAGCTAAGCTGGCAAGTCACACTTGATTGGTCACTGTACCTCTCTGAGCCTGTTCACATGAAGCTCTTCTACATGTTTATTCTTACCCATAATAATATTTTTTCTTTAAACAAATTGCATGTTATTCCTTAGATCATGAATTTCTTCTAATACATTGCACATGCTTTTAAAATAATTTTATATCCTAATAAATTACAATGCTGTCCAAATTTTTTATATTCATAATATACTAGATTCCTAATGCAAAAATATTATTTTTGAATTACCAAAATTTGAAACCCTAATGTTAATTATATTTTTACCTATTACTTAATATGATGGTACAGATCTTAGAGTAACAATTTTACATGTTCATATGTTTTCCCTAAATTCAGTTTGATAAGCATTTCTGGTAAGTCTGATCATTCCTACAGTGCAAATCCTAATAGATAGCTTTTCAATATAAGTTTTGTGCATTCTTAAATTTAACAGAAATTCCATTTTTAACTAGTAGTCAATGAATTTACACAATACCATCAGTACCTATTCAGTTCCTTAGCAAATATATACTCTAATGGGTAGAGAAAGGTCCATGAGTTTGGGGGAGAATGGGCGACGATTTTTAGCTTCTCATAGCTACTTCCTGCTGAACTGGGGCGGCGTGAATGATTCGCTCTCAACAAATAATTTTCTCATGGACCAGTCTCTGTCTAAAGGGATCTAATTTTGAAATGTAAGCCAATTGCATTGTTCTAATAATCTTTAAGTTAAATTTTTCACTAACATCAGTTTGATTAATGTTAGGTTGAACTCATGGTTGTTTAAAGAAGCTTTTTCACTCTTGGTTAAGCACTGAGCAAGACTGATGGTTTTTATTTATTTATTTTTTTGCTAGCTAGGAAAGTTAAGTTGCACTTCTATACTTCTGTACACAACTAAGAATCATTGCTTTCTCTCTCAATAAGTTTTTCTTAGATTGCATTTTAGAATCTTTTGTAATTTTCATTAGATATATGTCTCAGTACTTAACCTGTTGATAGAATTTGGTGATGGGATCAAATTTGTCCCTTTTTCTGTCTTTTGATTTCCATGTTCCCTTTCTCATGGCCAGTGAGAAATGGAAGGGGAAATGTTTGACAGATTAGTTTGTTTAACTCTTGCCTTAATAAGAGCAGAGAATAAGATTTCTTTTAACCAATTAAATTATCTTAGAGTTAAAGACATTCAGAAATTACAATGTTATTTTCTGAATTTCTCTAACACCTCCGTCTGTCTTCCCCATTCCTCCGGAATGAATGAAGAAGAGAGAGAGATTTATTTTTCCCAACCTGTAACCCTCCCATTGTGATCACAGACAAACAACATGTAACACACAGACTGATCATGGACACATTTCCCGGGCATATCACACACACTCTGACAAATATAAAACATAAATTGTATAAGCTAGATTTTTCTTTTCATCCTGGCAAAAGATCAATTGTTACAATTCATATCTCCATGACTAAAGAATTCTGTGAAAAAGAATGAGTCAGAAAAGGGTTAATTCTTAAGAAGGAGCTGGCTGACATATGATGAATTTTGTTTCTTAATTACCTTTCTTCATGCTTCAATAAGTATCCTAAAATAAATACACTTTTGCTTCTTCACTTTTCTGTGAAGTGGGACTCTGATACCTGCCTGAATAATTCCAGGTATGCCACATTGCTGGAAAGATTGATATAGCTAAGTGAAAATTGTTAAAACTTTTTACATTGTCTGTGGCCATTACCAATTGGACTCCTTCCAAGGGAGAAAGAAAAAAACTATGACAAAACTGGTTTTTCTAGCTGAAGCAAAGTAGCCAGCCGCTTCTAAAAAGGGGGGCAGAGAGGAAAATTTCTGGTCACTTTTAAATTTGCCGTTTAGTCCTAGAGAAAAATACGCTTTTCCTGGTGTCCTTCTAAGAAGGGCCCAGTGCCCTAATGCTTAATTTTGAGTAGGGGTGGGAGCTTGCTCAGGGCTCCATCCCCTTTTCCCCAAAGTCCTCTCAAAAGGATCCGGTGGTCTTAAACAAATTTTTCTTTTTTACCCTAATGCTTCTCTCCCTGAGGCTATTTTTAAATTCCTTAACATATAGGGCTTCCTTTGAGAGTGTTTTCCCCATTTTTCATTCACGCTGTCGTAACAATCACTTCCCCACGTTCTCGCCAATTTCCTCGCGGAGGTATGGAAACGGATAAACAGATCAAGGGAACGATCAGAGTACCGAAACCCTTGTCATACCAGTCACACACACACTCATTCTGGGGTATTCACTCCAAATTCCAGCCTGATTGCCTATGGGGGATGGGACGACTTACCCTGCCTCAAGGCTGTCTGTTCAGCCTCTACCCTGCTTAAGTCCGCGGCCGCGGGATGCCTCTCAGTCGTCCGGTAAGCTGCGTTCGTGGAGCCACGCGTTGGGCGCCAGATATCCGGATCCAGCCGGATACAACCGCGAGAGACCCGTGAGTCAGCCACCTGGAAGAACCATAGGGGGAGAGAAGGGAAACCGAGGCGCAATAAAGACAAATCAGTCTTAATTGTGACAAGGCTCGTTTATTGTGTGCAGGGAGTGGGTTTATATGCTTCTAGGGCTGGGGTAAGGAATTTTCCAGTGGTTTCAGGCCATTGGTCTCGCCACGCCTATCCCGGATGAAGCTGGATAAGTTTCTATTCCTAACATAAGTTTCGTTTCTTGGGAAACCCTTCACTAAGTTTTGTTTCTATGGTCTCTATGGTTTTTAGGTTTCGATCCTTGGTCTCTGACAAGAAAAATGAACAAAATCTTGGGAAAATTGGAGTTAATAGATATGTGGAAAAAAATAAAAAGGGACAAAAAGGAATATACCTACTTTTTTAGAAGCACAGGGCACATTAACAAAGATTGACCATGTACTAGGGCATAAAAACATAGCAAACAAATGCAAAAAAGCAGAAATAACAAATTAAACCTTTTCAGATCATAATGCAATAAAAATAATTATTAGCACATTAGTACATGGAGAGGCAAACCAAAAACTAATTGGAAATTAAATAACATGATTCTTCAAAATCAGTTAAAGAACAAATCATAGAAAAAATTAATAATTTCATTGAAGAGAATGACAATGATGAGACTTTTGACCAAAATCTATGGGATGCAGCCAAAGCAGTTCTAAAGGGGAAATTTATATCCTTGAGTGCATATATTAATAAATTAGAGAGGGAAGAGGTCAGTGAATTGGGCATGCAAATTAAAAAACTAGAAAATGAAAACATTAAGAATACCCAGATGAAAACTAAATTAGAAATCCTAGAAAATAAAGGAGAAATTAATAAAATTGAAAGGAAAAGAACTATTGAATTAATAAATAAGACAAGAAGCTGGTACTTTGAAAAAACAAATAAAACAGACAAAGCACTGGTCAATCTAATAAAAAAAGGAAAGAAGAAAACCAAATTAACAGTATCAAAGATGAAAAGGGAGACCTCACCTCTAATTAAGAGGAAATTAAGGCAATCACTAAAAACTATTTTGCCCACTTATATGGCAATAAATACAACAATCTAGGAGATATGAATGAATATCTATAAAATATAAATTGCCTAGATTAACAGAAGAAGAAATAGAATATTTAAATAATCCCATATCAGAAAAATAAATTTAACAAGCCATCAAAGAACTCCCTAAGAAAAAATCGCCAGGGCCTGATGGATTCACAAGTGAATTCTATCAAACCTTCAAAGAACAACTAATCCCAATATTATACAAACTATTTGACCTAATAAAGAAAAAAAGGAGTCCTACCAAATTCCTTTTATGACACTAATATGGTACTGATTCCAAAGCCAGGCAGACCAGAAACAGAGAAAGAAAACTACAGACCAATCTCCCTAATGAACATAGATGCAAAAATCTTAAATAAAATACTAGCAAAAAGACTCCAGCAAGTGATCAAGAGGGTTATCCATCATGATCAAGTGGATTTATACCAAGAATACAAGGATGGTTCAATATTAGGAAAACCAGCCACATAATTGACCTTATCAATAAGTAAACCAACAAAAACCACATGATTATCTCAATAGATACTGAAAAAGCCTTTGACAAAATACAGCACCCATTCCTATTAAAAACCCTGGAAAGTATAGGCATAGAAGGGCCTTTCCTAAAAATAATAAACAGTATATATCTGAAACCATCAGCAAGCATCATCTGCAATGGGGATAAATGAGAAGCCTTCCCAATAAGATCAGGAGTGAAAGAAGGATGCCCATTATCACCTCTATTATTTAACATTGTACTTGAAACACTAGCAGTAGCAATTAGAGAAGAAAAAGAAATTGAAGGTATTAAAATGGGCAACAAAGAGACCAAGCTATCACTCTTTGCAGATGATATGATGGTCTACTTAAAGAATCCCAGAGAATCAACTAAAAAGCTAGTGGAAATAATCAACAACTTTAGCAAAGTTGCAGGATACAAAGTAAACCCCACATAAATCATCAGCATTTATATATATATATATCCAACACATCCCAGAAGCAAGAGTTAGAAAGAGGAAACACCATTTAAAATCACCCTAGACAAAATAAAATACTTAGGTATCTATCTGCCAAGATATACACAGGAATTATACGAACACAACTACGAAACACTTTCCACACAATTAAAACTAGATCTAAATAATTGTAAAAACATCGATTGCTCATGGGTAGGATGAACTAACATAATAAAAATTACCATCCTACCCAATTAATCAATTTATTTAGTGCCATACCTATCAAACTACCAAAAAACGTTTTTACTGAATTAGAACAAAACTATAACAAAGTTCATTTGGAAGATCAAAAGATCAGGAATATCAAGGGAAATAATGAAAAAAAATGTGAAGGAAGGTAGCCTAGGAGTACCAGGTCTTAAACTGTACTATAAAGCAGTGATCATCAAAACAATATCATATTGGCTAAGAGACAAAAGGGAGGATCAATGGAATAGACATGGGTAAGTGACCTCAGCAAGATAATCTATGATAAACTCAAAGAGCCCAGCTTTTGGGATAAAAATCCACTATTTGTCCAAAACTACTGGGAAAATTGGAAAACAACATGGGGGAGATTAAGTTTAGATCAACATCTCACACCCTACACCAAGATAAACTCAGAATGGGTGAATGACTTGAATAGAAAGAAGGAAACTATAAGCAAATTAAGTGAACACAGAATAGTATATTTATCAGATCTTTGATCAAGCAAAAGTTAGAAAAATTACAAAATTACAACAAATAATTTTGTTTACATTAAATTAAAAAGGTTTTGTACAAAAAACCCCAATGCAACCAAAATTAGAAAGGAAGTGACAAACTGGGAAAAAATTTTATAACAAAAAACTCAGACAAAGGTCTAATTACTCAAATTTATAAGGAACTAAATCAATTATACAAAAAAATCAAACCATTCCCCAATCAATAAATGGGCTAGGACATGAATAGGCAATTTTCAGATAAAGAAATCAAAACTATCAATAAACACATGAAAAAGTGCTCTAAATCTCTAATAATTAGAGAAATGCAAATGCAAACAACTCTGAGGTACCACCTCACACCTAGCAGATTGGCTAAAATGACAGTAGGGGAAAGTAATGAATGTTGGAGGGGATGTGGCAAAATTGGGACATTAATGCATTGCTGGTGGAGTTGTAAACTGATCCAACCATTCTGGATGGCAATTTGGAACTATGCCCAAAGAGAACTAAAGGACTGTCTGCACTTTGATCCAGCCATACCACTGCTTAGTTTATACCCCAAAGAGATCATGAGGAAAAAGACATGTACAAAAATATTTATAGCTGCGCTCTTTGTGGTGGCAAAAACCTGGAAAATGAGGATATGCCCTTCAATTGCGGAATGGCTGAACAAATTGTGGTATCTGTTGGTGATGGAATACTATTGTGCTCAAAGGAATAATGAACTGGAGGAATTCCATGTGAACTGAAATGACCTCCAGAAATTTATGCAGAGGGAAAGGAGCAGAACCAGGAGAACATTATACACAGAGACAGATACACTGGGGCACAATTGAATGCAATGGACTTCTGTACTAGCAGCAATGCTATGATCCAGAACAACTATGAAGGTCTTATGAGAAAGAACGCTACCCACATTCAGAGGAAGAACTATAGGTGTAGAAACACAAAAGAAAAACAACCGCCTAATCACATGGATGAATGGGGATATAATTAGGGATATTGACTAAAAATGAGCAAATATCAATAATATGCAAATAGGTCTTGATCAATGACACATCTAAAACCCAGTGAGATTGCGCGTTGGCTATGGGAATAGGTGGGAGGAGAGGAGGGATAGAATCCTGTAACCATGGAAAAATGTTCTAAATTAATTAAATAAAAGATAGTACTAAAAAAAAACCTTACCTTCCATCTAAGAATCAATACTGTGTTTTGGTTTCAAGGCAGAAGAGTGGTAAGGGCTAGGCAATGGGGGTTAAGTGACTTGCCCAGGGTCACATAGCTGGGAAGTGTCTAAGGCCATTTTTGAATCTAGGACCTCCCATCTCTAGGCTTGGCTCTCAATCCACTTAGACACTTAAGTGCCCCCTTCTTCACAATTCTTGTATCTCAATAGTATTCCATTACAATTTTACATATAGTTGATTCACATTCATATTCCATAATTAGCTTAACTATTCCCTAATTGAGGCATACTTTCAATTTCTAAATCCTTGTCACCACAAAAAGCTGTTTTCTTTATATACATATATTATATATAGGTCCTTTTCCCCCTTTTATTTGATCTCTTTGGACTATTTATTCTAATATATTTTGATCAATTCATTATATATTTTATACATAAGTACTTTTTCAGAAAAAAATACACATTAACTTACTTATAATTTTAACTCATTGGTTTTGTTTGTGCATTTAAAAAAATGTCTCCTTATTATCTTCTGTGATCCTCTCTATTCTTTCTTTGGTCTCTTCCCCTATCTGTAGTTCTAAAAAGATATTTTACTTTTTATTCCTCTAATTTGTAATGTGACTCTATCTAAATCATGCTTATGTAGTTTTGTATCTAAATCATTTTGAGCTAATCTTTGGTCATGCCTTCATATCTGAAGGAATGTTTTCTAATTAGGAATGGACTTTTTAAAACACCAGTTTCTTCCTCATACCCTTAATTATCAGAAATCCACCTCCCAACTGATCCAACTGTTATGGTGACCAATTTGGAACTATGCTCAAAGAACTTTAGAACTGTGCATACTTTTGACCCAGAAGTACCACTACTAGGTCTATATCCTAAAGAGATTTTTTAAAAGGGGGAAAGGACCTGTTTGTGCAGAAATACTTATAGCAGCTCTTTTTGTGGTGGAAGAATTAGAAACTAAGGGAATGTCCATCAATTGGGGAATGGCTGAACAAGTTGTGGTATATGATTGTGACAGAATACTACCGTGCTATAAGAAATGATGTGAAGGATGATTTAAGAAAGGCCTGGAAAGACCCACATGAATTTATGCAAAGTGAAATGAGCAGAACCAGGAGAACATAGAACAGTGTAATTGCAATATTATATGAGGAACATTTAAGAATGACTTAGCTATTCTTAGCAATACAGTGATTCAAGAAAATCCTCAAGGACTCATGAAAAATGTCATCTGCCTCCTGAGAAAGAACTTATTAAGTCTGGATGCTGACTAAGCTATCACTTTATTTTATACTATCACTTTATTTCTCCACTTTTCTTTTGAGTTCTCTTTCACAAAATGACTAATATGGAAAGATGTTTTACACTATTACACATGTAAAATCTTTATCATCTTGGGGAGGGGAGGAGGAGAGGACAGAAGGGAGGGCAAGAATTTGGCTCAAACGTAAAGAAAATGAAAGTTAAAAATGTTTTTCATGTAATTGAGTTTAAAAATGAAATAATAATAAATGTAAAAAAGAAAGAAAGAAATCCACCTTCCAGAATCTGTCTTCAATAAACTAATGCCGTCCCAAAAAGGAGTACTTTCCACTCCAGAGGTTTCTTGGATCCAGACTTCAGGAAGACATACATAATAAAAATGGATTACTTTTAGACAGAAACCCATTTAATCCTCTCTTGCTCTTCCTTATTCCCTCCTTTGTGTGGAGTTGTCCATGCCTGAAGGCTTTGCTTCCACAGAAAGTTCCATATAACACAGGGAGGCAGTTCAGATATCCCTTTATTAACAGAGTTCCTTTTCCCTGGGATTGTTGGAACTCCTTCTTAAAAAGTTGGGGGGAGGGCGGGCAGGAGAATGGGACCAAGAAGTAGAACTGTTGAGAGGGAATGAATTTTTAATGATATGAAAGAAGTTAAAAAAATTTTTTTCTCCTCACAATTTAGGTGGAGGCTATGGGTCTGGGTGACTGGTCTGAATAGGAATTTATATGAAATAAAGAGGATCCTTTATTTCAGGTGGTCATCTTGAATCCTTGGATGAAGGTGAAGGGGAGTCTTCATGCAACTCCCCACAGAAGAAGGGAATATTACCCTTCAGTTGAGATTTCAAAAAGGGCCAAAACTTGTTACCATTCTCCAGTTAGGAATACCAGGGAGAAGGATGTTTTGACTGGTGGACCAAGGAGCAATGAATGAATGGTATGGGGCCTTTTATCAACTTGGTCCTAGAATATGCTACATACAAGAAGCCTATTAAGCTATCTTGATAAAGATGACTTAGCCCCATGATCGGAACTTGTGATAGCCCCAGAGGTATTGTCATCTGTTCCATGCACTTAATGTTCCTGGTGCTATTTATCATAATCATTTTTATATCAGGAGAACTTCTACTGGCATTATTCCCACTGCATGAATTGCACCTATAGGAAGATTATTTATATTATTTTATATTTTTATTATTTGTATTAAGTTGCTCATTATAGGAATATTTTAATATTCTTTTAGTAGTAGAAAGAACCCTAAAAATTTGGGGAGAACTTAGCACTAAGGAATGGGATATGTTGGGAGTGATACCTGTTTTCCTTTAATGGAGTAAAGAAGTTGTTGTGGGGACCATTACTAGTCTGGCATCCTTGTTGCCTGAGACATATAAGGCCTAGCTTTGGGGGAATTGGTATCAGAGATTTTAATAGAACTCCTATAGCCTTCTAGAGAACACCTTTCTGATATAGCTTTGCCAATTGCTGTTGCGAATGTGAAAAAAAGAAGAGAATAGTTGTCTTCCCTGAATAAATTTTTAACCTTAGGAACTGTATTTTTAAAAATTCATTATTGTTAGTAAATTCACTTTTATTTTATTTTTTTATGATCACTTATAGAGTTCCTCATTGCATTCTGATTCTAAGCTTAAATCCCTGTATTGGCTGGAATGAGACTGACCTAGAATTTTGCCTTATATTTTACTAAAAAATAGGAGCTATCATAAAAATTTTCTTCTCCACTATTTATATGGCAAAATCTTTTGAAATAAGTCCCTATTTTCTTCTCTTTTTGTCCAGACTCTGACAAAGATATGGTCTTTCTCATGAAAACCAGTCCCTCTACTTACTTCCCAAGCTTTCTGGCAGCTTATTCCTTCAATCATTGACCTTCTTCTAATCTTTAATCTCTATTTACTGACTCTTTCTTGGCAGCTACAAAACATACCTAACTATCCCATATCCTTAATCATAAAAGAACCAGGTACATCAATTGACACACAAAAAAATTTAATACAATTTTACTTTGAAACAAAAAAATTCAAACTATCTTAATTTTATGCCTTTTGGATTTAAAATAAACAACAACCAAAAAAAATCATGGTACTACATTAATTGACCTGACTTGACTCTTTGAGGTATTCTTAAATTTTTGTCTTCCTAGTGTTAAAGAAGCTTCATTTGACCTCTTCATAGCATTGTCACCTCTTCTAATCTTTTAAAACTAAACTCATAGAAAATGTTATCTCTGCTCTTTTTTCCTTCACTTTCTCTCTCCTCACTCTCCAGTCTTTTACAAATGATCTTTGACTTCACCAACTGAAACTGCTTCTTCCAACATTAGTACTGTTTTCTTGTTAAATCCAACGGCCTGTTTCCAGTCTTCATGTTCCTTGTCCTATCTGCAGCATAAAGCAGTTGATGGCTAGCACTCCATGGATGCTTTCTACCCCTTGGATTTGGGGACGATGTTCTCTCATTCTTCTTTACCTACTTGTCTGACTTTTCATAATCTTTTCTGGTTCATTGCCTCTGTCCTACTCTCTCACCATGGGTGTTCCTCAAGGCTCTGCCCTGGATCCCCTTCTTTTTCCATATCCTTTTTCTTGTTGAACTCATCAGCTCCCATAGATTAAATCATCATCTCTATGTAAATCATTTCCAGATCCATATGCCCAGACCTGGTTTCTCTTCTGAGTTCTAGTCCTTCATTAACTCCTAGACCTAGCACCTGGATATTTATTGCTGTCCAAAACTCAGTATTTCCAAAATTATTTATTATTTCCCCTCTTTAACCCATCTTTTTCCTCCTTCTGTATTAGTGCTGAAAGCTCTATTATCTTTCTAACCACTCAATCTAAAACCTTGGAATTATCCTCAATGCCTTTCTTTCCCTCACCCAACATCTAGTCCATTGCCAACCATCTTACCTCCTATCCAGTTGGTTGCCAATTCTTGTCAATTCTACCTCCGTGTTTCTTGCATTTGTCTCTTTATCTCCACACACATAACTATAACACAAGTTTAGACCCTCACAACCACAAGTTCAAATCCTCATTCTGGACTATTGAAAGCCCTAATTGGGCTCCCTGCTTCTCTTTGTGATCTATCCTCTAACAGCAGCTAATGAAGCTGAACCAGAAAAACAATGACTAGAATAATAAAAAACAAAACTGAATGCCAAGAATGCATAATGATCAATCCTGGGCCTTGAGAAGACTTTATAGAAAATACATCTCCCTCCTTTCACTGTTGTGATGACATGGACAATAGATGGCTTTGAGTATGGAAAGTCAAATACTCTGACTCCAACAATGTGTGGGTTTTGCTTCGCTTTTTTTTCTGTTATACATGAAGGCTCAATGTGGTAAGATGGTGAGGGAGTGGCATGTGTGGAAATGATTGTGATGTGAAACAAGTCTGCCCATGTTACTCCCCTTCTCAAGAAACTTCACTGTCCCATATTGCCTCTAGGAGAAATACAAACTTCTCAGGTTAATATTTAAACTCTTCACAATCTGATTCGGGCTTACATTTCTAGGGTTATTTGTACATTATTCTCTTTTGTAAATTCTGGGTCTGGCCAAACTTGTTTACTTTCTACTTCCCAAACTTGGCATTCCATCTTCCACCTTACTGGCCTTGAAATCTGTCCTTCATGCTTAGAATGAACTTCCTCCTTATCTCTGCCAATCAGTTCATGTGCCACGTCCTAAAGGAAACTTTTCCTGATCCTCCTAGTTGTTACTACTCACTTTTTCCTTCTCAAATGATCTTGTATAACTACTTACCTGGTTAAAGTCACATTTCTTTAGAATACTGTAAACTCTTGAGGGCAGGAATTGTTTTTAACTTTGTCTTTGTAGCCTTAGCACATAGCATAGTTTGCATAGTTTGATGCCCACAAGACCACTAATGCTGAAAGAGTGGCAAGAGATGCAAGGAAAAACCAGTTCAAATCTGGCCTCAGATAGTTCCTAGTTGTGTGATCCTGGGTAAGTCACTTAACCCCCTTACCTAGTCTTTACCATTCTTCTGCCTTGGAACCAATACCCAGTATTGATTCTAAGATGGAAGGTAAGGGTTTTTTTAAAAAATTATAAGAAAATAATTAGTGCTGCCTAAAATCTATTGATCTGTGATTATAAGGGGATGTGGCAATGATTTTCCATACTTCATGCACCAATGGCCACAAGCTTGGTTTCAGGATGAAGATCTTTGAGCGCTGAGAATGACCACAAGAGATGAATGAGTCAAGCTCAGTTCCCCTAAGTTCTCAATTATTGAAAGTAACAGCAATTGGATTTTTGCAATTAAATACTATACCCAATCTTCCATAAGTTATGGAAAATAATCAATTCTGCCTACAACTTATTGATCTACGACTAGGAAAGCACGTGAAAGTGATTTTGGACATCTGCATGAGGATAAATCTCTGAAGCAAGTCCTCCTGAACCACGTTAGAGGCATACAAGAAATGTGAAACCTCTCTCCCTGATACGTTCAGATGGAGGTGCTACCTCTGCCAGCAGTGGCACCAAATCAAGCTACTTACTTATAAAGCATACATAGAAGCAAGTCCTTGAAGCCTGTGTACTTAAACTTCTTTTCTCTGGAAAAAGATAAGAAAGGCATGAGCAGCATCTTAGCAGTGACTGACCACTTTCCCTGGAATACAGAGCCTGCTTAATCAGAATTCAGAAGGCTTCCAGTGTCCAATATTATTAGACGGGTATCTTTCAGTGCACGAGTTCTCTGCCAGGATTCATCATTCTGATCAAGGTTGAAATTTTGAAAGCAAGTTACTTAAAGCAGTACACAATCAAGTTTCTAGGAACACATCACAGCAACTCCCAGGAGATGTTTAATCAAAAACATCTTAATTATAGTCTACTCAACATGCTAGAGACCCTGAAGCCTACACAGTAAGCTAAATCAATTCAGTATGGCCTTTCTTGTATATACCTCTAATGCTACCATGTTTATGAGAACAGGTTTTACTCCATGCCTGAAATTTGAGTGATTTGCACTTTGAGTAAGTTCTTATGGACCTCTGCTTTGGAATTGCTGAAGACAGGGAAAGTGTAGAGACTCACCATCTAAGCCACTCAACTGAAAGCTCAATTGAGGAAGACATCTCTTATGGATGGTCTCAGCTCAGAATGTTCTTCCTCCTCATCTCTGCCTTAGTTTCCCCTGGCTTCCTCCAAAATTAGGTCAAATATTACCTTCTATAGGAGGCTCTTCTTGAACCTGCTAATTATTAGTGCCTTTCCATGTGGGTTAATTTCTATCTACTCTGTCTAGAATTCTACCCAAACAATAAAATTCTACTACAAAATCTTAGTATGCAAGGAAACACAAGTTATTAGATCAGTATAAATTTACCAAATACAAGGAAGAAGACAGACTATGTAACCTGCCAGTCTACAAAAAAGGCCCAGAGAATGATTAAAGGCATTGCAAAGACTATGCAATATAGCTAGCTATTGCCTATAGGGAAGTTGAGACAAAAGTAAAGGAGGGTCAAGAACTTTGACTCTGAGAACAACTTATCCACCAATTATAGATGGACAACTGGTGCCAGGCAATTAAAGAAAACCCAGATAAAGAATCTTATTTGGTAGTCATTGGAATACTAAGTCTGGCTGGGTCTGAGACAGACTTCAGTTTGGAGGACGTTGGGGGACCTGAATCCAAAGGCTACATAGTCCAAGATTCCAGACAAAAAGTATTTAAGCATCGACTGTGTGTGAGGCACTTTGCTAACTAGAGATACAAAGAAAGACTGCCCCTACCCTTGAGTTGCTCATAATCTGATGATGGAAACAACATGCAAAGACGCTACATAGGAAACATTCAATAGAAGAAAGGCACGAGAAATGGGATTAGCAAGGGCTCCCTATAGACAGTAGGATTTTAGCTGAAACTTGATTTTTTATTTAATTTTTTTTTTTTAGAAAAAAATTTTTCCATGGTTACATGATTCATGTTCTTGCACTCTCTCCCGCCACCTCCCCACCCCTCAGTAGCCAACTCACATTTCTACTGGTTCTTCCTGTGTCATTGATCAAGACCTATTTCCATAATTAGCTGGAACTTGAAAGAAGACAAAGAAGCCAGATGAGGAGATGAGGAGAACCAAAAAATATTCCAGGCATGAGGGACAGTCAGAGAAAATGCCCAGAGCTGAGAGAAGGAATGTCTTGTTTGGGGAATAGCTACAAAGGCCTCAAGAGAATAAAATATTTTAGGATCTGGAGATGATAGATTCTATACCAGATCATCTACAGGCTTAGTCTTGTGACTAAAGGTTTGTGTGACTGGCTGAACTATAGAGAGGAGCCTGAAGTTATAAAATCAACAGACCACCACAGACATACCCAAATTGTTGAACCAATGACCAATGTCCCACAGTTACAGAAAAGGGTATCACTTATATATAGTCAGGTGATATCTGCTGATGCAGGAATATATGCTACCATTGGGACAGATGGCACCTAAACAATGGAATGTATGAAATGTGTTTTGTCTGCAACTCTAACTTAAGATGCAATGAAGTATATACCTGTGTTATTACATAGTAAATGCCTATATGTGTAATGGGACAGAAACATACAGATTCTTTAAGAGGAAAACATATAGTAGGCATGCACAAACAGGAGATAATTGAACCTTTTCTCTTCTCTTCTCCTACACGGTGTGGCATAGAAGACCAGTTAGTTGAAAAAGATTTCATTTCCTAGAATGTGTGGGTTGAAGGTAGTGCTCAAAAAGGAAAGTTAGTTTTAATCACTCTCCTCAGTCCCCCTCCCTTATATTACTCCCCTTCCCACCACCACACATCTTATTCCCCTTCTACCTCTTTAATAGGTCTTTTAATCCCCTCTCTCCCAAATTCTCTCTCCCTTATATCACTCCTCTCCCCACCACTTCTTCCTTATTCCCTGTCTGTTTCTTTATAGGATAAGAAAATATTTTATAGGATTCTATACCCCAATGAATCTGACTGTTCTTCTTCTCTGAGCAAATTCCAATGAGATTAAGGTTTATGTACTACCTGTCACTGCTCTCATCCTACCTTCCACTATAATAGTATTTTCCCCCATGCCTCTTTATGTGATAATTTACCCCAATTTATTTTTCTCTTCCCATTTCCCTTAGTGCAATCCTCTTTTTTGCCCCTTTATTTTTTGTGTGTATATCATCCTAAATAACTTACTACCACAAATTCTGTCTATGTATACTTTTTCTAACTACTATGATTATGACAAAAAATTATTGAGTTATAAATATCATCTTTCCATATAGGAATACAAACAATTTCACCTTATTGGGGCCCTTAAATTTTTTCTCTTTCTCATTTACTCTTTTATGCTTCTCTTAAATTTTGTATTTGAGCATCAAATTTTCTGTTTAAGTGTGATCTTTTCTTCAGGAATGCTTGAAAATCTTCTATTTTATTAAATGACCATATTTTCCTCTGAAAGAATGTACTCATTTTTGATGGATAGGTGATTCTTGGTTGTAAACCCAGGCCTCTTGCCTTCTGGAATATCATATTCTAAGTCTTCTGATGCTTCAATGTGGAAGCTGCCAGATCCTATGTCATCCTGACTATGGCTCCATGATAATTGAATTGTTTCTTTCTGGCTGTTTGTACTATTTTCTCGTTGGTCTGGGTGCTCTTGAACTTGACTCTAACATTCCTGGGAGTTGTCATTTGGAGATTTATTGCAGGAGGTGATCTGTGGATTCTTTCAGTTTCTATTTTACCCTCTTGTTCAGGACTATCAGGGCAGTTTTCTTTGATAATTTCCTGTAACATGATGTCTAGGATTTTTTTTATCATAACTTTCAGGTAGTCCAATAATTCTTAAATTGTCTCTTCTGAATCTATTTCTAGATCAGTTGTTTTTTCAATGAGTTATTCCATATTTTCTTCTAATTTTCATTCTTAAAATTTTGTTTTATTGTTTCTTGATGTATCATGAAGTCATTAACTTCTATTTACCCAATACTAATTTTTAAAGAATTAATTTCTTCCATGACCTTTTGATCATCCTTTCTCTTTTTGGTTCATTCTACTTTTCATGGAACTCTTCTTCATTGGATTTTCTTGCCTCTTTTTCCAGTATGTCAATACTGTTATTTAGAAAACTTTTTTATTCATTGGATTTTTATGCCTCTTTTTTTCCAGTTGACCAATTTTGCTTTTTAAGCCATTATTTTCTTTTCGCATTACTTTCATTTCTTTTTCCCATTTTTCTTCTACCTATCACAGTGAGCTTTTGAGCTTGATGTGTCAAAATTCACCAAAAAACCAAGCATAACTCGGGTGGTGTGTCACTTCAAGAAAAAAAAAACCACAATTTCACAATATTTATAGTTTAAATAACAAAAATGTGTAATTGTAATATACAACTGTATTTAATAAACCAAAATAGGTAAATTAATATGGGAAGAATTGCCATCTATAGTGCACAGAGTGCCTACACTACACTATAGCAAATGCTTCATCCTCAGCATGTGGTCCCATGCTTCTCATATGTGGCTGCATGTGGTCATGTGTCATTGAAAATGGCTACTAGTGTCAGTGCTAACATGAGTGTCATAGGTTTGCCATTACTGACCTATCATATTTGATTTTTGAATTCCTTTTTAAATTCTTCCAGTGCCTGAGACCAATTCCCATTTTCCTTTTAAGTTTTATATGTGGTTGCTTCTATCTTACCACACCCTATTGATTCTGTGTCTTGTTCTTTGTCTCCATAGAAATTTTCTATATTTAAGTGTTTCTTTTGCTGTTTCCTCATTTTCCCTGCTTTCTTTTGCCTGTGGAATAGGAGTTTTGGAGATGCTGATTCTGTCTTTTCTGTTAATGGTTTACAGGAGTCAGCACTCTGAGCTGTTTTGTCCTGGGTCTAAGGGCTTTAGGACAGCACAGGATTGAGGGCCAAGAACTGTGGACTTCTGGACCTCACTGACGGTTGGTGCCAGGGCCTGGGACATTAAGGGGTGGGTGTGGAGTGCTCTGTTTTTGAAGGTGTAGGCTGGATCCTGGGATCCTGAAGTTGGCCAATGCCTAGGCTCAAAACCTGTCACAGTGGGGGGGGGGGGTTAGCCAGCACTCCTCTGTGTACAGTTCTACTACCAGTTCCCCCTTATCCCATGAGAACTGACTCTCTTTGGCAGTTGGTTTTTGGCACCTGTTATTTTGAGGCACTTTTAAAAGAATGGTTTGGAAGGATTATCAGAGTGATTTCAGCTTTTCTGCTAATAAGCTGCCATCTTGGCTCTTCAAAAAGGAAAGTTTGGAAAGGAATGTGATATATACCTTGCAAATTGGCAAAGATAACAAAAGACAAAAATGTTAGAAGTTGGAGAGGCTTTTGGGAACAAAAACACATTAATGTACTATTGGTAAACTATTAATTAGCCTAGCCATTTTGGAAAGCATTTTGTAATTATACTAGAACAGGGGTCAGCAACCTTTTTGGCCGTGAGAGCAATAAACGTCACATTTTTTAAAATGTAATTTCGTGAGAGCTGTACAGTACTCACAGTGTGCGCTCCTGTAACAGTGCCTGAAAAAAAAATTGAGTTTATGGCTCCTGCAGAAAGAGCCATACATTGCCAACCCCTGTACTAGAAGAATCACCAAACTGTACATTCCCTAAAAACCTAGTGAAACAACTATTAAGTGTATTTCCCAGGAGATAAAAAACAAAGGGGAAAGGTCTCATACTTATAAAAATATTTATAGGAATACTTTTTTTTCAGTAGCAAAGAACTTGAAGGAAAATAACTTTCCATTCATTGGGGAATTACTGAACAAAATGTAGCATATGAAAGTAATGGAATTTTGGTGCATCATAAGAAATGACAAAAAATTTAGAGAAACTTGAGGAGAGCTATATGAATGGATGTAAAACCAAGTTAACAGGAAATTATCTACTCAAATAATGATCATCACAACATAACAGAAAACAACACTGAAAGATTTCAGAACTCTGTTCAGTGCAGTAATCATATCAGGGTATAGACATAGTACCCAAGCACAGAATAACAGAAGACAGACCCAGGGTAAGAGGTCTCAGCACAAACTGGACTTCATGGTGGTCTCTCCCCACATTTATTCTTTTGCTTTCACTTGGAGGATTTTTTAGGGGGGTAATTTATTTATTTATTTATTCATTCATTCATTCAATTATTTATTTATTTGTTTGTTTGTTTATTTTGGTGGGGAGGGGACAAACTGCAGAGCACCTGGTTAAGGATCTAGAATAGAGAGAGAGCACAGTACTATATATATAGTAAAGCTAGCAGTGGGGGTTTGGGGGGAATGCAAATTTCTTTCAGAATTCTTTATGTAAAGTTGAATTTGCATAAAGTAAATTAACAAAGTTAAAGCTATCTGTACTTTATAAAATTTGATAAATAATAAAATTCATTTGGAAGAACAAAAGATCCAGAATATGAAGGGAAATAATGACACCCTGGAACATCTTTCTCCCATACCAGTCCCCTTCTCCCACTGGTGAGTTACTTCCTGGGTCTTCATTTTAGGGACAGGCCCAAGGCTGGCCAAACTTCATTACCCTACTAGTTGTGTTTCTGATCCTATGGACTCTGCCCTTAAAGCTCTATATGGGCATCTTCTCTAAAGTCCTTAATAAGCATGTATTACCTGTTCCAAAAAAAGTGGGAATCATTGGAGAAGAATACTACCAGACCTCACTATATTTTGAAGCAGCAGTTATCAAAACTATTTACCAGCAGTTAAAAACAGAATAGATTAATGGAACAGACCAGATAAAGAATAAACCTAAAAACATAACATTCCTTAGAAAAAAACATCCTATTTTATTAGAAACTGCTAGAGAAAATGTAAAAAGATTGTAGCTAAGCATGAGGCCATGCTCAATTCTGTTTTCTAGCAAAAATTAGGTTTAGACCAACATCTTACATCATATTCCATAATAAATTCTAAATGGCAATATGACCTATTATTAAAGATTATACCATAAAAATTAAAAGAGAAATATATAATATATTTTCACAGTTATGAGAAGATGTATTATTAATCAAACAAAAGACAGAGGCAATTACAACAGATGAAATAGATCATTTTTGATTATATAAAATTGAAAAGCTTCTGTACACACAAAATTCTTATATCTAGGATAAGAAAGGAAGTGTTATAATGAGAGAGAAAAAAATCTTTGTATGAAATTTCTTGAATAAGGATTTGGTCTCTTGAATAAGGATTTGGTGTCCAAAATCTATGGACCCCTAGGAGGCACAGTGGATAGAATTCCTGGCCTAGAATCAGGAAGACTCATCATCCTGAATTTAAAAATCTGGCTGCTGACACTTATGAGAGGTGTGACCCTGGACAAGTTACTTAACCTCTTTTACCTCAGTTTACTTATCCATAAAATGAGCTGGAGAAGGAAATGGTAAATCACTCTAGTATCTTTAGTAAGAAAACTCCAAACGGGGTCATGAAGAGTCAGACACAACTAAGAAAACAAGAAACAATAAATTCAAGATCTATAGACAACTAATAGTTATTAGAGCTTAAAACTACCCTAAGTCTTTTGGAATATCCCATATAAAATCCAAAACACCCCCTAAATAGAAAAGTGGTCAAAGGATATAAACAAAGTTCTCAAAAGAATTGTAAACAATTAAAATCCATAAGAAAGAACATTCTAAATCACTAATAAAAAAGAGAAATAAAAAGAAGTCAAAACAGCTCTGAGGTTATACTTAACATTCAGCAAATCTATAAGGAAAACAAAAGATGGGAATAGTCAATTTGAAGATCTGGAAAAATAGGCCATACTAATGTATTTTGCTGGATTTTTTAATTAGTATGATCATTTTGGATATCATTTTGAAATTGTGAAAATAAACAGACTAAAATGTTCATGCCCTTTAATTGGGAAATTTCATGTGTGGGCTCATACCCCAAGAAAATAATTGTTGAAAATAAAAATTCTGTATAAACCTAAAAAAAGTACTTTTTTGAGTAGTAAAAGAACCGAAAAGAAAGTAGATGAACATTAACTAGGTCATGGCTAAACAAATGGTGGTACATCAGTACAATAGAATATTATTGTGCTGTAAAATAAATATGATAAATACAAAGAAGCATGTGCTATAAAATAAATATGATAAATACAGAGAAGCGTGGAAAGACTTACATAAAGTGATGCAAAATAAAGCAAGTAGACCCAAGAAAACCATATAATCAGTGACAACAATGTAAATGGAAAGAACAAGCACAAAAAAAATTAATGTTGTGGGGCAGCAAACAAAAATGACCCAAAAGAAGAGATGAGAAAGCACTTTTCCCCATTATATGTTTGCAAAAGGTAGAATATTGCAATATTTTCAGATTTTTAAAACTTATTTGGTCAGCTTTGTTGACTACTTTTTTCTTTCTCTTTTTTAAAAAAACTATACATATATACCTTTCTTAAGTTCATTTAAAAAATTTTAAGACTATAAATATCCTTTTTCAGCATCATAATATCCTTCAGCCACCTATACCTATTCTAATGTTTAACAATTGTAAAAGTAAAGAACAATTCATATTTAACTAATTTTGAAATCTTAGAATTAAAGGAAACAAAACTTACACATTATATATTGTATGAATACTAAATTGTTGACCAAATATGGTCTGGTAAACTAAATTAAGTTAGCTATTAGGATTGACTATTTGAGAACTGACTTGACTTTCAGTACACTGTGATATTTAAAAGATCTACTTTGCCTTAGTTTCCCCATCATGAGAAAGGAACAGCATAAGTAATGATTTGCCTAGCAACCCCAAATGCTAAGAACTAATGTTTATTAAAGTATTTGATAAATTTCAATGCTATGGAAATGTTAAATAATCATTCATTAGAAAATGTGTACAAAGTACTCAGATGCTTTAACAATTTTGACAAATATTAAGTACTACAAATAATTCATACAATTATCTACATGCAGATAAATATTTGAGACTATTCTTAAAATCATTCCATGATCTTATTGTTACCACTATCTAGTGAACTTTTGTTTCCCCCATCCTTAACAGACACCACATATGATTTTACTCATTTGAAAAGGAAGAGATTGTTTGGGGACTTTTAAAAGGAGAATTAAACACACATGCGCGCACACACACACACACACACACACACACATGCAAGGCAAAACTTAGCCAAGTATAAGAGAATGAAATACATGGATATGGTATTGTATGCATGCTACTTGCATACTATGTGTGAAAGACATTTGGTATGCTGCTTTAGAGAATAGAGATACTGTACAGAACAGCATATTGAAGGCACTAAAGCAATCAAGCTGGATAGATAGGCAAGGATTTAGTTCTCTATAGAGTAGAAGTAACTTCAGAGGTCCCACTTTAATGGAACCAAAATCTAGAGTTCACTATAAATGGGTATTACTATGCCTTTGAATTCTACCCAAGTACAACCAGTTAGAACCAGGAAATACCCTCTAAGCAAAAGTTAATGGGGGGGAGAGACAACTGAGTAGCTCACTGGATCAAGAGCCAGGCCTAGAGACAGGAGGTCCTAGGTTCAAATCTGGCCTCAGACACTTCCCAGCTGTGTGACCTGGGCAAGTCACTTGACCCCCATTGCCTAGCCCTTACCACTCTTCTGCCTTGGAACCAATACACAGTATTGATTCCAAGATGGAAGATAAGGGTTTAAAAAAAATTAATGGAGCAACCTCTTAGAGAAGCAAATCTAAGAAACATATTCAATCAGGAAAACAAAGAAAATGAAATGATCCTAACTCTCCCTTCACAAGTTTAAAGTCACTTTGATTGCTGCTCAGAATAGAATGTAGGGTAATATTCTAACTTGAAACTTTTAGATACCTCACTCCTAAAACTAAACCAACTTTAGAGCTCTAAACTGACTCACTCTTATATATCCAGCTTATTTTCCTCCAAACCAAGTTAATCATCTCACTAATTGTTCCCCAAACTGTATAGATCGCTGCTTTAGCACCTTTACTCATGCTTTTCTCTCTATCTGAATGCCCTCCCCACAAAGTAGCTCGGACAACTGATGCTCCTAGAGTTGCATGTCAACAGGAAATCTCTATATCTTCAAAGCTGCCACTTTCAGCTTCCCTACAGAAATGCTGGTGTAATTTTCTGTGTTGCTTCCTCTACTGTTCTGCCATTTGCTGGTTCTTTGTTGAGCAACTATATCAGTCTCCAACTTCTCTGATAGATTGTAGTTGTTGTGAAGCTTTCTTTGAGACAACACAAAACCTCAGTGTTATTTCAGCCATTTTGTGAGTCATATCCCCAACTGCACTCACAACATAGTCCCTCGG
Organism: Gracilinanus agilis; assembly: GCF_016433145.1. NCBI lineage: Eukaryota > Metazoa > Chordata > Mammalia > Didelphimorphia > Didelphidae > Gracilinanus > Gracilinanus agilis. The sequence goes on from NC_058132.1 coordinate 164,940,854, forward strand.
GCCAATTCAACATTTTTTTCATTGTTTAAACTCCATTTCTTCTCTTTCAGTAACAACTCTCCTAGGCTTTTTGGGCTAGAGTGAGTAAATTCCTTTCAACTCTCATCATGCCACTAGCAGCTTACATTAAGTCATATAGATTGCCTTGACGCTAATATGTTTCAAAGCCCATGTGTAGAGAGAAGTTGTTGTGTGGCTCAAAGGGGGACAGAATAGGCATCTAGCCTCTTCTCCCCCTACCCTTCTCTAAGGCAGATTCCTGCCAGGAAGAAAGCAGGATGTTGGAGTCAGAGATATCTGTGCTCTCCTTAAAGAGATGGGGTACCAAGCAAGAATTATTTCTACCTGCTTCCTTAAATATTGTTAGTCTAGGAGATGTGAGTTTCAGTTCCAATCTAATCTCTGATTTCTATTCATTATTGGGGAGAGAGAGGACCCCAAACTCCATCTCTGAGGCTTGATCCATTTCTATCCAAATATATATATATATATATATATATATAGAGCAATTATCAATGAAAACCCATTTATCCAAAGTGGTAGCAAAAGAGAAATCAGAGAAAGCATACATACATAAAATTATGTATCAGATCATAGAGAGTGAAGAATGTTCCCATTAGGAGCAAAATAACTCAGTTCAACCAAGAGAGAGCCCTAGATCTCATTCAAGGGAGAGTTCTCTGAAGATTCTAGTGTAGCAAGCTGGAGATAAGAACATAATCAAGATTGCCAGATCTTGTCATGTCTTCCCAGATTCTTTTCCTTCAGCAATCTGGAGTGAGATTGATCTTGACCATCTTCCCTATGGAAACCATCTAGAAACAACCAAAGCAATTGCAGAGTCCAAAGTAACTTGAAGCTTGAAAAGAACTAAAGCCTCTGTTCCACACCTGATGTAGGTACAGATTATAAGGAGAGAGTCCCATACCAATGAACTTTAGGACCAGAGTTATTATTACTAGTACTACCACCACCACCACCACTACCTCTACTTATAAAGCACTTTATGGTATGCAAAGTATTTTATATATGTCATCACCTTTGACCTTCAAGACAACCCAGGAAGTGAGAGGTGGATGCTATTATTACTCCTCTCTATTTTACAAATGAGGAATCTGAAGCACAGAGAGGTTTATCAGACTTGCCCAAGCTACTACATCAAACTTCCTCTAAAAAAAAGGACTTTCATTTTCCCAAGACTGAAAACTTTTATTTGTGGTCTTAATAACAAATCCAGTTGAAGACAGTATATGGCTATAAGCAGAGTGGTAAGATCTAAGCCTCAAATTTATGGTTTCCTTTCTTTTGTCTCAGCCAGGAATAGTGATTCATATTTCTGCCACCTTTTTCCTTTTCAAGGTATCACAGATATCAGTTCATTTCATCCTATTCCCCTTATTTTACAGGAGAGAAAACTGATGGTGGCAGATGTGTAGTTGACATTTGAAGCCTGGTCCTGACTCCAAATCCAGTGTTCTTTCCAAAACCTCATGTTGATTTTCCTTGGTTGGTCTAGCTTATGTTCCTTTTCCTCTGAAAGATAATAGATGAGCATGAAGCCATTCTCAATTCTGCTTTCTGGTTCTGAGAGAGCATGGCCTACCAGTAAAAAGAATTCTGAGCAGTGAAGGAGATATGAAGCCTGGGTCTCAGTTCTACCATTATGTGTGTGTGATTCCAGGGACATTCCTTCACCTTTTCCTCTAATAGTTTCTTCCATCTTTAACACTGGAAGAATAAAGGAATTGGGGATGATGTTCTCATCTTACATTTACCAGAAACTTCCAGATAAAGGTGGTCCTTAGGGTGTTTACAGTCTGGGTGGGGTGGGGGTTTGTTTCAGTCAAAATAGGAAACATTCATGGACTGCCCTCTAGGAAGCCTCAAAGGATCCAAGGGATCCCCAAAATCACCTTGAACTAAAGAACAGAAAATTAATCAATGGGGTCGTCGGTAAGAAATAGAAAGAACACTGAGCCGCACAGTGTTGTGGAACGCAGAGAGACGAAATACACCTCCGCCCTCCAAGACGCCAAAGCGGGAAGACGATCTCCATGGAAACAAAGAAGAGAGGGAACTCATCCTCTTCCGCCCAGAGGGGACCGCCCTCAAGACAAACTGACCAATGATTCGAGGCAGGCTACCAAGGGGAAGGGCCATTGATAGGGATGAGGAGAAACTAGATCTGCCTCTATCCAATCGATTTCGAGGTTGCGGGAGTCTTTCCAACATTAACCAATAGAAAGGCCCGATGAAGTAACCTCCTACCGCGCTCGACTGTAGGATATGAGGGAGGAGCGAGCGTTTGAGCGGCCGCCTCCAATTAGTGGGCTTGGAGCATTACTGTTAAAAGCCCACTTGTGATTTGCTGTCGCTAGAACGAGGCCTCTGGGGGGCGGTGCCAGACCAGAGGTGGAGGTTGTGTGGAAAAGAGGCGGCTTCAGGGTCACATCTTGGGGAGAGGGCTAGCCAGGTGAGGGGATATGGAAGGGGTAAATGGGAGGGAGGGAGTGGTGATGGTGAGCTTTGGACCTAGAGAGAACGGGTCCGGGAGGAAGAGGGTGATGGCGAAGGGAAGGGGAAGGGACCAGGAAGAGGGACCCCCGATCTCGGTTTATGATGCCGCTTCTCCTTACGGCCCACCTGGTGCCATCACTAGTGGGACACTAACATTTAATTAGAGCAAAAGACGGGCCCGGCAGTGTTAATGGAATTGACCACGGAACGAGGAAGACTGGGTTTGATCCTAGGTGCTCGGGGCAACTGGGTTAGACACTGTTTTGCAGACAAAGTGCTGTCTTGCATGAGTTGAGGGAATTTCTTTATATGAATTCAGTCATAGTTCTAGCCCCTTATTCCAGGGGAAGGGCCTTTGCTTTTTGTCTTATGCCCACTTGGAAGTTGTGACATCTAGCTTAGTTTAGCGCCGTTGTAGGTTATGAAAAGGCTGGAGACCCTTTTCCCAGGCGTGCTGGTGAAGAACTAGATTTTTCAGTTCTGGAATACATTAGCAACAAAGCTGGAAATAGAACCTAGGCATAGTATACTGTCTGCTGTGCTTCTGGTGAGCTGGTAGGTAAGCAGTAGAGATAGCCCCTCTGCAAATTCAAGGCAGTCTTCGACCTCAAGGCCTGGAAAAGTTAGGAAAGGAGATAAGAAATTATGTGACCATTGGTCTGAATTCACAAACCAGAAATAATCTTCCAGATCTCCCTATTCCGCATCTCCCTGTACTCAGAGAGGACGTTGTTATTGGTGGGATTTGTGCAGCCTTACAAAGTTATTTTCTAAAGAAATACCTAGAAAGGAAAGTTTAAAAAAAAAATCCAAAATGTGATCCCCATTAATGGCATGTACTTATTATATCTTCCTCCAAGGCATACTCATCCATTCAATAAACATTTACTAAATGCCTACTGTATGCCAGGTACTGGAAACACAAAGACAAAAACAAAACAGTCTCTGCTCTCAAGGTCCTATCATTGTATTGTAGAAAAAACACTTGCACACATAACCAAATGGGAAAAAATTTTTTATCTATAACTGTGATTTCATTAGTGGAAAGAGTTTCAGGTGAGGGAACTCCCTTTACCAAAGCAGATTGGTAGCTGTTTTGTGATTTATACTCTGAGAATTGCCTAAAGAAATTACAAGTTAAATGACTTGCCCAGGAATACAATAAATATGTATCAAAGACTGAACTTGAACTCTTGTCTTCCAGACTCCAGAGCATAGTTACAAAGTAAATACAACTTTGTGTGAGTAGTAAAGGAAATGGCACTAATAACTGAGGGGACAGGCTTCTTATAAAAGGCAACACTTAGGGAACAACTAGGTGGCTCAGTGGATTGAGAGCCAGGCCCAGAGACTAGAGGTCCTGGGTCCAAATCTAGCCTGACTCTTCCTAGCTAGGTGACCCTGGGCAAGTCACTTAATCCCCATTGCCTAGCCCTTAGTGCTCCTCTGCCTTTGAACCAATACACAGTATATGGCATATACAGTGGGTATAGGCAAGTATTGATTCTAAGACAGAAGGTAATGGTTTAAAATAAAAAAAAATAAAAGGCAACATTTGAGTCTTGAAGAAATTGGACAGAATGTAGAGAAGCACATAATGGATGTGAACAGTGGGGAAACACATTACAAAGGAGATTCAATTCAAAGCTGTCACCAAAGAAGAAAAATACTGACTGTTCAAGTGCTAAGAGCAAGGGGTAAATATTGATGGTGGGACACACTATTTCATCATGCTACAGGAAAATGAGGAAGGTCTCCAAAATGCTGGGTGGAATCCAGTTGGCAAACTTGTGAGACATCAACAGAAGATAGGTATGAATGGGCAAATTATGATCTGCATTGTTGGAAGGAATCCCATCCATCAGTAGGATTCACAGATCTAAATGCTAAATTGGAATATCAATTTGTAATTTATTGTTGTCTAAAATGATGGTTTAAATTGCTTAGCTCAAGTATCACCTCCTATGATCTTCCTTGATTACCCCAGTTACTAATTCTTCTACCCTCAAATTACTAATATATTTCTTTTACACATAATTTTTATTTTTCTGGATGTTTTTTCTTCCAGGGGTGTGTTAGCTCCTTTAAGACATGGACTGTTCAGGGTTCTATGTTTGTATATTCAGTGCTGACACTAGAAGGGACTTAAATGCTTTTTAAGTTGGATTTACTTGAGAGATTATAGTCTAAGTATTGAACAACCGTGAGATGAACTGTTGTGTTTGAGGAATATCATATAGGCCAGTTTGACTGGCATATACAGTGGGTATAGGCAAGTAATATGTAATTAACCTGGAAAGGTAAGCTGAAACCATATTTTTAAGTGCTTTAAATATTGATGGGCAAAAAGCAAGCCACTGAATGACCTGATTAGGAACTATGTGGAGAATGAGAGAGGTAAGAGACTTGAAGCACATGTGCCTATATGTGATACAGTATACAGCTGACCAGTGCTGCTTCTGGAAATGTGGTCAGTTTGGGGAATCATGGGAAAATATTCCTAGAATCTTGGATTTGAAGTTGGAAGGGACCCCCAACAGCCATCTTATAATTGACCCCTTCATTTTATAGATGAGGAAACTGAGGCTCAGAGAAGATAGGTGATATGCTCAGGGACAAATAGGTAGTATCAGAACTGGGAATTAATATAGGTCTTGACTCCAAATCCAGGCTTTTTTCCATTGTGTCTCTTCACTCAACTCCTTCCACCACCACTCCCTTCCCACATATAACATTGTGATATTTATTATTCACTGTGGGATCAGCAGGTCCACAGAATAGTTAATTTTTTTTATGCCAACACTTAGGTTGCCTCATAAATTTAATTTATCTGGTAAATTGGTAATATGGTAGCAGTATAAGGGAAAACACTTATCACTTTGTGTTGCTATGAAGAAAGTACTTTAAGCTTTCCCATTTTATATAAACACTTAGTAAGGTAAGTCTTGGACAAGTCAAGAGACTTGCCCATGGTCACACAGTTAGTAACTTTCAAAGTCAGTGTTTGAAGCTAGATCTCATGTCCAAATATACGACATTGTAGAGTCCAACTGCTACAGACTAGTTGATGGCAACAAGATAGTACACATATGCCAGACTCCAAGCGATAAACATAGAATGGAAATCAACTACTCAGTATCCCATTATGAAAAGTCTTGTGTCCTGAATTTCTAGTGTCTATTAAGAGACCCAAGGACTAGACATTTTCTGGAAATGTATTACCTGCCTTGGTTAATTTTCCTCACATATTAATCAGAATATCCACTCCCTCCACCCTTCTTCCCTCTGAGTCAATTGGTGCTCAAACTTAGGCTTTCTGTACACAAATGAATGGCTTAATAAAAACTGGAAATGTGAGGGAGGAAGGAAGAAGGCAAATGGAGCACACAGGACATTTAATCCTGTTCTTGTGGCAGAGTAGGATGCTGAGCCAAAGCAGCAATGCTGATGTTTCCTTTCTTCTCCAGAATGGCTGGCACTGTACTTGGAGTGGGTGCAGGAGTATTCATCTTAGCGCTGCTCTGGGTGTCGGTATTGCTGCTGTGTGTGCTGTTATCCAGAGCCTCCGGTCTAGCTAGGTAAGATGTTCTTTCCAGCTGGGAGTCCTAGGTAAAAGCAATTAGAGGTGAAATCGCTGACACTCATTAAACATTTAGAATTCAGGAGATCATTTTTGTAATTACTGGCAGTTTGAATGAGTTGCATTTTAGCCATCATAATGTTATTTATGGTCTAAAGGGGAAGATTCATTTTTCACTTCTCACTCTGAGGTGGGAAAACATACCAGAAATATAGGGAAATCTACTTTTCCTGCCTTTCACAAAATTTTTAAAAATTGTTTATAGAATTGGGTTGGTTCTTTCTCTGAAACTCTAGGTCTAGTCCCAGAGAAACTGAAGAAGCAATGAGTATCCCAAGCCAGCAATGATCAGAAAGCTAAGGCCATATATGAACCTCTGAAAAACAATAGAGTTGAATTTGGTAACCTATAGACATTCTGCCTATGCTGCCAGAATAGTTATACAGATACCTGGGTATTAATGAAAAAAAACAAAACTGTTTTGATTTCAATGGTTATGGTTCCTACAATGTACATACATGATCAGAGGCAAAAACAAAGGTCCCAAACTTGCAACATCAGAAATTTGGATCCTATTAGGAATACTTCTAGATAATAACCTATTTAAAACAGGATCAAGAAGATAAATTTAGAAAAATCTCTTAAATTTACTGAACTAGGTAGACAACAGACTCTCTGAGCATCATCACGGGATTAGATATTAGAATGCTGGCTCCTGGGAATAGCTAATGTCAGGGACACATTGGTGGAAAGTGTGAATAGTCCTTTTAATACTTGTCTGTTTTTTAGGTTCTCGCTCATTTTTGTTTTCCTTGCTGCTCTCATCATCACCACAGTTCTGTTGCTCTTTCCCCGGGCTACTGAGATCCCAACCAAAAAGGAAGAATTTAAGGTGATATTCTCTTTCTTTTTGCCTTTCTAATTGTGGTTCTTATGACTTTCTCAAATCAAAGGAGAGTTTTCCTATTGTGCAGTTGATTTGTTATATATAATATTAGAAGAGCTGTGGTGGCAGGACAGTGAAGGGGAAAGCTCAGAGAGAGTTTTAAATTCCTTTTCTGCCCATTCTCTAAGAAAAATAATCTAGTTCTAAAGCTTTGTTGGAATACTGTCAGACATTAATGTGCCTACTATAATATTTTCTTGAACCCCCAACACATCTAACAAGCAGGTCAACCTTCAGAGCCCATTCAAACTTTGTAGTGACTCAAGCTTCCTGAGTGGCATTCCATGCTGTGACATTCCTTAGCATAGATTTTTCCATCTATGAAATGGGGCGAGTAGTTCCTCATTTAAAAAAGTAGTCAGCAAAGAGGAACATTTTCTGTAGGAAGATGAAGTATAGAGAAACTCTTTAGAAAGGCAGAATGGTGCAGTATACAGTTACAACTTGAAGTCAGAAGAATTCAAGTCCTAGCTCTAGTACGTAGCTATACACAAAGTCCTTAACCTGTCTAAGCCTTAATTTATTCATCAATAAGGAAATGATTATACTTGTACTATGTCCCCCTTAGGTTCATGGTGAGAGAAGTACCCTGTAATATGTAAATATGTAATATTTTAAAATGTGAAAAGGGATTCCATAAATGCAGTCTTGTTGTGATCCCTCTTTTGTCTCATTCTCAGCTTTTCTGCCAATAGTTTTTTGTCATTGCCCCAAGATCTATTTTATTATTGTACAAGATTATAGCTATTCCTTATAATGATATCTTGTCTAAGATCCTTGGGCTATGTTTGTGTAGTTTGGCTTCCACTATCCTACCTTCCCTTGATGCTCCGGTACCTGTACAAAACTATTAGGCTTTTAATTTCATTGCAAAATTGCTACCCTTATCATAGTGTGGCTCAACTTCCTGAAATTACCCTGTACTTCCTTTCTAGCACTCTCCTAAGCCTCAGTGGTCCCAAAGTAGCAATTAGTTTCATTATTCTATGCCAGGCCAAGGTAAAGAGATTTTGGCCTTTTCCCTTAAGAGCCAAGAGCTCTTACTTCTTAATCATATTGTAAGTTATGATTTCTTTTTCATTTTTAAATGTTTTATTGGTGCTTTTCTTTTTTGCTTCACTACACTTCCCATTAACTTTCCTACTCAGCCCCAGTAAAATAACCTCCCTCCGTTATACCCCCAACAAATCAGTAAAGCAAAACAACTGGACATGTCTAAAAACACAGACTTTATGCTGAAACCCAGGAACTTTCTGACAAGAGATGGGAGGCATGCTAAACTTAGTTTTTTCTCCCTTGCCTGCAACCCAGCAGAATTAGAAGGAACTATTACTGTTCCCACAGAATCCCTATAGAAAACTGTTCATAGACTAAAATGGAACATCTGTGATCTTCATAACTCATAATTTTACTTAGAACTATCCAGATTAAACACATTAATTATGAAAACTTAAGAGAATGTTTTCTATTAAGGTTTGGGGAATTCTATTTTTAAATGCCAGAGCCTTTGCTATTGTTTCTGAAAATCACTTTACCATTAGAGGTACCATCTGTCTGTAGGTGAACTGGGGCAAATTTCTGCCTCAATTTCCCCATTTTTGAAATAGAATGTTGGCTACTTTCCTTCTTGGGCTACTACAAATATGAATTCTAGAGGAAAAGCAGCTTGGAAACACAAGTTACTATGAATTCAGTCACCTCTGTCATAAGAGTCTCAGACTCAAGAGAAAAGTAGGTTTTGGGCAAAACCTGTTTGTCAGCATGGCCAGCAAAATTGGAGTTCTCATTTGCAGGATTTCCAGAACTGGCCCCTGCAGCAGCCTGGCTCAATACAGTATCAATAATACATGACCTGGGCCTTCTGCAACCAAAGCCTGCTAATTGGCTAATTAAAAAGTGAAACGTGTCGAACGAGCAAACATGTAGCCCGCAAGAGACTTGTTCTGTACTAGAGCCAAGGTCAAACTTATGTTAAAGCTGTTTCATCAAACTGACCTTTGTTGTAAGCTGAGCATAGGGGCAATCCCTTGAGCAGCCAGGATGGTTGCAGCTCTTTTCTTCTTGGGATCTTTGGATCTCAGCAATCACACCACTGCTTGGATTTGACAGGTGCTGTGGGTCTAGGTCTCCACTCAGGCACGTGGGATTCTTTTCCAGGTGTTGTGTTCAAAAACCTTGGAAGCTATGACGTTATATATTTTTCTGTTTGTATTACTCCCTGGCTGGGTTAATAGATTATCTACATAAGAATTTGAGGTAGAGTAGTGGAATTAAGAAACTAAAATCATTACTCTGTTTAGGTTTCAATCAATGCCAATACCAGACCCTTCCAGTGTGACTGGTTTATAGAGCTATTGTTTTCTTTCATTGATCAGTACAGGACTTTGAAAATGCTACAGAAACAAGTATTTCAGGCAGGTGTTGCAAGCAAATGGTTATAGATACGTTTGCCTTAGAAATATTGGGTGGAGGAATATTTATAAAGTGGTCAAATACCTCCAGATGAATGTTTCAGAGGGTTATTTTAAAGCTTATCCTAGCAGGGACTTATGTGGCTCCACATTAAGTCAAGCAGTCTTACAGATTAGGAAACCTCATCCAGAGAATATAATGATCTTTCTAGATCCCTTCTAGGTGTTTTCTGAACCCATAGCCAATTTAGTTCATTGAAACTCTTATTCATCTCAGCTCTAAAAGGGAAATCCCTTTTCTATTTATAGAGGAAAGCTAGAGTGGGATTGTATCTGGAAATTATAAGTGTCCAGGAATTGGTGACCTTTTCTAACCAGATTTTAGATTTAGTATGATAAAGATATTGAAGTGAAAAGCTGCCCTATAGCTATCATTTTAACAGTTTTTCTTTATTCTTTAGATCGTGGACAAGTTCTTCATTGGTCGTTATGTTCTACTGGCTTTTCTCAGTATTACCTTCCTTGGAAGTCTCTTCTTGGTCCTCTTTCATTACATCCTGGAGCCAGTCTATGCCAAACCACTTCGGACATCCTAAGCAACATTCAAAGAAATACCATGAACTATGAATTGAACAGAGATGCTGCTCAGCTTTGCATGGGCAACCTTCATGTCTGGATCTGGAATATCAAGAGTATTGAGATTCAGCAAAGGAGTTATGGAATGATGCCTGTGGAGATGGATTCTCTTTTGACTTAAGAGAATTGGTGGTATCTTCACAATCTCCCTGAATGATCACATATCACATTCCCTTTTAATATCTGTCTTCTCCCTGTTTCAAATCAGAAATAGTTATGTGACTATTTTGGAGTGAGACTTAAGACAGGACAGAAAGTTTGCCTTCAACTGGCAAAGACCAGAAACCAGATATTTTGATGATCTGTAAAACTATATTGTTTTCAGAGTTAAGTTCTTTTGTAGAGGAAGTGTACTTGGATCTAAGTGTTCTTTTGATATTTTGGAAATTTTACGAAGGTGGTTATTGACCACTTTATGCTGGAAAACTCTTTTAAAAAAACAGTTCTCATTTTCTAAGAAAACAGTTAATGCTATCTTTTGTGTATTCCAAGTTTGATTAGAGGCGAGAAGAGAGATGAAAGTAGTGGTAGTCTTCTTTTTGCCTCCTGGGCCTTCATTTTCTCTCTCTTCTTGGGCCCATTAGTTCCTCTTTTCCTCATTTATTATTATATGAGTCCATTTGAGGGCATTGTTAAATACTCAAAGTATTATAATACTTTCACCAGAGCTGATGATGGCCATACCTCTGTAGTGTCTGGCATGTCTTTTTACCTGTTTGGAATCTCAAACTGAGTTGTTAGTTATAAAATGGGCAGTGGCTCTAAATTTTTATCTATTTTCAAAATCACATCGTATATCCATTCAGGACAATTTAAGGCTGTCTTCTGGTTTAAAATCGAAACCTAAAAAAGAGGGCTACCAGTTAAACAAGCTAAAATTTTTAAAACTTCAAGATTAGGGAAGAATAAGGTCATTTTGCAGCTATAGTCTGGTTATAAACATAGAAAAGCCACAATTTTTTTAAACCCTTATCTTCTGTCTTAGAAACAATATTGTTTCTAAGGCAGAAGAATGGTAAGGGCTGGGCAATGGGGGTCAAGTGACTTGCCCAAGGTCACACAGCTAGGAACGGTCTGAGGCCAGACCTGAACCCAGAACCTCCCATCTTTGGGCCTGGTTCTCAATCCACTGAGCCACCCAACTGCTCCTAAAAGCCAAAATTCTTGCCCAGAAGGTTGAACTAAATGTTGACAGGGACTCAGCTTAGAGAATAATCAGGCATAGGGAAGTTGAATTCTCCCCAATTTGTCATGGGTCCTACTTCATTATCAGTTAAGGTGGACCCTGCGTCACTACAGAAAGGCTGCAGAGGGAACTACCTGTGGGGAATCTGTTTTAGCACACACCATACGTAAGGGGTAAAATGGGAGATCATCTAAACAGATTGGAAGGCAAGAGCAGGCTAACAGATTTCATATTATTGTACTGTACTCTGGTTCAGAACGGTTACATCTGCTGCTCCTGAGGACCCCAGGTGCCTATGAGTTGCAGCACAAAAGATGCTGGGCCAACCCAAGCGGAACACTGATTCCTAACAAGCACAGGCTTTTGCTTGTCAGCTTCTCCTGGGAGAGTTCCTGCTGAAGGAACATGTCAAGGAAGACTCCTATGAGTAGATGGCCGGTCATAATATCTATCCCCCTTCCACTTTCTCAATAGATGTCTAGCTGTCAGATCACTATGTTAATAGCAATGAGGCTGTCAGGGATTATTAAAATACTACACAAAGACAAACCTGGTTGAAAACTTTTTAATTTCTCCCCAGTGCCACCACTCATAAATAGATATTTCAAAAATAGTAGTTACAGGCTTAGGGGTGTCAGAGATGGCCTTAAATAAAACTGTAGTTTTTGGAAAGTACAGTTTTAGCATCTTTTAAACTTCTACTTGGTGGGCTTCAAGTCAAAACTACATGGCCATAGTCAAAAGGATCTTCTCTTCCTGTAGCTTTCTGTCTTGGGCTCCTAGAACCGCAGGAGGAAAGGCTGGCATCAACATCAGATGCAAATTTTTCCCACAGATATAGCAGAGAAACTCAAACAGGTTCATTTTGTTGGCTATTATTCAATTGGGGCTTTCAAGGCTTTAAAATGCATTGGATGATGTGCAGAACATGTTATTTAGTTTGGGGTCTACCTGCAGAGAAATGACAAGGGAATAGGGCACACAACACATGTTATGTAACACGTACCACAGACATTCCTACCACTTTTAACTTTTGACATGTTGATTTGTTTGACTAATGTTCATATTTAATTGGTATCCTGGAAAGTCCTCTAATATATATGGTTGCTGCCCATTTTCTCCCTTCTCTATCAGAGCTGTACCCTCCATCTTCTAGGACCTATTATCCATCTCTCAAAACCAACATCAGCAATGTTAGCAAGACCATCATGGGTCTTAACTTAAACCTGGGATTTAACTTGTTCCCTTCCCCACCTCTCTGTCTCAGGGTCAGCCATGTCTGCCTCCTCCTAACAATGCTGAGTTCTCAACCACTGCTTCCTTCTTCCCTCTTATTGCTCTCTTCCTCCCCCCACTCTCAAAGCCTCCCAATGGGTCTCTAAAAAGGAGAAATGCAAAGAGTTATTGCTTTTTAATTACAAGTGCTATTGTAGCATCTATAAGGAGGAACACTTTAGGCTTAATTGAGACCAAATGTGAAGTTAAATTAAATGAATAACTAATTAACGTAATGCTCCTGCATTAGCCCCGTGTGTGTGCTGAGGCCCAGAGAGGAGGCTTGACTTCAGGCCTCTGGTGAACATACAGTGCCCAAGGCAGAAGTGGGGCAGGAATCTTGGGGACTGGGGGAAATCACTGTAGAAAAGCTAATCCCAGTGCTGGTCTCCCCCCAAGACCCTTAGAAATGCATAAACATAACTTTTCTCTCAATTGGACATTTCTCCCATGGTGAGTTGAAAAGGTACCAGGGTTAAGAATGAACAGACTACTGTTTATGGGGTAGTACAGCCTCAGCCTGGTCCTGACCTGAATCTAGAATAAGAAAAGTGATATGAACAATCAGGACGCATAAGACAGCAAGACTAGAAGCAAAAAGGCTTTAGACTAGGCCAGATAAAGTGATTGGGACATGATGGGAAGGTTGGGTTTGTGGAAATAAAAAGGGAAGAAAGTTCTCAGTGATATAAGGCCATACAACTTAAAAACAGACAATATGAGAGGTACACTACACTGTCTTTTTCCCCTCTCAATTCTGATCACTCTTCTTTGAAACTAGTTTTCTTCCTATTCTTCAAATGGGGTCAGATAAGATCCAGATCTTCTTTCTGCTGGTCTCACTCTGGGAAATCTTATCTATAGTCTTCACCTATCATCTCTATGCTAGTGATTCCTTAATCTATATTTTTAGTCCCGACTCCTCCTGAGCTCTAGACACATCTCCAGCTTCTTACTATTGGGCATTCCATTGCCCTCTCAAACTCAACTTGCCTAAAAATCAAACTCAAAATCTTCCCTTTCTCCCCCACCTTCCCAGCCAAAACTAAGTTCTTCATTTCTATTATTCCCCATAGTCAAAATCAGTGTCATGAGAATTTTGTTTCTTGCATTTATCTGTCTCCTTTCCATTGCCACCATACCTCAAGGCTATCCCTACATTCCATCACCAGATTAATGTCATCTTCCTTATTCAAAAGTTTTTTATGACCCCAATACCTACCGAATAAAGTTCATATTCCTTTACCTGACATCCAGTCTTGTCCCATTTAACTTTCCTAACTTAAACACCACTTCCCTAAATAATCAATTCAATAGCTCCTAAACACATCATATTCCTTAAATAAACACTCCTGTTCTTTTTCTAAAAAAAAAAAACCAACAAAAAGTGCTTTTCAATCTTTTGTAGAACCATCTTCTGCCTATCGAAATCCCTGAAAGGCCTTGCTTATAAGCCCCACTGCTTCCAAGAAGCCTTCCCAAACCACTTCAGCTATGCTCACTTTATTCTCCAAACTCAAATTTTATTTATCCCACTTTTAGGCAACTAAAAACTGCATGGTTAACCTAATAACACACCCTAACATTTTGGGTATCACAAAGTTATTGATACACATCAGGTAATAAATTATTTGACTTAATAACATAGATACTTAGGAGATAGCTCAATTGTAGGCATTTTTGTTTTCTGGTGAGATTAGACTATCTTAAACTAGTTCCCAAATGTAAGCGCCTTTTTACAACCTTGGGAGGCAACACATTTTTTTTTTTTAAAAAACCTCACCTTCCATCTTAGAATCAGTACTGTGTATTGGTTCCAAGGCAGAAGAGTGGTAAGGGTTAGGCAATGAGGGTTAAGTGACTTGCCTAGGGTCACACAGCTAAGAAGTGTCTGCAGTAATACTCCTAAATCTAGACCTGGCTTTCAATCCACTGAGCCACCTATAGCTGCCTCTGCAGCAGTACATTCTTCAAACACTTGAGTATAAGGAAAATAGCTGAATTAGTACATTAGGATTCTATGCAAATTAAGAAGTTAGAAGAATAAAGGAGTTGTAAAACAAGAAGGAACCAGTAGAGAAGCATAAACAGTAGAAACTATTATACAGTATTCCTGAATTCCCACGTCCCCCCTCTGTAGGATGAGGGATAGGCACTGACAAACTCCAGGGAAGCAGCTATTTAGGCTCTGGGCCTCACAGGGCTCTACCATGGGGTGGTGTCACCATCTAGTGGTTAAAGAGGATATTCAAACTGCTAAATTGAGCCCTATGACATCAGTGGGCTTTAGTCGGGAATGTAAAATCTACTGTGAAGAGGAAGCACTAAATTAAAGCCCAAATGTTCTTCCCATGTCCTTTCTGAGGACTGTCATCGGCTTCTTTTGCCCTTATGGACAGAGTAAGGATTCATAAGTCGGCATCTTTTTAACTACTTTCTAAAACTCAAAAGTATTTGAGGGGGCAGCTGGGTAGCTCAGTGGAGTGAGAGCCAGGCCTAGAGACGGGAGGTCCTAGGTTCAAATCCGGCCTCAGACACTTCCCAGCTGTGTGACCCTGGGCAAGTCACTTGACCTCCATCGCCTACCCTTACCACTCTTCCACCTATAAGTCAATACACAGAAGTTAAGGGTTTAAAATTAAAAAAAAAAAAAAGTATTTGAGGAACACAGGGCGAAAGATGAGGTGTTAACTCACTTTCTAGCCAGACTAACATAACGAGGCATCAAGCTCAGTAATACAGGGCTATGAAATCAACCTGCCACAGATGCTATGTGCCAAAAGACAGAGGCTTCTTAAAAATGGAGTCAACATCCTTTGATTCCTACTGAAAATTAACGGCAAACCAGCCCTAACCACATTCTTAGAATGCAACCTGGAAGGGATGATTAGCAAAACTGGACTTGGCAGCACAATGGATAGTACACCATTAGTAACCAAAATCCTAGATGCTGTTGAAGAGGACCAAAGCACAGCAAACATAAAAGAACAAAGAGCACAAATTAACGGGGGCGATGACGCACGGCTTTAAATAATACAGATAGCATTGCTCCTGACAGCCAGGAGACCAGAGCAGCCACCAGAGCAAGCTGGCAAACAACAACAATAAACACTGAGTGTAGGTATGTATAGGAATTTAGTTCTTTTTAGTAAAATTGGACATAATAAGGCAAAGGGGCCGTACAATTAGCACTTAATATCTCCATAAGCAAAAACCTCAGTGGAATAAATGAGTCTTCATTTATACTCATTGTTACTGGCATTGCAATATAATCAGTGTGTCTCATCTTCCAACTAGATTTTAAGTTTTTTGAGGGAAAGACTAACTCCTATACTTCCATATCGTGAACAGCAACCATCTCAGTTCTAAACATGTGGTTGATCTCCAAAATATCACCAAATTTAGACAGACAGTAAGCTCACACAATGACATAACAGCAAATATTTACAAACAGTTCTTTGAAATCACACTCAAAACAGCTGACAAAAGCTGTCATCTTTCAATACAAAGGTTATGTTCAAATTTTAATCAAGGATGGAGAAATTGAGCTGTCATCGATGGAGGCAGAGTTGGGGGGACAGGAGAGGAGAGAAGATTAAAATTGGGAATACAGAGATATGAAGGTCATGGAGCAGGGGGACAGAAAGGAGACCCCAAACTCTGCAGTTCACCTGAAAACATGATAAGGCACCTCTGTTACAGGAGGTATCTATGGATTACAAAGTCAGTTCAAATTTAATGGTAGTGGGAGTGGAGAGGAATAATATGGACTAGCGTTGTGTTTAGTCCCCACAGAATCCTTCTATCTTGGCACCTAAAATTCAAGTCACCCAATTCAGCAAAGAAACCAGACCTGAGATAGGCAAAAGGCCATGCCTTTCTTTTCTTGTGCCTGGGGTGCCATCTTAGCTCTAGCCCTACCTACTACCGTAGGTACCAAATACAACATACTCTCTGCACAAAATGCATCATTTTCTTTAGTCTACGATTCTCTGAGACTGTTCACTCCCTTTCCCCTGGAAATTCTATCAAGACCTATAGCAGGTCATTGGGCTGGCCTGGGGCTGGGCAGCTCTTGCTGCTCCAAATGTCTTTTTTTGTCCATGGGTGGCTCCATTGGGGAGTTTTCTGGGAATCCAGCAGAGAACCTTGGCTCCTGTACTTCGGATGGGGGCCTCATATCTCTTTATATCTAGGAGGAAGACAGACTCAGGTTAGGGGGTGAAGAAAAAGATGAGAAAAATCAAGCAGAATCTTATACCTCCTTAGAAGAGCATTAGATCTCAACAGCCACTTTTCAAGTTTTACCTGATGAAGTTTATTAAAAAAAAGTGTGAGGGAAGGAGCTATAAATCTCCTTTCTACTCTAAAGAAAGTAGCTCAGAGCTAGAAACAAGTTTCTATGGGGAACCAGTTAAGAGCAGAGCCACTTGATTCCTCTTCCTTCCTCTTTCTTCAGAATGTCCTTCCTCTCACCCCCACCCCAGCTTGTGTTGAAAAGGTACTCTAATGGGTTGAGAAACCAATTGATAAACTGCTCCAGTCTTCAGTGTTGCCTGGCTCCCTCTTATAAAATGGAACATGGTTCCCTATCTAGTCCCCAAGCCTGCCCATCTTTCATTCCCACCCGAATAAGCAGTTTCTCTGAAGAAAAGGAGCTCCCTTAATCACCTTTCCCCAAATAAGCGCACTAGAGCAGAGCTCCCCAGGCTTCCCATGGAATGGAGTAAAACTCTCTCCCTGCCTTTCACCCATCCATCTAATCTGGGTTCAAAGTATCATCCAGACCCCTGCAAGCAAGAAAACCGGGCCCAGGAGAGAAGCTCAGGGGGCCACAGAAAGGCTTATCCCTACCACCACCAGCACAGTCCCAGCCTCTGACTAGCCCCTTTGCCTTTCCCCATCACCTGCCCATGCCATCCCATTTCCTCCCTTTCTCCTCCTCCCACCCCAACTGCTCATCAACAAAAAGCGGAGGGAGAACCAGGCCAAGTATCTCCTGAACTTGATTAAAATGTAATTTATTTTCTTCACCCCACAAAGGTATCAAATGATCTCGGATTGTGAACCTCACGGCAGTGACATTATGACTGCAAAGAGGGGAGTCTTTACTCCAAACTTACCCCCACCCCCCAAAGGGTCCAGGAAAATACTCCTAAGGTCTGATCCTCCCCAAAAAAGGCAGAGGTCCTTGTCCAGGTTCTATGCTTTCTAAGGAAACCCTCATGCAATTATATTCTGTTTAAATCACAATTCCTTGGAGCTGACCCCTTTAGAAGCAAGCAAGAGAAATCACACTGGTGAAGAGAGCTGCATGCAGTCCTGGTTCCGATCGCAAATCAGTCATGGGACTAAGAGAACATACTCACAATACAAACCACAGCCCACCGGACACTACCTCGGGTGGGTTAGGGCCAGACAAGAGCTATGAAGACATACAGAAGACAATGGATGTTAGTAATGGTTAGCAAAGTGTGGGGAGGGAAGGCAAGAAGCATGGAGGCTGGAGAATTGGGGTAAGGCTCCCTGGAGTCCGAGTTAAGAATTTTCAGGGAGTCGGGGCTCAAGCAGGTTTTAGAGTGGATTACAAGTAGGCTTTAGGGTAGTTTTAGAAAAGTCAGAGATTAGTCTCTGGTTCTTCAGCAGCACCCAGGGGTGGACTATAATTACCACAAAATGTAGGGTTTGGGAGAACCCCTAAAATTGAGTGCCCAAGCAAGCCCTCCAATTTAAGGACATTAGAACCCAGGAGAACTCACCCTCCATTTCTGTTCACACATGCCCTCCAGGTCTGGATCTCTTTGTATACCAAGCGAGAGAGGAACTGTAGGGGAGAGAAAAACAGGCAGGGAAGTATGGAGCCGGGCAGATGCCAGTCACTGTAGAGGTCTGGGGCAAAGAGATAGGAGAGGGTCTAGCAGTGCCTTACACATAGTATACATTCCATAAATATTTGTTGATTAATTACAGTGAAAGGCTAGTAAGCCTGAGTGGTGAATTATATGCAGAATGTAATACATCCCTGAGTTAGATAAAAAGACACGAAAACCCGCCACAAAGTACAGCCACTTCTAAACGGTCCCAGAGTTTCTTGTGCCGATTTCTGCCCGCAGAGTCCCTTACTAAATAGCTCAGGTGCCATAACACTGGGCTGAGACCAAGCGGCCCTTCCCCATACCCGCTCTTGATCCAAAAAGTCATTTACCACACAAGCCAACACATCTGCAGAGATGAGCATATAGAAGACATTGTTCCAGCCTGTAGGGGAGATGAGTCCAGCCAGCAGGGGCCCTAAAGCAGCACCTGGAAAGGGCACATAGACAGTGTGAAGAACAAGGCAAGATGGCCCTGCCCTCAGTTTCTTCTGCTATGCCACTCTCCCCACAACTCGGCTGCTTCCCCCAACCCACCCCAACTTCAGTGTCCGTCTGCCCAGTGGAAAAGATCAGGGCCCAACTGCTTGGGAGAAGGAGCGGGAAGAAAAAGGAGCTCGCTAGAGCACACCGACCTATGGAGCCAGTCCCATCAATAATGGCCGTCACCGTAGAAAGTGCCTTTGAATTGCCTTTCAGACTCTTGTGTGTGCCCTGGGGAGACCAGAGGGAGGAGAATCAAAGATCCATCATAGCAACTTGCATCTCTGCTACTTAAGCTGGGCACACGGTGTAGGCAGGTTCATCAAGGAGAGCATCAGCCTCAGCATGAGCAAAAAGACGCTTCTCATAGCGAGGTGGATGCTGGTTATTGGGAGAGAGTGGGGAGGACCCCAAGTCTGAGTCAGAAGGGAAAACATTCTCCAGACAATATATGGCCTGGTACTGAACAAAAGGGGAGGGGATGGACATGATGAGACCAGAAGAGAGATACCTAGCCAAATCTTTTTTTTTTTTTTTTGGTTTAAACCCTTAACTTCTGTGTATTGTCTCATAGGTGGAAGATTGGCAAGGGTGGGCAATGGGGGTCAAGTGACTTGCCCAGGGTCACACAGCTGGGAAGTGTCTGAGGCCAGATTCTAGCCAAATCTTGCAAACAATTCCCTCCCCTAATCAAATGGGGCCAATGGAGGTCGGGGACCTTCTGTGGGCTTATGCTCAATTAGGACGTACCAGTTCCCAGTTTCCTTGAGCTTACCAGGTCAGCTGAGACAGCAGTGGTGATGAGAGCATAAGGCCCATTGACCAAAGCCCCACAGATAATCAACATCACTAGAAGGTAGAGACAGAGATAGTGTTTATCTCTACTTAAGGCTAAATAGCTGGACACTTCTCCCAGTCTTTAAAAACTGTCCCCCACAGAATTGGATTCCTAGTCCCTCCTTCTACCTCCACCCCTAGTCCACACTCCAAAGCATTGAATTGGATTCCTGGCCTCTTCTTTATCCCTACCCCCAGTCTACGCCTGGGCATTTTGAGTACTCAGAAAACCAAGTGTTTCCCTCCTTGGTCCATTTCCATAGACAACCAGGGAAATCTGGAAGAACTGAAGTTGCAGCCTCACCTACAGAACTGCCAATGCCATTCTGACCAACATAGTTGTAAAGGAAGAGCTGGGAGAAGCGAGAAGAAAGGGCATGGGATAAAAAGGTTATTATCTTCACTTGTTTTCTATAGGTCCTGTAGCCCATAAATCTTGACATGACCCTTTTCTATCCTGGAATCCCCAGTCATCTTGTCCTCTCCCTCCTAAGACGGACAGGGATCTCTGCCCCCCAAGAACAGATTCCAAGACTTCCTTTAGGAATCTAATGTTTAGAAGTTTATATCTAACCTAAATTTCCTGTTACAAATGTAAGCCCAAATTCCCTCTTTGTCTGACTTCAGTAGCCTTCCTCTCTTCCACAGTAACCTATTCCCATTCCCTAATCCCACCAGACACAAAATCAGCCCTTATTCTCTAAGCTAGATAGTTCCCCAAGTTCCCCACGTGTTTCTCTTCCTACTCTACCAGTCCTCTTGATGATTAACCAACTATTTATTCCATGTAGACATCCCCCATTATTCATCTAACCATCCCCCCAAAATGATAAGAGACTAACCAGAGGGGCAGCCACAATCAGCATGACACAGCAGGTAATGGCCCTGCCATTGATATAGTCAGAGATGAGCCCTGCGAGGATGCCACCTGTAACACATAGTCTACCTTACTACCCACTGCAATCACCAATAGAAGCAGTGCTCTCTCTTCCATCACCCCACTATCCTTTGAGTCTTTTACGTTACCACAGCCTCAAGACCAGGACAAAGGGTTCTCTCCATTCCACCCTTCCTTACAAACCCCAATATAAATGCAGAAACAAGTATGAGGAGGAATAGTTTTCCCAAAAGACACATGGCCGGCCAGGAATTCTCTGGGCATATGTCCTCTCCTCTAAATCTACTTGACTAGGTTAAACCTTATTGACCATGTACTTCCCTCCCCTCCCCTATACTACTCTACTCTCTGTCCAAGAGAAGTGATCTAACCCTCTGAGAAAAAGAGAGATAGAGAGCCTGACCTATTATGCCGCCAACATCGAATAGGGTAGAAAGATCACCAGCTTCCTTGGGTCCAAAATGAGCTGTGGAGAAAACAAAAGAGTAAGAACTGAGTAAAAAAAAAAAACCTGACCATAAGCTTAAAAGAAGCACAACCAGCTGACTAGAATGCATAACTTGGAAGCAAAGAACAAAGAAGGAATTGATTTCACAGAGCACTGAAGAACAGCACCCATATCATTCTGCAGCTATCTTTGAAGAAAGCCCCTTAAATGAACTTTGGGAGAAGCTAAACTCAGAGTTTATCTTGGCCAATTCCCACACTGCTCAAAGTTGCTAGAATGTTTAAAAAAGGCAGGAGTCAGAGAGGCCAAAAGAGGGATTGTTGCTGATGATAGAAGAGGCAGTTTGGAGGAGCTTGGGGGCTAAGGAATGGTTCAGAGGGGTCCTGAGGGAATTTGGAATTCCCATCCCTGGAGTGGCTAGAAGGAGAAGAGGAATGATGAGAAGCCCAAAGGGTCTTGGAAACTGTGGATAAAGGATGGAGAACGGTGTGCCTTGCTGCAGCTTTAATTTTAAGACAAGAAAGCTAACAGTGGACTCCTTTTCTATCTTGTTTTATACATGTTCCCGGGGGGACCTAGGTTTCCAGTGAGTACGGCTCTTAGTCCTGAATAGCTACTGAACAGATCTTGGGTCCAGCCAGCCAATGGAGAGATGCATCTACTGGATGCCCGGGTTTGGGACAATGTGCCAGAGCAGAGCTGGTACTGGCACAGAACACAATGATCCTCCAAATGAGGATGAATTCTCCCTCTGACAGAGAAAGCTATAAACCAACTTAGTGGTTAGTTACAAACAGCTATAGGCTTTACCCCAAAAGCCTCCATTTTTACCACCGAAACAGAGTCAGATAGCCTTCAAGTGAGTTCTTGTTAGATTTGAGGATAGAAGGTTAAAAGTCAGAATAGGGAACAGAAGGAAAGGAAAATGCAAGACATGGTTCATTACTTAATTCCCAACCTTTCTCCAAAAGATAGAATATAATGTGCTGGAAGATGCTTGCATTCTATAGACTTAGGGATATGAAGCAGAGGAAGGAAGAGTGCCTAAAAGCCCCAGCATCAAATTTCTAAGCCTCTTGCTTTTCTCGCAAGCTGGATTCCAGAAAAATTTTGTCCCCAGACCTAAACCACATACAGAATGCCTGAGCAATCCACCCCCTTTCCCATATCAGACTTCCAAATGCTATTTTCTAACTTTTCCTATTTCTTCCCTCTACCCATCACCCTACTTTCTCCACCTAGCACATGCACTTACCCACATTAACGATGTAGAGGGGCAACCAAAATAAGAAGGTATAACTGACCAGCTTGGCGAAAAGCAGACACAAGGAGAACTCCACTACACCCTGGAGGAAAGTAAAGGGGCAGTGGGGATAGTGCCAAGGGACTCTCTCTTCACTGATCTCAGGGCACCAGCTCCAGGGTACCCTTTTTTTGCTCAACCCCTTATACAATCAAATATCTGGAATAACCACTCAAGCACTAGTCATCCATTCCACCACCTCCATCCCTTCCAAACCTCCCTTACTCACCGGAATCCTTAGTGCCCCTAGGAAACTGATGGCCCCAGGCTTTTCAGTTAGGTCCTTGGAACATTCAGAATTTTCAGTTCCACTCTCCCTCTCAGGACAGTGCCCAATCACTGAATCCACAGACGTACCCAGGTCGTTGGCAGGCCCGTTCTGAACACGGTGGGGAAAAGGCCTTTAAGGTGGGGAATGGGATTTTGGCACTACTCCCTCCCACAGAATGGAAATCCAGACTTACTCACCATTATTACCTGAGGGGTTGAGAGATCCCTGACTGAAAGGAATAGGCCCAAGGGTCAGGGTCAGGGGCTTAAATTCATGGTTACAGACAGGCCTCAAGGGATCCTCCTACAGAACTCACTGATGGACTGTGGCTGGCCCTCCCTTTGATGGAGATTTAGGTGGTAAAATGTGAAGGAGGATGTGAAAGGCAAGGATTAACTGTTCAGTAACTGACTGGTTCCAAACTTCTTCTTCTAGCTTGCTATTTCTAGCAACCAAATCTCAAGAAACCAACCACTTCTGGGACGGTTCATACTCACATGGTGCTGGGGTGGGGCACAGTCCACATCTTCAGGGTCTGAAAGAAAAGGTAGAGATCTGAGTTACCGAAGGTCAGGCTCTATAATTCTGGAACACCTTTTTACTGAGCTCAAACCAGTTTAGAGTTTTGGTACTTTGGTACTTCCTTAAGGAGGAAGAAAAGGAGAACAGTGGGACTTAAAAGAAAGGAATAGTGGATTGGGAAGCAGGAGTTGTTCAGTCATTTTAGTTGTGTCTTGGCAAAGATCCTAGGATGGTTTGCCATTTCCTTCTCCAGCTCATTTTCCAGATAAAACTGGGATAAACAGGGTTATACAACTTGCCCCGGGTCACCTATCTAGTGTCTAAATCAGAATTTGAACTCAGGTCTACCTGACTCCAGGGTTAGTGCTCTGTCCACTGTATTACCTAGCTGCCTGGAAGGCAAAAGACTTAGATTTTAATCCCAACTGTCTCTAGCTAGTCCTGTGACCTTGAGCAAATTGCTTTACCTTTTGGCACAAATTCCTTACCTATAAAGTAGAGATAATTGCTAATTTCCCTACCTCTATCACAAGACTGCTGTAAGAATCAGATGAAATAATGAATGTGAAAGTGTTTTTTAAAAAAAGCAAAAGGCCCCATAAATTGAAGCATTGTTAATCACTACATCTGGAAATAATAATAGTTCTCACTTATTTAGCACTTAAAGGTTTGGAAAGTGCTTTTTATAGCCAGTGTCTCACTTGATCTTCATAATGATGATGGATTTAAAGTCAAGAGACCTCCAGTTCAAATCCTGTCTCTATCACTTATTTGCTATTTTGGCCAATGGCAAATGACTTTCTACGGTCTTGGTTTCATCTATAAAACTGACAGAATGCTAGCACTATGTTCCTCATAGCTTGGTTATGAAGAAAACACCTAAACTTAAAAGTGCTACACAAATATGAGTTATCATTAATCATCTCCTTTTCTCAGTCCCATAAGTATGGGAAGATCTTCAGGGTAGAAAAACAAAAATTTAGTGTGATGCCCATTAGAGAATCCCGGGAAAGAAAAGGCAGCCTAGGAGTTTGTTCTCCACTCACATTCAATAAGGAAGAGGAAACTGATGAGGCCCATGACACCGATGATAATGCCAGGCACGATGAAGGACAGGCCCCAGGCGGAATCCACCCAGATACCTGCAATCAGGGAGCCCAGTATGTTGCCCACAGATGTGTGGGAGTTCCAGATACCCATGATAAATCCACGCCTAGAGATGGAAGGAAGAATATGGAGGAAGAGAAAGGAGGTAGAAAGGTTAGCAGTCTAACCCTTAGGTTAAGGAGCTAATTGAGCTTTCATGAGGTAT
Source organism: Gracilinanus agilis (assembly GCF_016433145.1). Lineage (NCBI taxonomy): Eukaryota > Metazoa > Chordata > Mammalia > Didelphimorphia > Didelphidae > Gracilinanus > Gracilinanus agilis. Next base: position 164,965,352 of record NC_058132.1, read on the forward strand.
ACTTGATCTGATAAGCTCAAAGGAACTCAGCACCAAAGAGGCAACACCAAAGAGGTAAGCAAGGAAGGAACATTATCCATGTTACCTCATCAGATAGAAAGAGAATCTAGATCTTCACACCTCACAGATATGTTCTCACTCTAAGTCACACTACCCTAGAGTCCCAGTGTAATTATTCCACCATCATGGAGTAATCTTCCACCAGTGAAATCCATATCCACACCTTGAGGTATTCTCTCTCTCTCTCTCTCTCTCTCTCTCTCTCTCTCTCTCTCTCTCTCTCTCTCTCTCTCTCTCTCTCT
>NC_058132.1:164966008-165192276 GCF_016433145.1 Gracilinanus agilis
TCTCTCTCTCTCTCTCTCTCTCTCTCTCTCTCTCTCTCTCTCTCTCTCTCTCTCTCTCTTCTAAAAACCCTCCTCCATTAAGACAATTCCCATTTCCTCTTCCCTCCTTCCCTCTTCCCCCATGCGCATACTCACTTTCCCTTCCCAAACCAGTTACCAACACAGGTCACCACCGATGGCCAGCCTGTGGTCTGTACCAGCCCATTTAAGATCTACAGGAAGAGAAGAGTTAAGGGAACATGTATGATGAGCACAAGTTAACACCAAGGTTCTAGAGTTGAAAAGCATGGAGGGAAACAAAAACTTGGGAATGAAGTTCTATCCATACTACTTAAATGACCTTATAGTTATCCTCCACAGAGCTAAAAACAAACAAAATAAGAAAATCAAATGCCCTTCTGTTCCTATATCCTTCCAATTAGCAATCAAGGAGCAGAGAAAACAAGTTGGACTTGGGGGAATGGAGACAGGGATGGAGGAAGACTTACAACAGGAAAAAGATCTGGGAAAGGGAAGGAAACCCGTACCTGGATAAGCACGTAGTACCATAGTTGATGGATGTTCCAGTAATAACCCAGGCCAAAGAGTGAAGTAAAAATTCCACTCAGCAGCATGCCAGCAAACAGGTAATATCGGAGGGGAAGTCTCTCCCCAAAAATCCCACTGGAGAAAATTAATCATGCAATCTCATAAGAAATTCCAATCACAGCCCAGTCCTGCCACCAAGCCAGAACTCATATCTGGTCTTTTACCCAACTCCACCCACCATTAGGATAGGCTTCCTAAGGAATCTAGAGGTCTAGATTATAACAAAAGGTCTCCCCTGAACATTTATATCCAAATGAAAAAATAATTAATCAAGGACAAAAGAAAGGAAAAGTCACAAAGGGAACAGCCTGTGGTGAACTAGGGGCAACTCTATCTTTTTGTCTAGAGATTAAAAATTATTGGAAAAAAACGAGTCATAAAAAGGCAACCAGAAAGGCAAAATCAGGAAGAGCCCTTGGTCTGGGTAATTTTATCAGTGGGTATTGTTAAGGTTTGATATGCATGTATTTTGGTCTCAACTTTAGCCATACCACCTCCTTTCCCATCTTTGGAGCAAACACTTAAAATAAATGCATCATAATTGTTAAGAGTAAGATCTTAAAATCAAGGAAAATTGTCCTGATACATTTTATGCTAAGGATGGCTCAGTCTCTCCCTTAATACCTGATGAACATGCCAACAGCATAGGCAACCAAAAAAGCATCATCCACACCTCCCAGCAGTTCCTTGTAGTTGTCCTGATCTGAAAACAAATAAGAAAAATGAATGTCTGCCCAATCGAGTTGCCACAGGATGGGCAGCTCCTCCTAACTCTTTCAGCCACCACACAATACATTTATTAATCAAACATTTATTAAGCATATGTGCCTATATATAGGCAAAGACTTAAATCCCTGCCCTCAAGGAAATTAAATTCTATCCAGAGAGACAATATATACAAACACAAAAACACACACACACACACACTCCAAATACATACAAACACCAAATGGATACAAGGTGATTTTGGAAGGAAAACTCTAGGATTGAGTGGGGCGGAGGGTCAGAAAAAGACTTATGGAGAAAGTAGTACGTGAGCTGAGTCTGGAAGGAAATTAGTGATTCTGAGAGATGACAGTGAATGAGGTTAAGCACTTCAGTCACAGGCAGAGGAGGGAGATGAAGTACCTTGAATGAAGAATCTCTAGAAAGCCACTTTTAGCAGCACTGAACTGTTCACAGAATAAAAAATACATAATAAAGCTGCAAAGGTAGGTCAGGACAGGGTTGTGAAGGGCTTTCAATGCCAAACAGAGGGATTTAGATTTGATCCTGGAGCAAATAGGGAATCACTGGACTTTATTAAATAAGGAAGTGTCATGGTCAAATCTGCCCTTTAGGAAAACAAGTTTGGCAATTGTAGGGATAGATGGTGCAGAGCCAAGTCTTGAAGCTGTGGCACCAACTAAGAGACACCTGAGGTAGTTTGGGGAAAAGGTGATGAAGGTCTTAACAATCGGAGCTGCTTTGTGAGCAAGGAGAAGGTGATCAAAGATCTGGTTAATGAGTGGCTAAGTAGGAATGAAAATGAAGAGTTACAGATGAAAATTTGGAAGATGAGGGACTGACAGAAATAGTGGTGGGTTTAAAAGAAAGAGATGGAAATCTGTTTGCAACAATTTGAATTTGAGATAGCCCCAGGTCATCCAGTTAGAAATGTCCAATAGGCAGTCACTGATGCAAGACCAGAGATCAGAAGAGAGACAAGGCCTAGATAGAGGTTTTGGAGTCATGAGCATAGTGATGGTAATTAAATCTATTTGAGCTGGTGAGGTCACCAAGGCAGAATATTGTAAGAAACGAGAAGGGGGCCCAGAACACTCACAGCTAGGGAGCATATTGTGGATGATGATTCAGCAAAGAAGACCAAGAAGTAGTCAGACAGATGGGAAGAGAACCAAGAAAAAAGGGAGTATCATTACCCAGGGAAAAACCAGTAGCAGAAGTTAATCAGCAGAATCATGCGGCAGCAAGGTCAAAAGAAGATTGAGATAGATAATAAGATATAATGAGCAATCACTGGTGACTTGAACGATGTGTACTACATACAGGACACAGCTAGGTGCTGGGAAAGACACAAAGCTAAGACACATTCCTGTCCTCTTGACAATCACAGTTTATTAGAGGGATAAGATATAAACACAGATAACTGTAATAGCTTCCCTTATGTGATAAGCAAATTGGATAGGTAAAGGACAAAGGGCTAAATCCCAAGCTCTTTCTCTTCTCAAGTGGCCAGTTTTTCATTAGTCATCCCCATCCCCAACCACTCTTCTTACTCATGGCAGACTTTGGGGAAGTATTAAGAGCAGAGAGTGGAAAAAGAAGAGTGGCAAGACAGGACCTGGCTCTTACCAAATGGAGCCCAGTTACACCATGTGGTGCTGTTGGTGTTGTTGTTGGGATTTTCTAGCTCTGAACAGTTTCGATGCAGCTGACTCTGGAGAAGCAAAGGATTAGCTTGAGAATCATTCCCACCCAGAAGGAGGTCCATCAGCAACAGAATACGGAGCCTCCTTCATCTCAGAGCCTAATCCCCACCTGGTTCGATTCTCAATCCTAACTCCCACTCAAAACATACAGCTCCTCCCTGCTCCCCTTTCCACATGAGGTTTCCTGGTCTCTTGTGCCTCCACCTCTCATGCAAGGTATGTGCACATGAAAAGTGAGGCAAGGGGAGCTGTGGAGAAAAGGACCTAGGGGGAAGTTGGGGGGGGGGGTGTTACTTCCCTTCCCAAGAGAAGAAAACATCTGCCAGATACCTGAGAATGTATAAGAACCTGTCTTTCAGGCTTTGGGGAGCATAGCCTGCTAGCTGGGGATATTCCCAGCACAGGATGTTTCTTCTCTCAAGTCATTCCAGTCATTCCCGGGCTTTTCCCCAGCCTCACCTTGACAATGCTGATTGGCTTCCTAGACATGTGGTAACAGGTGTAAATGAGAAAAGTAAGGACCAGAATGAGGCCCCGGTACCTGTAACAGAGCAGGACAGTCATCTTAGTCAACAGAAAGCAACAGCTACTGGCCACACTGACCCACCAGGATCCACAGGACCAGGAATCAAGACCCTCACACACAATTCCATTCCTTAATCACCTTCTGCAGTTTGTCATGTGGTTCCCCAACATAATGTTGTTGGGGGTAAAGAGCAACTTAGTCTAGAAATTCACAGAAGCAAATCAAAACATCTGGGAATATTGAGCTGGAACTCCAAAAAGGCAAGAGGGGAGCCCGAATGTCCATTATTACTTCTAGAGAGGGGGGACTCAAGAGTTGGGCGGGGAGATGAGCCAGCCATACCAGACTTCAACTGTTTTACAAAGTGATAATCATCAAAACCATCTGGTACTGGCTAAGAAATCGAGTGGTAGATCACTGGAATAGATTGAGTATATGATACACAGAAGGTAACAAACTATCGTAATGTTTATATGGTTGTATCTGATAACCTCAAAGCTGCCAGCTTTTGGGGCAAGAACCACTGGGAAACATGGAAAGCAGTTTGGCAGAAACTAGGTATAGACCAATATAAATAGGATAACTTCTGTTACTTGATAAGTGCATTGGATAGGTAAAGGACAAAGGGCTAAATCCCAAGCTCTTTCTCTTCCCAAGTGGCCAGTTTTTCATTAGTCATCCCCATCCCCATCCACTCCTCTTACTCAAGGCAGACTTTGGGGAAATATTCAGAGTAGAGAGTGGGGTAAGAAGAGTGGCAAGAAAGGGTCTGGCTCTTACCAAATGGAGCCCAGTTACACCATGTGGTGCTATTGGCACACTTGTAGAAATATATATATACCAAGTATATACCAAGACAAGGTCCAAATGGGTACATTATTTAGACCTAAAGGGTACTATCTTAAGCAAATTAAGGAAGCATGGAATAGCTTACGGGTCAATTCTATAAATAAGGGAAGAATCTATGACCAAACAAGAGATAGAGAGCATTACAGGATATAAAATGGATAATTTTGATTGCAGTCAATTTAAGCTTTTAAACAAACAAAAACAATGTAGACAAGATTAGAATGAAAGCAGAAAATTGGAAGAAAATGTTTATAGCAAGTTTCTCTGACAAAAGCCAATATTTTTAAGTATCTGAGTCATTCCTTAATTGATAGTGAAAGGATAAGAAGAGGCAATTTTAAGATGAAGAAATTAAAGCAATCTATAGTTATTTTTTTGAAAACATTCTCTAAATCACTATTGATGAGAGAAATACAAATTAAAATAACTCTGAGGTACCACCCCACACTTATCAGATTTGATAAAATGACAAAAAAGGAAAAGGATAAATGCTAGAGGCAATGTGGAAAAATAGGGATACTAATTCACTGTTGATGGAGTTGTGAACTGATCTAACCATTCTGGAGAACAATTTGGAACTATTCCCAAGGGGCTATAAAACTGTATACCCTTTGACCTAGCAATATCACAACTAGGCTTGTGTCCCAAAGAAATCAAAGAAAAAGGAAAAGGGCTTATCTGAACAAACATATTTATAGCAGCTCTTTATGTGGTAGCAAAGAATTGAAAATTTAGGAGGTGCTAATCAATTGGGGAATGGATGAACAAGTTGTGGTTTATGATTGTAATGGAGTACTATTGTGTTGTAAGAAACGATGAGCAGGATGATTTCAGAAAAACCTGGAAAAACTTACATGAACTGAGGCAAAGTAAGCAGAACCAGGTGAACATTGTATGAAGTAACAGCAATTTTGTACCATGATCAACTATGAATAGCAGGTACTTCAGCAGTACAAAGATCTAAGACAATTCCAAAGGACTTATGATAAAAAAAAATGCTATCCACCTCCAGAGAAAGAATGGATGGAGTCTAAATAAAGATCAAAGTGTACTGTTTTTTTACCTTTTTTTTTGGTCTATGTTATCTTTTACAACATGACTAGTAAGGAAATATGTTTTGCATAATTGCACATTTATAACCTATATAACCTATATGAAATTCCTTGCCTTCTCCCTGAGAGAAGAGGGAAGGGAGAAAGAGAATTTGGAACTCAATTTTTTAAAAACTAACGTTAAAAAAATTTTTTTACATGTAATTGGGGAAAATTTTTTTCAAGAGTTAAGCGGGGGAGGGGAAGGATAATAGCCAATAGGGCCCCCAAAGAGACCAACTGCTACTCCATCCCCCAATTATATAATACCTCTCAGTAGGGCTGACCCAAAGTTATCACCATGGATCAAGAACCCTTCCTGCCCCTCCCTTATGCTAGATCCTTTCCACTGTCTCTTTTCTTTGTTTAATAGAGGAAATAACCTGGGTTTGCCTTTATAAAAGCAGCTTAGAAAAGCAGATGTGGGATTATTTCATAGCCTAGTCCTGAGGAAAAAAGAGAAAGGCTCCCAGATCATCAAAGGAAGACTTCCCTCAAGAGGCATGGAGACAGAATGAATTCTATAGACTATTTTCTCCAGTACTATACTCCATAACTTTTCCCCCTTATACCCTTTGGTTGGGACTATTTTCTAGGGCAGGTTTCTTGTGCCTAACTATGTGCCCAAACTAGCCCTTTATCTGAATCAAAGTCACTTTTTGGGATTATGAATCTATAGCTGGAAGGAACCTGAGAGGTTAACTTGTTTAACCTAATCAATTATTTAAGTAACTTGTCCAAAGTCACATTGGTGTCACACAGAGGTAGAGGTGGGATTTGAACTCAGGTCCTCAAAAATTCAACACTTTTCCTACTGTACTATGTTGTCTCCTTACTCTTCTCCTCTGTTCATGCAGAGTTCTCCAGAAACCAAGGTTCAGAGAGGGAAGAGAGTCCTAGAATGGGTAAAGCACAGAAAAGTGCCAGGGTCCTACATAATTCTGACTTGCCTTGCCTTCAAAGACTTTTCCTCTTTCCATCTGTGGCTCATGGTACACGACAGAGCCCTATATTCTCTTAATCAGGTGCACCAGCTGGGGATGGAAAGAAATCTGTTCAAAGTTTCCACATCACCCTCTTGCCCCAAATCCCTCCTATGATCTTGGGGAGTGGAATTCGGCTCCCTGTTTCTGAGTCATTATCTACTTCCCTAACAGGGCTGGAACAACAGGAAGGCAGAGAAGTGGCAGAGAAAGAGCTTCCACCTTATGATGGATGGTCTGCCTCCCAAAAGGAGCAATGTCCCCAAGAGAAGGAACATTCTTAAGGACAAGAACGATAAGCAGAAGGGGAAAAGAAATAGTAACAAGCTTTTATAAAAAGCCTTTTCTGAAATGGGTAAAGTATGGGAGGAGAGAGATGTCCCTTTGGAGTCCCTTCTATGATTATAAAAAAACCAGAAGAGAGCCCCATAGATTTTACTCCTGCCATAGAAAATACCCCTGCATCAAAACAGGACTCCATTCCCCCTATCTTATCAGCAGTAGTGAACCCCCAACTCCGAAGAAGGAACAAGGCATCTCAAAGAAGCCCTTATTACTGTCTGTGGTGTCAGGCCTTCATTATTTCAAGCTTATACTACATAGTCAGACAAAGTATTTCTTCAGCACTTGCTATTCGCTAATCTGAGCTAATTTCTTAAAATAGCCTCCTAGCTGGTGTTCCAGGCTCTAGTCTTACCCCCTCCCAATTTTCTGGCAGACCTGCCTCTTCACAGGGTAATCAACCATGTAAATCACTTAACCTCTCCCCACCTCAGTTTCCTCATCTACCTTGAACTTAAAAGGAAAGTACTTTGTAAACATTAATGCAATTACCATAATATTAGGGATGTTAACATCACCATAATAATAACGATAATTATTATTACTGCCATAGGATGAAGTCCAAGATCCTTAGCCTAGTATGCAAAGTCCTCCAAATCTGACTCCTACTTACCTCTCCAGCCTTATCTTCTCCTAATCTTGTACAAAACACCCATTTCCCCTCCCTCAAGTGAACTCTCTGCTCTTTGTCTCCCAGGGAAGCCTGTGCCCAGTGTCTCTGAGACCTCTGCCCTCTGATCACCCCTTTGTTATCATCCTACCCCTGCTTCAGGACACCTAGCTCAAATCCCACCTTATCCATGAAGCTTGAAGTTTGCCCACAGTAAGACTTTCCTTTTCTGAATTTTCAATCGCATTTATTGTTCATTCATTCATCTGGTATTTCTCAGAAGGCTAAACTTGCATCTTTCTTTTCTCCACTTTTATAAGCCCCACCAGGGCAAGAATTCCCTTTTATGCTCAGGATGGCCAGCCCCTTGGCATCCCTTTCTCCCAGGAGAGAGCCCAGCATATGCAATGAGTATACAATGAGAAGGGAGAGTTGGGCACAGATCTGAGTCCTAAAGAACCCAAACTAGGAGAAGGGGGGTCAAGGAGAGCAAAGGTCATGACCACAGTTGCCCTAAGAATCTAAGAAGGGGAGCAGTGGATAGAGCCAGACCTGGAAGGGAGGTCCTGGGTTTGAGTGTGGTCTCAGATACTTTCTATCTAGGAGACCCTGGGCAAGTCACTTAACTCCAATTACTTAGCCCTGACTGTTCTCCCTTGGAATTGATACTTAGTATTGATTTTCATATAGAAGTGAAGGGTTTAAAAAAATCTGACAGGGAGGAAATTATGATATGATGAAGAAATCTTCTATCTTAGAATCAGGAATGATTTGGCTTTGAATCTTGCTCCCAGCACTCAGTAGCTGTGTGACCATGGACAAGGTATCCCTGTTTGAATCTCAGTTTCTTCAGCTCCCCATTTCACAGGGTTGTTGTGAAGAAAGCATTTGGTAAACTCTATAGGACTTTATACATCACACACACACACACATATATGTATGTATGTATGGTACCTCAGATTTAGTGGGTTCAAAACTGAGCCTTTTATCTTCCTTCTCCCACAAAAAAAAAAAACCCTGCCTTTCCTCCTAACTTCCCTCTTTCTATGGAACCATCACCTTCGCAGTTACCCACAACTTTCTCCCCTTATGTAAGAATGTTGTGAATTACTTAGAACAAACAATAATTTTGTGCGGTTTCATTTTATGACAGTAACAGTCATCTAGATGTATGTGCTTCTACTGATTCTGGGCAGATTCAGGTTTGATCTTGAACAGCCGAAAACTGGATCGAGCCAGTTTCTTAAATTTCTCAGCTTTCTTTCCAATCCTAGCATCTACAGAAGGCCTTTCCTGGTTCCCTGAACTACTAATGCCTTTCTTTCTGAGATTACCTTCTAACAGCACAGTACATATCTTTTATGTATCTTGTCATTTATATGTTGTCCTTTCCCATCCTATCTCCATTATGATATACTTTCCTTGGGGGCTGAGACTCTTTTTGTTGATTCTTTGTATGCAGAGAACAAAGTGCCCAACATATAAATGCAGGTTGACTGAATTTCTAGTTCCTTTCCCACATACTTCAAATACTAGACATTTATCATATTCCTCCTGAGTTGTCTCTTCTCCTAACTAAATCCCAAATTCTTTTAAGTGATTCTCAAAAAACATAGGTTCAAGGCCTTTGACCATCCTAGCTGCCCTACTCTGGACACTCTTCAGTTTATTGATGGCTTCCAAAAAATGAAACCTAGACAAATTCCATACAACTAAAATTAGAAGGGAAACAGGTTAATTGGGGAAAATAATCTTTGCAATAAGTTTCTTTGATGTTTCTTTTCTAAAATATAAGGCACTGAAATTATGCATACTCTTTGAACTAGCAATACCCCTACTAATCACTATTACCACCAAAGAGAGGAAAGATACAAGGAAAGGAACCACAGGTACACAAATATTTATAACAGTCCTTTTTGTTGTAGCAAAGATCTGAAAACAAAGTATGTGCCATCGAATGGGAGAATGGCTGAACAAATTAGGTTCTATGAATATAATGGAATATTACAATGTTAAAAGTAATGATGATTGGGAAACTCAGAGGACCATGGGAAGACTTCTATGAATTGAAGTAGACAGAAGTAAGTAGAACCAGGAGAATGATTTATACAATTAAAATAATGTAAAGGAAAATAACTTGGAAAAATTCAAGTATTGGGGGCAGCTGGGTGGCTCAATGCATTGAGAGCCAGGCCTAGAGACAGGAGGTCCTAGGTTCAGAACTGGCTCAGACACTTCTTAGCGATATGACCCTGGGAAGTCACTTGACCCTCATTGTTTAGCCCTTACCATTCTTCTGCCTTGGAACCAATACACAGTATTGATTCTAAGATGGAAGGTAAGGGTTTGAAAAAAAAATTAAGTATTCTGATTTATACAATGATTAATCACAACTCTAGAAGGCTGAAGATGAAGCATGCTTTTCATTTCCTTGTAGAAAAGTGATAACTAGAAATATAGAATGGGGCGTACATATTAAATCATATCAATATATAAATTCGTCTTGCTTGACCATACTCATTTGTTAGAAGGGCTTTTATTTTGACATAAAAGTGAACAAAGATATTGGGCTTATGTAAGAAAACATAAAAAAGGAGTCAAACAAAAACCATTTATTAAGTGCCTACTATGTACCAAGGAGTACCTTAAGTTCTGTGAATACAAAGAAGAAGGAAAAACAGTCCTTGTCCTCAAGGAGCTAACATTCTAATGGTGAGGTGACAACATGTAAACAACTGTTAGAACAAAATACATGCAAGATAAATAGGACATGACATCAGAAGGAAACTAACAGTAAGGACTAGGAAAGGCTTCCTTCAGAAAAGGGCATTTTAGCTGAAACTTAAAGGAAACCAGAGAAGGTAAGGTGGGAAAGGCAAAGTGAAGAGACGGATGAAGTATCTTGCAAACCCGTAGGTAGGGCCCCAAATGTATGCTTGCTAATTGAACTGATGACGATATGCTCTGGATCCCCACCAAATGGCACCTGGTCTGGTACCAGAATGGCAATCAGGCCCCCATTCTAGAATTCCAACGGAAGGCCTCATACTGCCTCCTATTCACTTTGCTCCAAAGTCTAAGCTGGTCTCCCCCAAGGAAAGGGGAGTCCAGCTGGGGTACCTGGCTTGTCTCCTTGGAGGGCCACTTGGGAAAGGGAAAATGCAGTCCAATGGGACAGACATATGAAGAGGGTTAAAAGACCTTAAAGAGAGATTTGTTTTCTGCTAACAAGCTGTAAGAATTTAGATGAGCCTCATCACCTCCCAGTGTTAGAGATGATCATGTAAGAATCAGATGAGAGATGATATTGGATGTGAACATAGTTTTAAAAGTTAAAATAGCTGGGCACGATGATACATGCCTATAATCTTTGCTCCTAGAGAAGACGAAGGCTGGCGGATCACTTTGGGAATTCTGAGCTGCACAGTAGGCTGAAGCCCATTGGGTGTCTGTACTGTCTGACACCAAAATGGCAAGCCCACAAGAGCAGAAGTTGGGAGAGGAACCATTAGGCTTGCTTAAGGAGGGGCAAACCAGCCCAGGTTGGAAATGGAGAAAGTGGAAACTTCCATGACAAATGGCAGTGGGACTGGGCTGTGAGGAGCCACTGCACTTGCATCTGGGTGAAATAAAGAGACCTAGTCTCAAAAAAAGAAAAAAATACATAATTATATTATGTAGCTATGGGATATAGTACTACATTAATACATAATCATTCAGTCAATAAACATTTCTTAAGCGCCTCCAGTGTGCCAAACACCATGTGCTAAGCATTAGAGTTATAAAGATAGTAAAGAATGGTCCCTGCTCTTAAGGAGGTCACAGTCTAATGGGGGAGACAACATGCAAACGGTTATGTCCAAACGAGCTATGTACAAGATCATTGGAAATAAATCGACAGAGGGAAAGCACTGCAATTGAAGGGCATCAAGAAAGGCTTTCAGTAGAAGCTGAGATTTTACCTGGGGCTAGAAGGAAGCCAGGAGGCAGAAAGGAGGAAGAGCATTCAGTACATAGAACACAGTCAATGAAACTGTCTGGAATTAGAAGGTGGAGAGTCTTTTTTTTTTTTTAAATTTTTATTTAATTGATTAATTAAGAAAAATTTTCCATGGTTACATTATTCATGTTCTTTCTCTCCCCCTCCCGTAGCCAACACACAATTCCACTGGGTTTTACATGTGTCATTCATCAGGACCTATTTCCATATTATTGATATTTGCACTAGGGTGATCATTTTAGAGTCTACATCTCCAATCATATCCCCATCGGTCCATGTGATCAAGCAGTTGTTTTTTCTTCTGTGTTTCTGCTCCCGCAGTTCTTTCTCTGGATGTGGATAGCATTCTTTCTCATAAGTCCCTCAGAATTGTCCTAGATTATTGCATTACTACTAGTAGAAAAGTCCATTTCATTCAATTGTGCCACAGTGTATCAGTCTCTGTGTATGAGGTTCTCCTGGTTCTGTTCCTTTTGCTCTACATCAATTCCTGGAGGTCATTCCAGTTCACATGGAATTCCTCCAGTTCACATGGAATTCCTCCAGTTCATTATCCCTTTGAGCACAATAGTATTCCATCACCAACAGATATGTTCAGCCGTTCCCCAGTTGAAGGACATTCCCTCGTTTTCCAGTTTTTTGCCACCACAAAGAGTGCAGCTATAAATATTTTTGTACAAGTCTTTTTCCTTATTATCTCTTTGGGGTACAAACCCAACAGTGGTATGGCTGGATCAAAGGGCAGACAGTCTTTCATAACCCTTTGGGCATAGTTCCATGGTTGGATCAATTCACAACTGAAGGGGGAGAGTCTTGTTCAAGAAATGTTAAGGAAATCAGTATAGGACTATTTCTTAATATTATCCTAGCCTCATCATAGTAGATGTAGAAGGGATTTCAGCAGACATCTAGTCTAGCACCTTAAATTTACAAATGAGGAAACTGAGGCCCACATCTGCAAAATGAAATTAGACTCAATGGCCTCTCAATGGGCCCTACCAGCTCTAAATATATGTTCTTATGACACCAGAGATGTTAAGTGACTTGCTTAAGGTGAGATTAAGTATCAGAGGTGAACTTGAACCCAGGTCCTGACTCCAGGGTCTATGTTCTTTCCATTGTATTACTTATGTCAGACTTATGTCAGCTGAATTGAGCCTAGCTAGCCCATTATCTAAGAGTCCTTCAGAAAGGACAAATTATATATTTTTTTTCTCCTAGGTTTGTCCCTGCTGATCCTGAATTTCACCTGGATTCACCTGAATCTTTCTAGTGAAGGAGCCTTTACTCAACTTTGATCTCTCCATATTCCTGGTCCATTACTTCTCCAATATAAGCTTTATTATATCTTCAATGAGTTAAAATGGAGAACAAAGTCTTAGTGTCTTTATCATCAGTGAGGAAACATTTATTAGATACCTCCTATGTCTATAACCATGAATCAGGAAAGACAAAAATTTGGATAAGGACTAGTTCCTGCTTTCATGGGGTTTATAGTCCACATAGGGACAAAAGATACAAAGGAGAGCAATTATATTATGCAATCGTACATTGTATACTAGCTAGATGCAAAACAAAACAGTGCCAGATTGGACTTTCATTTGATTTCTTCTATTCCTACACTGTAGGAGAAGTTTATCCCAGATACTGATTCCTCTTCCCAAATTCTCCTCCCATAACCCCAGTCACCAGGTTTTCTTCCACCTCAGTATAGATTTTCGACCATCCCTCCCTCCTACATATCCAGATTCCATTACAGCCCTCCATTCTCCCCTCTCTTTGATTTCCTCTTCCCTCCTGGTCCTAAATAGGGTGATCTGAGGAGGCTCTAAAGGCAGAGAGCACAGGGAAGCTTGGTGTCCTCATTCCACACACATTGATGTCCACTGACTTTAGGACAGAAGGACTACCTCCTTCGTTTGGCACTGCCCAAGGAGCCTTAGCATTCTTTTCTACATTAATTTCTCTTAGGAGGCCAGAATTCGAGGACAGTTACCTAGAGGTTTCCTATATCTAATGTTATTGAGAGCTCTATCTCTTCTCTCCTGAGAATGTCAAGATCCATACTTTTGACAAATAAGTCTATAATCAGTGTTGACTGACTGATTCATCACCATCTCCATCATACCAGGAGCAATAGGGCCAGCCATAAACCTTGATACCAGTGTTTATTGTTGGTAGGGTTTACTACAACATGAGATATAGTCAAAACCAAGTGGTACAGACCACTCAGGAGTTAGGACCTCCCTTAGAACACCATAACAAGATTAAAGGAGCATAGGGTATCCTAGAGTATTAGGGTTCAAATCCTGCCTCTGCTACTTATATGTAACCTTAGCAGGGGATGCTGGTGTCAGCTCAGAAGAGAGCTAATTGTTAAGATTTCAGTGTGATGATTTACACCTCTGAAACAGCAAAAGCTACCAATTAGGGTTTTTTTTTTAATTTTTGTTGATCCTTTAAATTTTGAAAATATTGGGTAAAATGTTAATAATGCAGACTATATGTACATTTCTGTCCCTAAGAGAGATGGTTGTTAAACATTTACCAGCATATCCCTAGATCTTAGGTAAATCACTTTACTTTTCTGGGCATAATCTCCAAAGTCCCTTCCAGCTCTAGATCCTAGGACCCCCACCTGTACTCCCCCCCCCCCCCCGCTTCAGAACCTCACATCCAAGACAAGCTTCAATGTGACCTGAAGCCTCATGATTACACATGCTTTGTAACTGGGTCTCTCACATTCCTTTCTGATCCTTAAGATTCCTTGTCTGACATCATGATTGCTCTCCTAGGAATTTAGAAATCTGGAAGCTAGAAAGAAACATGGAAATAAGCTCATTTAGTTCCCCCATTTATGAATATGGAAACTAAAATCCAGTGAGTCTTAGGGATTCGCAACAGGGTAGGTCATACCAAATAAATTGCAAAGCTAAGCTAAGAAACCAGATCTCCTAATCATGCATGAACGTTCTTCTCATTCCTTCATTCCTGCTCTAAAAACCAGGCCATGTGAAGGGAGAGGGGTTAAGATGTGGAGGATAAAGGGTGGGCCTGAAAAGAGGTCTCGGTCAGCCTGGAGATAAGGAATGAAAACTGGGTCAGAGTACGGACACTAGCTATTAAACTGGCCGTCCAACTCCTAGGAAGTACAGCTAACTGCCCCTCTAGCAAATGGAAGCATCCGTGGGTTTTGCTTCTGTATTGGCTCCCCCAAAATGTCAAAGTAAAGAAGAATTCCAAATACAGACAACCATGGGTTAGCAGTCTGCTACAGGCCTGCCAAGAAAAGTGGGAAGGTTGTCCAGCATCCACTGAGTTCTTCCCGAGGGGAGGGCTGGGGGCCTGAGAGTGCCAAGACCATTAGTAGGCTAAGTAAAACCCATGACCCACAGGGCTTTGTAAGCAGGAATTGACACCTTATCTCCTCCCCTCACCCCAACTTGAAGCTAAATGTTATTGAATAACCCAGTCAGATATGGAGCTAAATCAGTTGTTTACAAATTATAAGCTGCCAATCCAACTTCCTAGCTCAAGAAATGAAATCATTTTTATTATTCCGCTTAAGACTTTGCACTAGAAATCTTTCCAGAGTTAGGAGAAGGGGAGCAATTTATCTAGGAGGAACAGCCGAGAGGAGACCTTGATCCCAGGAGATTAGGGAGGTAGGAAGTGGGAGGGGAGAACAGATCCAGTCATCCCAGGTCCTGGGCAAGCTAAGTTGGCTCTTGATGCTGGTTTCCTTAACCACCCACTACTGTCACCCAGTCAGCTCAGCTGGTATGTCAAGTCAAATCTTCCTTCCTTCTTCTAGGGACATTCTTGCCGTAGTCCTCCCAAGCCACCTGGCAGCCAGGAGCGTCCACCCTGCTGGAGAGTAAAGAGTCTGGGGCCAGCTGCCGCCCGGGAGGCCCACTCCTCTAGTCCCTAGCCGTGGGGGCTGGATTCCCAGCAGGGGTAAATATGGCTGCAGGTGACTTGGGCAAGTGCCAGAGAGGAAATTAACTGTGTGGTCTGTTCCTGGGTGCACCTTTTCCAGGAGTCAGCAGTTCTAAAAACTAGAAAGAAGAGGTACAAGGCTGAACTTTGATAAAGCTTTGCTTACTAAGTAAGCCCCAGGCAGCCAGGATAGCTTCCTAAAGGGACCTTCTGGGGATGGCAAAAAACGGTAGCACAGACTACAGCAAACCCTGGAAGATGAGCAGAATTCAATGTCCAGCCTTTAACTCACCAGGACAATAAGGTGGAAAGCAAATTGGATTCAGAGTCTCAATCCAGGCTTTGTGACTTAGGAGCTGCATGGCCTTGGGCCTCAGTTTCCTCATCAAGAAGATGAGTGCTTTGGACTAGATCACCTCTAAAGTCTCTTCCAATTCAAAAATCTTACGTTCTTAAAATGATTCTTCTAAGGCCCGGCCGGACAAGGACTGAAAAGGCAGCCCTGATAAAAGATACGAGACCTTTCTTGGACAATCAGCCCATGCTCAGTCACCTTTTCTCTTTTCCCAGGAAGAATCTTGTGTCTGGTCTATTCCTATGGCATACAGAACGAGACTAGAGACAACCACAGGTTTTAACCCTGAACATATCCTTTCCCAGGAAAATCCTATAAACTATAATAAAAGAAAAACCAGTATTCTCTTAGGTAGGTTCAGGGGAAAGCAAGAAAAATAATCACAATAACAATAGTAACAGCTAGAATTTATGCAGAGTTTTATTTATTATTTTTCCATTTTATAGATGAGCAAACCAAAGCAGGCCTAGAGGTCAAGTGATTTGCTCAAGGGCGTGTAACTAGTAAGTGTCTCAGGCAAGATCTGAATTTCTGTCTTCCTAATTCCAAGTCCTGCACTCATAGCCATCGTACCAGCAATGAGGAAAAGTTTGAAAAACTAGGATAATTATTTTGACTAAAGAAGGGAAAGGCTGAGCTGGAGGGAATCTGAATCATGAGCTGTCTGTGCCTAGTAAGGACCATCATAAAGACATAACCAACTACATTCCATTTCCAAAATGAAAGGACTTTGGCTGAAGCTTCAGCGTGAGGATTCAATTCAGACAACTGGGAGAACTTATAGACAGTTGGCAGATATAAGAAGTGACAAAGAGACAAAGTCATAGAACCTGTAGAATCTTCAGATGACAGGGTTATATATGGGTTAAAAAGGACTTAAGAGGCTCTCCAGTCCAACTCTCTTATTTCACAGATGGGAGAGTTCCTTTCTGAAGGGTTTTTTAAAATAAGAAACATTTTCACTTCTTTGGGATAATGGAGATATGTCTCTGTCTCAAGGCTAGGGAATATAACATGACTCTCATGATCCCCTCCAGAATTCTGTGGAAATCCAAGCTCTTTATTTTATTGTATTTTAATTTTTTCCATGGTTATATGATTCATGTTTTCTCCCTTCCCTCATCCTTCCTCTCTCCTGGAGTTAACAAGCAATTCCACTGGGAACATATATGGGATATATATATATATATATATGTATATATATATATCACTCCAACCCATTTCCATATTATTCATTTTTGTAAAAAAGCAATCCTTTAAAACCAAAACCCTAAATCACATACCCATATAAACAAGTGATAAATCACATGTTTCCTTCTGGATTTCTTCTCCCATAGTTCTTTCTCTAGATGTGGATAGCATTCCCTCTCATAAGTTCCTCAGAATTGTCCTGGATCGTTGCATTACTTTCAGTAGCAAAGTCAACCACATCTGATTGTCCCACAATGTTACAGTCACTGTGTATAATGTTCTCCTGGTTCTGCTTATTTCACTGTGCATCAGTTCATGGAGGTCTTTCCAGTTCTTATAGAAGCCCATCAATTCATCATTCCTTATAGCACAATAGTATTCCATCACCATCATATACTACAATTTGTTCAGCCATCCCCAATCAAGGGACATCCCCTTAGTTTCCAACTTTTTGCTACCATAAAGAGTGCAGCTATAAATATTTTTGTACAAACAGGTCCTTGCCCAGTTTTGTTTTGTTTTTTACCTCTTTGGGATATAAACCCAGTAGTGGTATTTATTGCTGGATCAAAGGGCATGTATTCTTTTAAAGCCCTTTGGGCATAATTCCAGATTGCCCTCCAGAATGGTTGGGTCAATTCACAATGCCACCAGCAACTTTGCCACATTTTCTTCAACATTTATTATTTCCCTTTCCTGTCATATTGGCCACTCTGCTAGGTGTAAGGTGGTACCTCAGAGTTTTTTTTGATCTGCATTTCTCTAATCAGGAGGGATTTAGAACATTTTTAATATGATTATTGATATTGATATTTGGTTTCTTCATCTGCAAACTGCCTATTTATATCTCTTGACCATTTTTCAATTGGGGGATGATTTGATTTCTTATAAATTTGACTTAGTTCTTTGTATATTTGAGAAATTTAGACCTTTGTCTAAAAAATTTTGTTATAAAATTTTGTTATAAAAATTTTGTTATAAAATTTTTTCCTAGTTCGTTGCTTCTCTTCTAATTTTGGTTGCATTGGTCATGTTTGTACAAAACCTTTTAAATTTAATATAATCAAAATTATTCATTTTACATTTTGTAAATCCAAGCTCTTTAGAAGTTTACTTCTACCTATGTGAGCCTTTTCTCACATCCCAACCTATATACTGTCCACAGACCCTCCTCTGACGATGTAATAGAAAAAGCTCTCAACTCAAGTCAATCAATAATCAACCCACATTTATTAAGCACCTACTGTGTGCCAGACACTGTTTTAAGAAATGGAGATACAATGACAGAAAGAAACAGCTCTAATCCTCAAAAAAGATTAATGGGGGACACAGCATGTACACACACGCATACACACAGAATACCCTCAAAATAAATACAAGCTAGTTTGAGGAGGAAAAGCATTAAAGGCTAGTTTCTAGTTATAGGAAACCAGTATAGCCATATATAAGTCATAGCCTCAGACTCACTGATCTCATCTAAAAATGGGTATATACCTCACAAAATTGCTTTAAAGAAAATATTTTGTCAACCTCAAAGCATGATAGAATTGTATAGTTATCATCATCACTTTTGTTATTTTCATTACCATCATCATTATCCTAGGAAAAAGCTCCTTGAGGACTGTTTGTTTAATTTTTGCCTTTTATTCCCAGTTCTTAACATGATGTCTTGCATATAGTAAGTACTTAGTGTTTGTTGAATTTGATTAAAATCATTATCTGTCCTGAAGAGGGCTCATTCATTCATTCATTCATTCTCATTTATTAAGAACCTCCTACTAAGGCAAAATGACAGATGCCAAAGGAAAGTAACAGCAGCTCTCACCTACCTCCCCTGATGTCCCAGGCCCACCCCAATCTCCCTGGTCCTGGGACTCCTGATCTCTCTTCAGCAATACCCCTACCAGCAGGATTCTCCTCCACCCTCCACCCCTTCCACTCCCACAACAGCAGAGAGAACCATCAACTTGCATGCCCAAAGGAAGACCCCTTTTCCTATAGGGCCATTATAGCTTTTGGAAGGGGCAGGAGAACAAGGTTTGACAGGTCGGAGTATGCCACGTGGTCAACCCTCACCCCCTACTGCTTTCACAACTAGCTGTAGGCCCCAGTCATTGATGTATAAGAATCTCTATGCCAGTGGAATAGAAAACAGGAAGCTGGGGTGGGGGAGGAGAGAGGAAGTCCAGAAGGCAGCTGATGGAAATGATCACGAGAGTGGGGTTGCTAGGGGTGCTGACATGTCTATGAGCCATAATTATCTCCATCAGCCTTTCCATATTTCCACGTGGAAATCTAGCCAAAAGAAGTCCTTCTCTCCTTCCTCTTCAGAGTACCCCATGATTGTGGAACACCTAGATGAAGGAAATCTTTTTTAAAGGAGCACTAGCAAGGCATTATCAACTAGGTAATGCTGTGTCCTGGAAAATTTGGAGTTAAAGGACCTCAGACAAGTCACTTACCCTGTCTGGGCCTCAGTTTCCCCATTTGTAAAATGAGGGAATTGGATCAGATGATAGCTAGAGTCCCCTTCCAGTTATGAATCTATGATCTTGTGACCACAAAAATCAAAGAGGAAACCAGTATGGCCCTTATCTGCTTCCTGTAATATGAAATGAGATTCAGCGCCCCAGCTTTCAGAAAACAGATCCATTTATGTCAACCGCCCAGTCTTGAACTTTTCTTAAGAACAGAGTTAAAATAGGCATTTGCAGTCTCTAGCTATGCCCCTCAGAGCTTTTTCCCTCTTCCCTTTAACGCTCAAGTCAGTGAAATGCTCCCTCTCTCTCCTCCTCCCTCACAGTCATCTTCTGTCTAAACAAACCTTCATACCCTAAGTCCTGTGGTTACAGAAGTTAGTCAAGGCATAGATCAAGCAGACACAAATATCAGCCACACAGATCTTCCCAGGCATCCTCCAGTTCACCCCCAGATGTTGGTGTGGCAGGCAGGCAGGCAGGGAGGCTCAGGATTGATGAATGCCCAGGTCCTCTATTCCTCCCAGACAATGCCTGAGGGGCCACCAATCCCCATCTGGGTACTATGGCTCTCACAGCAGAAACTAGATGCTCCCTAACTCAGGGAACAAAAACATGGAGGATCAGAAACTGTCTATCTGCTCCAGGGGAGCATTATTGGCATACAGAGGATCTCCACATCTCCAGGGAAAATATAACTGGGGAAAGTTTCTTGGAAAGAAGCTTTTGAATGTTAACTCTGACCTTAACTGGATCTAGTGACTCCAGCATAGAGGAGGACAGTCCACAATTATACTCCAACCAATCTTTCTTTCAAGCTTTACTTCTAATACTTCTATAAATTAACCCTAGAAAGGGCACTGAAACCGGACTTCCTGTCCTTCCGGGAACACACCAGCCCTTTCAGTCTCAGGGCTTTGAGGCTTGCTCCTCCTTCTGCTCACCTTCCTGCATCTCACTCCCCTCCAATCAATCACATCTTAATCTCAATTTACTAAAATTCAACTAATCTTCAATAAATGGACTCAGAAGTCAGCAAAGAGGAGTAAAGCCCTCAACTTCCTCAGAATTCCCTTACAGCATGGCCAGAATCATCCTGCTGCTACTTACCCACATTCTCCTTTGTAGAACTTTTATTTAAATGTAACTTTTGCTTCCCCAACTAGAAGGTAACTTTGAAAGCAGGGACAGTGGTCATGTGCATTTCTTTTAACACCTCCTCCCCTGGTTTTGGCACATATTGGATGCCATAAATACTTGTTGAATGAACAAAAGAATAAAATAAAGATGAGAGAGCTAGCTAGTATTTATTTAAATATCTAGGTGTGTAAGGCACTTTACATATGTTACCTTACCACAAATCTGTGAGGTTGGTACTATTATCACCCCCATTTTACAGAAGAGTATACTGAGGCTGTAAGAAGTTAAGGAACTAGTCCATAATAATACAACTTGTAAGTGTCTGAGGCAAAATTCAGACTTAGTTTTTCTCTACTCCCCAAGTCCAAAACTATCCACAGTACCACCTAGCTGGTTCTAGTTGAGTACGTCCCCCCCAAATAACCCCTGGACCAGTGAGGGGCCAAGAAGAGAAGTACCCTTGGCCAGGTTGCTTGCATTTGTATGTGGGAATGAAAGGTAGAGTCATGATATGGAACATTTTCTTGGAGAATTCAAATTTCCATTTACCCTAGGGCTTCTGGATCTTCTTCCTGCCCAAGAAAAGCCATGCCACTAAATAGCTAGGCTCAATCTTCTCTTTACCTTTGTACCTTTTGATCTCAGACCTGCCCTTTAACTTTCCGGCCCTCTTCCAAAATCAACTGTTTTCCTTCCCTTCTCAGGGCAACCCACCCGCCCATGACCTGATAGAGCCATTTACCTGGGAGTAATAAAAAAGAAAGACTGAAAATGCAATATAAAGGAAAATAATGAAAATAGGTGGGGATAAAAGAGATCTAGCACTTTCAGACTTCGAGTTATATTCCAAAGCAGAAATCATGAAAAACATTTGGCATTGGCTTAAAAATAGACAAAGGAACAGTCTATAGACAAAGGAGAGGAAGAAAGGATGAAATTCAATTAACCAAAAAACAAACAATTAATTTAGGAAAAAAATTTCCTATTTGAGACAAACTACTGAAAAAAACCTATAAAGCAATTTGGCAAAAATTAGACAGACCGATATCTTAAACCATATTCCAAAATAAATTATAAACGGATAAGTGACCTTAAATTCAAAGATAATACTCTAAAAATTTAGAAGAGAAGCAAATCAAATACCCTTTATAGCTGCCAGTAGTTCAAACATTTTAAACTAAACACAGGCCAGAAGCCAAGATAAATAATCAATTGCCAAAGATAAACTAGATAGACAACTTTGATTTGATGATACTGAAAAGCTTCTACACAAAATTTAAAGCACCTAGGATAAGAAGGGAAGCAATCAAATGGGGAGGAAAATCCAATAATGGTCTGGTGTCTGAGATATATAGGCAACAGATTATAACTAATCCCAAACACCATTTCCCAGCATATCAATAGTCAAATATTTAAGCAAACAATTAGAACAGCAAACTATTAAGCATCAGAATACTGGGAATCACTAATAAGAGAGATACACATCAAAACCACCCAGAGGCTTAACTTCAAACAAGAGAAAATTAGCAAATTCAGATGGCTAGGGGGCAGCTGGGTAGCTCAGTGGAGTGAGAGTCAGGCCTAGAGACAGGAGGTCCTAGGTTCAAACCTGGCCTCAGCCACTTCCCAGCTGTGTGACCCTGGGCAAGTCACTTGACCCCCATTGCCCACCCTTACCAATCTTCCACCTATGAGACAATACATCGAAGTACAAGGGTTTAAAAAAAAAAATTCAGATGGCAATAGCCAGGAAGAGTCAATGTTGGAAAGGCTGTAGGAAAGCAGGCACACAAGTGCACTATAGATGGGAGCAGGGAATCAATATAAACACTTTGGAAAGTGATTTAGAATTATGCAAATAAAAGGACTAAGAAGCCCATACTCTTTGACCTATAAATTCCAGCACTAGCTTGCCCCCAAAAGATCATTGATAAGAATAAAGTCCCTACACAGGCCAAAATATTTATAGCAGCATTTTTTTGTGATAGGAAAAAACTGAAAGCAATGTAGATGAGCATTGATGAGGGAAAAGGATATAAAAAAAAATTACATGAATTAATGGAATATTCTTCCTTGCTCCTGAAGGGAGTGAGGTGATACAGAGCACTGGGTCTCAAGTAAGGTAGATCTGAGTTTAAATTCAACCTCAAACACTTAGAAGGTATGTGATTTTGGGCAAGTAGCTATGCCTTAGTCTGTCTTAGTTTCCTTAACTGTAACATGGTGATAATAGCAACTACTTCACAAGAGTAGGGGTGTTGTAAAGATCAAATGAGATATTATTTGTAAAGTGCTTAGTACAGTGCCTGGCCCACAGTAAGAATTAGATACCTATTCCCGTCCCCTCTCAGAAAGAAACAACAAATATGACAAATACAGAGAAGAAGGAAAAGATTTACATAATTTTATGCAGATTGAAGCGAGCAGACCTAAGAAAACCAAATACACAATAACTACAAAACTGTAAATGTAAAGAACGACAAAAGAACTAAAAATGAATGTTGCAGAATTACAAAGAACAAGTCTCACTTCAAAGAAGTAATATAATAAGGCTCCACCACCACCACCCCAATTCCTTTGAAGAGCTGGGAGATGCATGGCACATATTTGCAGATTTGTTTAATGTATTACTCAGTTGCTAATTTCCCCCCATTTTTTCCCTTTTAAATGTTATTTGTTAAATGGAATAACATTTTGGTAGTTTGGCAGAGGGAGGGATACTGGGAAATATTTTGGTGATGTAAAAAAAGATATCCATAACAATTTATTTTTTTAAAAAAAGAAAAATGAAATTATTACTCCCTTACTAAGTGCAAAAAAAAAAAAAAAGCAAGCTTAGCAACAGTTTCACAGAGGGCTAACCTCTTTTCTCATCTCTGTCTTCATTTCTGCTTTCTGTCTGACAACTACCCCCTTACACCATAACATTTACTGTGAGAGGACATGGTGTGGAAAAGAGCTCTGAATCTGATGGCAAAGTTTTTGTAGCGAAAACAGCTAAACCTCAGTTTCCTTAAACTAGAAATAACTCTATGCATTGCCTAAATTTAAAAGTGTTTTGAGGGTTCAACTCGGATAATGTGTGTACACTGTATATCATTTTAAAGCCTAATGTAAACTTGAGTTCTGGTGACCCTCCTTTGGCACTATGCAGTATTATCACATATTCTCTTGTACCAGGGTTATGTGCACATGACTAGACAGGAACCGTGTTTATCACTTGCATCTCTCACAGATTCAATGCTGACCTGTATGTGACAGGAGATATTAAATACTTGTGGTTTGATTCTAATCTGTCATTCCTCAGTTTAATAATATACCCCATTCTCCAAATAGCTCAATTCAAATAAATCTTTGTGATTCCTAAAGCTCTCCAGAGAAAGATCCAGTAAAACAACCTTTAAGGATCCTATCCAGAAATCCTTCCTATTCTCTTTCTACCTTAAATCTCCACAGAAGATTATCCCTTCCTTCAAAGGTGAGTCTACGGGGCAGGCTCCCTCTTCAGTATTCTGCCCAAACCAAGGGGGGAAAAGACCAAAGTACATTAGGACCAGCAGGGAACTCCTTTGGTTTAAGATAACTCCACAGCTAGTTTGGAACTAGTGCCTCCTTGCACTGGATTTCAGTTGATCAGAGAGGTAACGTGATTGCTCAATGGTCAAGCTACCCTACATTTGTTTTTACATAAAACTCAGTAAAAGTGTGATTCTCCTAGCAGATTGTCCTCAGTCAGGTTCCTCCAGGAATGGAATTCACTCCCAGTGATCACCCAGAAATAGTGTGGGTTGATGCCTTTTTCTGATCTGCAGACTATGTTGCCAGGGTTTCTTTGGGCCATCTTGGGTCAAGGGGTGAAAAACCAAACCAAATAACAAACAAAATTCCACCTTCCTCCATAGAGGTGGAGGTTGTAGGTCTTATCCTGCAAAAGATCCTTGGGATCAGGGGGGAGGGAGGAAAAGGTCTGGATAGCAATTCCAGGCTCCCAGTGCCACCACACCCAAGTTCCCAAACCCCACAGAATGGGGGTTTCCAAAGGGGCTGGCTGTATGTGCGATCAAAGTCAGGCCTCAATTCAAATATCAGTAATTCAAAGAATTCTATGTACTTCTTTCTAAATTGTAAACTGTCCCCAAAGCAAGATCTAGAATTTATTTTATTTGTCTAGCTATGCTTATGGACTGTTCCCAGATCTGGAACAAAACATTTGTGCACCCTAGAAAACTCTGAAAACTGCATTCCTTTGTGTTACTCTGCATCAGAGGCTTTGAGTTTTCCAATAACAGAGGGAAGTTCTTCAGGACTTCAGTAGCTTCAGGAAATAAATACTTATGGGCTCTGGAGGGTAAATAAAACACTTGCATTCATCCAAAGTGTTGCATCCTAGAGGTGGCTTGTCAGCCACTCACTACTTTTCTGCCTATCCCTCTGACTCCCCAAGAATCAAAATCCTTCTCTGTAATTTGACCATTGGAAGCCTGGCTAATCCTGAGGAGCTTCCCAAGATGGAAATGTATTCAGCTGGTGTGGCTGAGAAATAGGCTCACAAAAACATCCATGGGTTTCCCAGCACATGCTCCTATTACTTGATTCTCATTGCCCAGTCCTTGTTTATACTTCTTTTTTATTAGTTTGTAAATAAAATTTATTGATGCTTTAAAAAAAATTCTAGGAGTCCTTGAAAGATAGTAGTTTCTGCATATATGTTGGCAGGAAAGTCACTACTACCTGCCCAGCCTCAAATAAACAGTGGTAGAAAGGTGCTGAGTAGCTAGGTGGCTCAGTGGATAGAGGGCTGGGCCTGGAGTGAGGAAAACTCATCTTCCTAAGTTCAAATTTAGCATCAGAGCTGTGTGATCCTGGGCAAGTCACTGGACTCTGCCTCAGTTTCCTCATCTGTAAAATGAATTGGAGAAGGAATTGACAAGAAACTTCACATAAAGTCACCAGAGAGTTCCATTACACAGTATAAGAAAGGTGCTGAACTTTGGAGTCAAGAGCAGAAATCCAAATCTTTGCTGCCGGTGTAATTTTGAACAAGTCATTCTCTGAACACTTTCCTCATCTGTAAAACAGGGATTTTTATATCCTATTGACCTTACAGATGAAACCGCTTGGTACACTAGTGAACACCAGCAGATTTCTGGTGGTCGAACAAGGGCAGGATGGATGTCATTTTTTTCAGGAAAGGAGTTTGTCCTTCCCTGTTCCTCCTCCTTCCCATTCACCCCTCACCCCGCCACCACTGGAGCCAAATAATTAAAGAACTGACCAAATGCTGGCAAATTGCTGGTGAAGGCCAAGCGGAGAAGCAGAAGCGACACTCCGAGAGAGAGAGATCTGCCCTCTGTTGGGATGTTCTTGCTTTCTGGTCTAGCTCCTAATAGACAACCGGCTCGGAGAGAGTCGATTCACATCATATCTGCATAGACTTGCCTACTCTTCACCTCCATCTTCTTTCCTCCCCCATAGGACAGTTTTATTCAATCAGCAAAGAATTGGCCAAGCAGAATTCCTGGGACCCCTCTCAAGCACGTCCACTACATACAGTCCGAGTTTCCCAGCCAGCAGGTTCTGAGTCAAAGCTGGCAGCTTAGGTGCTTGGAGATCATCAAACAGAGGAGCTCCTAGATTACCATCATCCCCTCCCAGAGTTTTCACTAGAACATCTACCCGCTCCCAGCAAGCCTGACAAACGCACGGCCCACTCCAGCCCCGGCTCCCACGGCGCGTCTCGGCTGGCCTTGGAGCCGCGCTGTCTGCTTGGGATAGCCGGTCTAGATAGCTATCAAAGGCTAGATCTTCGGAGATTCTCGGGACCGGGGAGGTCACTCCTGGGACAAGACTCTAAGTTACCGGGCTTCGCCGATAGACTGCCTCGAAGACAAGCCCCCCAGCAAGCCCCACTTACCAGCTGTCCCTGGAGAAGGCGCGGAGGAGCCAGATGCCAGGAGCTAGGGAGGTCCTCATGGTGCGCAGCTAAGTAGACAGGCAACTACCCTAAAATGGAAGAAGAGCCGGGAAAGTTTACAGATCCGAGGCTGCCGAGCTGGATTTAAATGCACCGCCGGCTCGGACCGCCCAGAACCCCAAAGCAAGAATCAGCAGACCCTGCCCCCTTGCTCTGTCCCGCCCCTTGATTCCTCCCCTAGGGGCTGGGTCAAGGCCCAACTGCCGCGCCCTAGCCCCAGCACTCTCTGCTTTCATAATTCCCACCCGCACCCCAAACCCTCTCCATCCCTACCTTCTCTCCAGACTGCAGCTAATTCCCTCTGCCCTTACTTTCCCCTTCCTGGCTCTGGGGCCTCTGGACCTCTGAAGTCTGCCCGGTTTCCATCCTAACTGACCCCGACTTCTCCCAATTCCACCCATAGGCTCCCAGACTTGGCTACTGGGAAGCCCCTCGCAGTGAGTCCACCAGCATTCCCTTTCCTGTATTAAAGTGCTTGCTCTGCCGCCGGATCCATGTTCCTGCCCCTTTCCAAATCCTCCCCAGTATCTCCCCAGAAAAGCAAGGCACGGAATGATGCCCAGATGGGACAGAAGAAACTAAGGCTCAGAAACCAGGATTTGAAAAGAGTTGAGTTACGCCACTGATTAAAGAGAGATCAGAATGCCCGGCTTTGCTCTAGTACAAATCATTTAACCAGAGCTGGAAGGGACCACAGAGACTGTCTAGCACGACTTCATCATTTTACAGATAAGGAAACTGAGGCCCAAACAAGTTATTTTATGCCTTCTCTGGATTGGTAGATGGATCATTCCCCAACTATTATTCTCTAATTGAAGGGGCTCAGGGACAGAAGAGGAACCTCTAAGGACCCCATGGATTCCTGGGGAGAAATGAATCTGTAAAATACATTACTGATGGTGGCGAAGGTGTTTGTAGCATTTAGGCCAGAGGCTGAGTCCCCACACAGGGAAAGTAATGATAAAATAGACTGGCCACATAAATATGGAATGAAGAAGCGAGAAAAAATGTATTACTTTGCCCTTCTATCCCCCACTGCCCTCCCCCTTTCAGGAAATGCTGGAGGAAAGTACATTGAGGTAAAAGAAGTAAATCCATTTGCAAGAACTCCACCCTTTCAAGCCCTAAATGATGGGTTTGGCTGATACTAGCCCAATAGAGCCAAGCAGAAAAAATATCCTAAGAATTATAAAACCCAGTGGGTAAACACCAGAAAGGTAGGAACTTAAGCCCAGAGGTAGAAACAAAGGAGGCAGTCCAGGAACAGAAGCTAGTAGGTAGATAAGGAAAGAAAGAGTAGACAGAACTGGGACAGGGGGCATTTAGGGAGGGAGGGATCAGCAGTAAAGTAGGGATCAGGGCAGAAAAGGAGAAAAAGAAAGCTAAAAAGAATTTTCTTTTGAGGGAAGATTAGTACTTTGGGTCAGTAGTACCCAAAGCAGCAAAAAGGCCAAGAGGAAAGTTCATGAGGAAGGGGGGAATGAAGAAGACTTGGGAAAGAGGCAGGACACAAATCATTGAGTAGAGTAATGGGCACTGACTTTGCATGAAACAGTTCTGTGTCAATAAAACCAAAGGAAGACTGAAGATGGAATACAAATGGTGGTTCAAGGAGGTTGAAGGCTAAAGCTTTGAAGAAGCTTTCCCAAGAAGCTTAGCCCTTGGGAAAGGAGGAGTATGGAAGGATAACAGCTGGGACAGTAGAATATAGAAATAAAACTCAGAAGAACCACCCAGACATAAGATGGATTTCAGAATATTTTAAACGTGAAAAAGTTTCGATTCCTTCCCTTTTTATGCAAATGAACCCTGCTTGTTTCCCATATGTAAAATGAAAGAGTTGGGCTTCCTCTTTCTGCTTTTTTTTTTTTTTACTAAAGAATGGTACAACAATATTTCTACCCCCAAAACACAAAGACCCAGATTATCAGCATGTGTGAATAAAAACAGAAGTTACATAATCCTTTTAATAATTATTTTAGACCTTTAAACTAATTTCTTTAACCACCACTTCAAGTGGAGAGACATTCAGTTCTATTTTTATCCTGTCAGTAAAAGGTTCATTTATGGCAGATTGAGAAGGGGAAAGAGAACATTCATTAAGAGGCTACTAAATACCAGGAACGGTGCGAAGCACTTTACAAATATTATTTCATTTGATCCTCACAACAACCCTAGGAGATAGGTGCTATAATGATCTCCATTTTATTGTTGAGGAAACTAAGAAAGACGGAAGCTAATAAGCCACTGAGGCTGGATTGAACTCGGGTCATCCTGACTCTATGCCCAGCACTCTATCCACCTAGCAGCCTCAGAATATGTGTTTAAGTCCCATCTCTGGCCTTACTAGCTCTGTGACCTTGGGCAAATCACTTAATCTCTGAATCAGTCAACTTTCTAAGGGTATAAATTGCAAAGAAGTTTCTAACCTATTTAGAGGGAATTTTCTCACCAAGCAGGTTCCCCGTTCTAGTGAAATCACAAGACCAGTCCTCAATTCTATAATGGCTGAAATGAAAAATAATCCAGTGGCCAGTGCTAATGGATCTAAAATGATAGCATAGATAGGAATAAGGGACCAAAAAAGAGTCATGGGTTGGATTTGCTTTTTAGGATTGTTAACTGAGTTCATTTCTAGGAGGCAGGAGTTTTGTCTTATTTCTCCTTGGTATCTCCAGTGCTTAGCAAGGTGCGTTGTACTTCATAGGCATCTTAGTCCCGTGTCTTGCCATGGCATTGGAGTGACACTAGATTCTCAAAGACAGCGCCAGATGGCACACACTCTGGCAGCACAAAATGGAAAAGCACGGACCTGACTATAGCCTATATGTCAGTAAATCTGTCATCTGAATTCTGGCCTTAGTTTGGAGAAGAGCTTCTGAGTGTAAAGAAGCTTTTTTCCTTGACCAGCTACATTACATCTGGGGTTTTCCTTATAAAGTCTTTTAGCCCTGTTTGGTCACCAGGCAATGAAGGGTTTTTTTTGTTTATGTTTTGTTTTTTGGCTACAACAACTCATTAAACTGTCTACTAAGGCATGGAGGGGGCTGTTGTCTGCATTGGTAGAAGTATCCACATGGATAAAATTACAGATCCTTGAAGTCATGATGTGAAAGTTTGTTCATTCAGATGCTATCAGCATCAAATGATCTCATCTCTTTCTTGCCTCTGAATTCCACCCACCCAGGACGACTGTTGACAGCTGAATAGACAAAATGGTCAAGCATCCAAAAATGGGTTTGATTCCAGTGAGTTCTAAACCTAGGAGAGAAAGGCTTTACAAAGAAAACCCTAGATGATGTGGCTGGTCAAAAGAAGGAGTTTTCTTTTCATTTAGAACTAGACTGATGGGTCCTGCGGAATGGACCAGAAGGTTAGGGGTAGGGCAGAACTAGTTATGGGGCAAACAGTCAAAATGATGGGTAAATATATGCTGGGTGGGTGGGTATATAGAGAGAAAGAGACAAAGAGAGAGAGACAAAGACATACAGAGAAAGAAGGAGGGGAGGAGAGAGAGAGAGAGAGAGAGAGAGAGAGAGAGAGAGAGAGAGAGAGAGAGAGCACTATTATGTGGCATAGTGTATAGAGTGCCACCTGAGTTTAGATCCAGCTTCAGACACTTAAAAGCTGTGTGACCCTGGGCAAGTCACTTAACACCATTTGCCTCAGTTTCCTCATCTGTAAAATGAGCTGGAGAAGGAAATGAAAAATCACTCCAGTATTTTTGTCAAGAAAATTCCAAATAGACTCACAAAAGAATGGGACAGGAGACTAATTGATTAAACTCTGTGTGTGTGTGTGTGTGTGTGTGTGTGTGTGTGTATTCATCATTGGTAGCAAATGTCTATGGAAGCACACTAAAATGAGGCAATCCTCTTGGAAAGGAGTAGAATAAGGCAATTTATTTTGGCATACTGAAGGCAGGGTCTGATTATATAATATATATATATATATGTATATGTTATATAAAACAAGAGGACTGGACTAGAGTATCCCTAGAGGCTCTTTCAGCTATAAATTTTCTCTTTCTCCTAAAATTCTACCATTATATGGCCAAATACCTGTAAGACAGTGCTATCTCCATTAGTATCCCAAATGCAGCATACTCAGAAAAAACATCTTCTACCTGCTATCTTCTCCAAAAAAAAATCCATTTCTACTCTAAACTTTCCTTTCTCCTTATCCCAGTCACTCAGGTTCCCAAATGCAGCCATCCTTTGACTCTTCTCATTCTTTCATCTCCCCTTCCCTCATATTCTTAGATGGAATTATGAGAGGGGGGAAAAATTAAAATTTGGTAGTGAAAGAAGTAGAGGACTTTGGTAGGGTTGAGGGTAGCTTTTGATTTCTCTAGGTAGAGTTGAAAGGGAAATTGCTGTTTAGACTCTCTCTGAAGGATGGAACTAGGGCATCTCAAGTCACTTATTCATCAAATTTGGATATCTGGTTTTGATAAAGGGATAGAGCCCTACAGATTATCCATTCCAGCTCCTTTATTTTACTGACTTCCAGAGAGGCTGTGACCTGACCAAAGTTGTATAGTGTTGTGAGGGCTATTTAGTTATTAATTTAGTATTAGTGTTGGACCTAGCAGGAAGGGCTGGAGAATTCCCAGATGGAATGAAGGAGCAGGAAGGTGGGGCTTGGACTCTGAGAGAGACTCCATTAGTGGTTGGGGACATAACTGTTACTAACCCTGGGAGATCTCAAAGTTAGGGAAAATCTGCGTCCAGATTCCCTGGGATCCTGAGAGAGGTGGAGGTTTTCAGCAGTGGACAACAGACCTGCAGAGCAGCACCAAGTGGGGAAGTGGTTTGTGATCTGGTGGACAGCATTACAAACTCACTCTCCTTACCTGGGTTCCTTGGATCACCTGTCCTAGTGAAGTTGGCTCTTGGCATCCTGTGACCATCCTTGGATTTACCGTGAGACCCCAATTGAAAGCCACCCTCAGGCCCTTTAGCTGAGCTGACCAAACCTGGCTGGAACCAGGTTTGGAGGAGCTTTCTCTATGACTTCAGTACTGCTTCCTTTGGGCCCTGCCTGGCTTAGGTCAATAGAATAGTGTAGTTAAGTCCTTCCCTGCCCCTGTGGTTTGCCCTTAGGTTGTAAGTATAGAATCCCTTATTCCCATTCTTTATTATTGTTTCTCTCAATTAAGCTGTTATAAACTTTTACCTTTTGCCTGCTGGTTCCATAGGCCCTAGCCTAGGTGGGCTGAGTGACTGTTGGGCCAACTGCCATTCCTGTGACAGTTAACAGCTTGGCAGTAAACCCTGGTCTCCCTATCCTGGTTGTTCCTGTCTCTCCTTCAACCCAGAGTGAACCCCCAAACCATTTAGATTACATTTTAATAATAATAGTTAACATCTCTGGTGTCCCATCATTACAATAGTTAGTTCATATAGCTATGAAGAATCCTGGTCTCTTGAAGCTTAGTACAGTATTCTTCATGATTATGTCACACCCCATCCCACCCACCCATTCAGTCAACTCCAATGGCCTTTCCCTACCTTTCCATTCATCTTATACCTTACTTTCTTCTCATTCCCTTTCATTCCCATATCTTGAAATCCTGACACTTACTTCCTTGCTGTTCATTGAATATGATCCATTACCCAGCTCTAAGCATTTTCAATAGCTATCTCTCAGAACTAGAATTCTCCCCCTCTTCATTTCCCCTTCCTAGCTTCCCTGTTTTCCTTCAAGTCTCAACTGAAGTCCCATCTTCTAGGAGAAACCTTTCCCAATACTCCTTAATCTTAGTGCCTTCTCTCTGAGATTGTTTCCAATTTACCCTGAACATATCTTGTTTATACATAGTGGCTTGAATGTTATCGTCTATATTAACCTTTTGAGCTCCTTGTTTTTTGTCTTTCTTGGTCTCTTTAGCACTTAGCCCAGTGCCTGGAACATAGAAAGTCCTTAAATTCTTGTTAACCTGACTTCTTCCACTGAGGACCTTTAAAAGTTCTTAGTTTGGTATTTGCAGAAACCCAGGAAAAATGGAAATCCTGAAATATGAATGAATATCTTCTTTTGATAAAGTCTTCTCGATTAGCAATTTCTCCATTGGTGTTCATATTAATAAGGTTATTGAGTATATACTTCATGAGTTTCTTTCTTTCCTTTCTTTCCTCTTTTTTTTTAAATAACACTTACCTTCTCTCTTAGAATCATTACTAAGTTTTGATTCCAAGGCAGAAGAGCAGTAAGAGCAGGCAATTGGGGTTAAATAATTTGCCCAGGGACACACAGGTAAGAAGTATCTAATGTCATATTTGAACCCACAACTTCCCATCTCTGGGCCTGGTTCTCTATCTACTGAGCCACCTAGCTGTCCCTGTGAGTTTCTTTTTCAGTATCCTCAGTTGAAAAATCTTCCTTCTCTAGAAAGTTATGAGAAAATGGGTCTCTCCTTTGCCTAGACAAGGAAAATGAGGTATTGAGAAATGGAGAATTAAATTCAAATCAGAACTTGTTAATCCCTTGCAAACCTACCCTCTTTTTGGAATTTCCCTAGTTCCCATCTGGGGCACCACTATACTTCCAGTCACCTAGGCTCAAAACTTCAGTGTCATCCCTAACTTCTTATTCTCACTCACCTCACATATCTAATCTCAACAAACAAATCTTGTCATTCTTTTCTCCATTTCATCTCTTGGATTGTCTCCCTTCTTTCTACACACAGAGTCACCACTCAGGCTAGGCTTTCATTATCTTTCACCTGGAGTAAAGCAACAGTCTCCTAATTGGCCTTCTGCCTCAAAGTTTCCCTTACTCTAATCCATATTCCACAAAACTGTCTAAATAATTTTTCTAAAGAACATCATTATGTCTGGCTATATCACCACTCCCTCCTATTTCATAAACTATGGTAGCTTTCTATTACTTCCAGGATCAAAATGGAAACTCTTCTGTTTGGCATTTGAAGTTCTTCTCAACCTGGCCCCTTCCTATATTTATAGTACTCTAACACCTTACTCACCTCCATGCACTCTTTAGTACAGACACACTGCCCTACTTGCACTTTTCGCACATGACACTCCATCTCTGATCTCTTTTGCCATTGCACTATCTCCATGTCTAGAATACTCTTCCCTCCTCACTTCCGTCTGGCTTTCTTTAAGACTCAGCTCAAATTCTATCTTTTGTGGGAGATCCTCCAAGTTATAACTGGCTTCCCATCTTACATTATCTTCCATCTATTCTTTGTCTTGTATCTCTTGTACCTGTTTATGTACCTACTAGAATGCCCTCCTGGAAGACAGTGACTAATTTATGCACAATGCCTAGCACATAGTAAGCACATAATCAATGCCCCTTCATTTATCCATTAAGCAGGGAAGTGGCTTCTCTAGAAACAGATAAAGTTAGCAATAGTATAAGGCTTGGCTCTCTGCTGTCCTGCCAACTTCCTTCCCAGTGGCTTCCTCATTCACAAAACAAGATTTCTTCTCAACACCCTGGCCCATGTGGAAACTCTCTCCTGAGAGCCTCTAGTATTTTGACTTCAAGTTCAACCTTTGAACATCTGTGGGATGCTGGGAGGAACCTCTCTTTCTTATTCAGCTCCTGCCCTAGGTTGACAACTGTCAGGAAAGGAAAAATTCTTAGTGTAGCAATCATGGAGTCAGAGAAGCAGGACAGGGAAAACTTGTTGGGTGGCCAGCCAGAAATTAGGAGTTCCGAAATCAGAGACCTATATCTTCCAGAGAATCGTGAGGCTTCTCACAGAAGGCAAGCAAGGCTGACTAGATAAGGGAAGTCAAATTATGACATACGAGGATAATGGAATACTATTGGAGTATAAAAGCAATGAAGAAGTAATTTCAGAGAAACCTGGGAAGGTGCATATGAACTGGTATAGGCTGAAGTGAGCAGAACAGGTGAATAATTATATAATAACATCAATACTTATAAAATAAATAATTCTGAAAGACTTAAGAACTTCAGGATCAATCACCAGTCCAGAGATAAAGGATGAAGAATACAATGGACAACAATGAAGAATGAAACATATTTTGGGGCATAGACTATTTGGGAACTTGCTTTCCTTGATTCTGTTTTCCCCTCGATAAGGGTTTTATTTTGCTTCTCTCCTACCCACCAACCAATAGGGGATGGAAGGTAGGAAGAGATGGATGAAAAAAAATAAATGCTTGACAATTGAAACAAAAAGCCTTTTTAATACCAAAAAAAAGGAAAGAAAAAAGATAATGGAAACCTGAACAAAATCCAGAGGAACTTCTAGACACATAATTTAATAAGCGCTAAAGGAATTCCTGCTGCCCATATATGTGTAAAACCCCAAATGCTGCTGATGATAATAGTGGTAGAGACAAGTGAAAAGAATCTCCCAATTCTCATGTCTCCCTGAGGCAGATAAGCTTTCTTATCCTTGGATTCCTCTTCCAAATTTCTCACCAATAATATCTTTAATGTATTTGTTGTTCAGTCATTTAATTGTGTCTGACTCTTTGTGACCCATAGACCAATACTGTCCATAGGGTTGGTTTGCTTTTTTTAAAACTCTTACCTTCCACCTTAGAATCAATACTATGTATCAGTTCTAAGGCAGAAGAGTGGTAAGGGTGGGCAATGGGGGTTAAGTGACTTGCCCAGGGTCACATAACTAGGAAGTGTCTGAGGTTAGATTTGAACCCAGGACCTCCCATCTCTAGGCCTGGCTCTCAATCCACTGAGCCACCCAGCTCAAGTCTCCTTCCATAGAGTTTTTATAGCAAAGATACTGGAGTGGTTTGCCATTTCCTTCTCTAATGATTAAGGCAGATAGAAGTTAAATGACTCGCCCAGGGTCACACAGCTTGTGTTTGAAGTGAGATTTGAACTCCCTCCAGGACTGGCACACTGTCCACTGAGCCACCTAGCAGCCCTGAACTATTTACCATTCTTTAAACACATTTTCCATTTCCTACCTTTGTGCTGCTGATTACACCATTCCCTATTTATATGGAATCCAGTTTCCTCATTCATTAATTGGGACGATAATGGCTGTTGGAGTAATAAGATGGTTCAATGGATGGAGCACTGGACCTAGAGTCAGAAAGACAAATTTAAATCTGACTTCAGACACTATGGCTCTGGGCAAGTCACTTAACCTCAGTCTACCTTAATCCTCTGGAGAAGGAAATGGCAAACCAGTCCAGTATCTTTGCCAAGAAAGCTCCACCGATAGTCTTGGCGTGCCATAGCCCACACGATCATGAAGAGTCAGGCATGACCAAGCAACAACAAACAGCTGCACTCTCAGCACTGCTGTCATAAAGTGCTATAAGCCTTAAGCTCGTGTGTAAACTTGAGTGTATTCAAAGGATAAAGGAAAAGGGGCTAAGTTTGTGATGTCAGAGATACTAAAGCTTTCTAGATGAGGAAACTGTCTCTATCAATGCAAGTTAGCCCCTTCTCTGCAACTTAGAGACTTAAAAAAAAAACTTTCTATCTTAGTAACAATTCTAAGACAGAAGGGCAAAGGCTAGACAATTGAGGTGGTGACTTGTACAGGATCATATACCTAGGAAGTATCTGAGGTCAAATTTGAACCCAGGTTCTCCCAACTCCAGACCTGGTGTTCTATCCATTGAGTCACCTACTTGCCCCTAACTTAGAGACTTAGAGAATTACTCAGATCACTTACTTAGAGACAGGCCTATCAGAGATGGGACTTGAACCCAAGTCCTTTGGGTACCAAGGCCAGCTCTCTATCCACTATGCAAGGCTGTCTCTTTCAAATTTAAGAGTTTGTTTTTGTTTTTAATCCACCTTCATCTCTAAACAGTGAAATCCTACCCATCCTTAAAAGACCAACTAAAATATCACCAGCTCTATGACCCCTATTTTATCTCCCCAATCCAGGAATAATCTTAGCTTTTGAACTCCTAGAGTACTTTCTGCTTCCCTCATGCTCTCACCACATTTTATCCTGTAGTTAATAACAATAGCTCACACTTTTAGAGCACTTTATGGTTAATATAGCAAATTATTTCACAAGCTCCTTGAGAGCAGGGATCAGACTTTTATTCATTTTGGTATTCTTGACAGTGCTTGAACCAGAAGTCACTTGGTGCTTGTTAAAACAAAGAATCAAATAACTTTCCCTAGTTTCTGGAAAGGTGATAAATTTCCTCCACAGAAAGGAAAATCAATGCATTCAGGAAACTTTCAAGGAGAGCTAGAACAGAGCTCCACTTTCTTTCTTCATTAGAAAAGCATCAAAACTTTCTAAAATGTCTTCATCACTATGGAAATGTTGTCTTGGAACATCTCAAGTTGTAGACTTAAACTATGGTAATAGAAGAGTGGAAAGAAGGGAATTCAAGGTAGCAATAATAGGAGGGAAAAGGAAAAGATGAACCCGAGTCTGTGAACCTGAGGAACTGGAAAGAAATGGAAAAGTTTGGGGAAGAGGCAAATGGGTAGTGGTGAGGAAATAATAAGTTTGATTTTGGAATAATATTGGTTAAGTTGAGTTTGAGATTCTAGCAAGACATTTGGCAAGTCATCAAGGTCTAGAATTTAGGAGACACGTCAGATTAGTGATTTAGGAGTAATCTGTGTAGAGACAATAATGAAACACATGGGGACACATGAAATAAATGAGAACACAGATGAAAAGAGTCCAAGACGAATCCTTTCCCTCCCATATAATTCATTGATTTCTCCATAAAACCTCAATAGGCGATCCATTGAATGTATTAGAAAGCCTTTCTCTAAATTTTAGGTTTTTAATCTGGTATTCACAGATAGATTTCAGGGGGTGGTCTGAGAACATGGTTGGGAAAAATTATATCTTTATTTCAGTAAGTTGGCTTACTTTAGATCCTGTGTTTTATTTTATGTATGTAATAATATTCTAAGAAGTGGCCCATGGCCTTCACCAGCCTGTCAAAGGAGTCCAGGACCAAAAAAAGGTTAAGAATTACTGTTCTAGGAAAACTCCTGTTATTTTCACATTACATGGATACCAGTGTAGCATTTGAGCTGTTAAACCTTTCCCTCGATACATGACCAACCCACATCCTTTTGAAAATTCTCACACTAGGGGCAGCTAAGTGGTTCAAGTGGAATGAGAGGTAGGCCTAGAGGTGGAATGTCCTGTGTTCAGGTCTGGCCTCAGGCACTTCCTAGCTGGGTGACCTGGACAAGTCACAACTACAATTTCCTAGCTCTTATTGCCCTTCTGCTTTGGAAACAATACACAGTAATATTAAACTAAGATGGAAGGCAAAGGGTTAAAAAATGAAAACTCTTATGTCACTATTCCTTATATCCACCGTGTTCAAAATTTTGATTCTTCAGAAAGTGTGGCCTTCTGTGATTAACAGGAATCTAGTACTGCCTAAAGAACAATTGTATTAGAAATATGGCTTTTTGTTTCTGGAAAGGAATTTGAGATTTTGGGGAGCAATGCTCAATTTCTGAAAAGCAATCCAGCTTGATCTCTTCCTCCTATATAATTCTGGCCATAAGTTATTGTTCTTAAACTATATCTATCCAAGATTTACATACTGATAATAGTTAACGGTCTGCCTGTCCAACTGCATATCATAGCTTGAATAACAGGCATTCTTAACTTGGTTTTCTCATGTTTTCTCTTCTGGATCCTTGCTAAATTTATTTAGGATATTCTCTAATACTCTGGGACTCGATACAATCAGCAGAACATCCTACATTAAGCATCTAGATGATGTCACCAGCTATAGGATGTTTCTATTTGGTCTCTGTATTGGAAATACATCATAGCAATGGTGAATGTCATTTTCACACCCAGTCCTTGTTTATACCTTGATTCAACATTAACAGCCATTGATAAATCATTGAATAGTTATAATCTTTGTTTCTTCTGTCCACAAATCTTGATTGATCTCAAAGTACATATAGGAGACACCTTTAAGATATATTTTGCTCTATGAATCATATGCTTTTTTTTTAACCCTTATCTTCTGTCTTAAAATCAATACTGTGCATTGGTTCTAAGGCAGAAGAGCAGTAAGGGCTAGACAATGGGGGTTAAGTGACTTGCCCAGGGTCACACAGCTAGGAAGTGTTTGACATCAGATTTGAACCCAGGACCTTCCATTTCTAGACCTGGCTCTCAATCCACTGAGCTACCTAGCTGTCTCCTCACTTTTTTTTTTTTAACAAACATCATGGGATTTTATATTTTCAGGACCAGGCACAACCATGAAGTTTCCACTAAATTTACCTCAGTCATTCAATCAAAAATCAATAAACATTTGTTAAGTACCCACTAGGGTACTTTGTCTGAGGTCAAACCTGAACACAGGACATTCCACCTCTAGGCCTACCTCTTATTCCACTTGAGCCACTTAGCTGCCCCTAGTGTGAGAGTTTTCAAAAGGATGTGGGTTGGTCATGTATCGAGGGAAAGGTTTAACAGCTCAAGTGCTGCACTGGTATCCATGTAATGTGAAAATAACAGGAGTTTTCCTAGAACAGTAATTCTTAACCTTTTTTTGGTCCTGGACTCCTATGACAGGCTGGTGAAGGCCATGGACCACTTCTTAGAATATTAATACATACATAAAATAAAACACAGGATCTAAAGTAAGCCAACTTACTGAAATAAAGATATAATTTTCCCTAGTGACCCCAAGTCACATACCTATATAGTTCTTTCTCTCAATGTGGATAGCATTCTTTCACATAGTCCTTCAGGAGTGTCCTCCCTTGTTGTATTGCTACTAGTAGCAAAGTCCATTCCACAATGGTTTACTTTCTGTGTACAATGTTCTTCTAGTTCTACTCATTTCACTCTGCATCAGTTCACTGAGGTTCTCCCAGTTCATGTGGAATTCCTCCAGATCATCAATCCTTACAGCACAATAGTATTCCATCACCAACATATACCACAATTTGTTCAGCTATTACCCAATTGAGGGACACCCTCTCATTTTCCAATTTTTTGCCACCACAAAGAGCACAGCTATAAATATTTTTGTACAAGTCTTTTTCCTTATCTCTTTGGTGTATAAACCTAGTAGTGGTATTGCTGGATCAAAGGGTATGCATTCTTTTAAAGCCTTTTGAACATAATTCCAGATTGTCTTCCAGAATGGCTGGATTAATTCACAATTCCAGCAATGCATGTGTCCTGATTTTGCCATGACCCCTCCAACATTTATTATTTTCCTTTATTATCATATTGGCCAATCTGCTAGGTGTGAGGTGGTACCTCAGCATTGGATAGAGACTTTTTGATGTAATTCATGATGTAAAGGTGGGATTTTACTGGGGTACAGCAGAACCCCAAGAAATCAGGGTCAGGTTCATCTCCTGGCTAGCTTGCCAATTGTAAAAAAGCAAGCCTGCTGTGGTGGGGAATGGGTGTGGTAGAGAAGGCACTTGGAATCCCTCACAGATCAGCACAGTAGCCTACTCTGAAGGACTTTAGTCAATGGCTTCCCTATAAAAATAGGGTGGATTCACTCCTATCATCCTGGATTAGATGAAGGATGTGTTATGCTGTTGAAAGGGACGTCTCTTATCGGATCTTCTCAGGTAATATAACAGCTGTTGTTCTCTTGAATATTTGTTAGATGAATCCAAATGCTATCTGACTTGATTAATGTCTTTAATAACAAAGTAGATTTAAAGGAAGGGATGAAGAAGTGATGGAAAGAGGGAATAGGAAATAACTATTGACTATATGTTGAAGCCTCTGAAAGTCTTGATCCAGCCAGAGCAAAAGCCCCTAACTGAAATCTCTTATCCCCTTTATCCACGAAGTCTTCTTTCCTAACTATTTCAAGGTAAACTAAAGATCCCTAAAGGGAATACTGAAGGTGACTGTTGATGATATCTGTTATGGAGTCACAGGCTCTAAAACTGAGTCTCTGAAATCTCTCAGCAGCTGTTGCAGGCAGGGTCAGCCTTGGCAGGCATTCAAAGATATAGCAAGGGTTTGAGTATACTTGGTTCAGGAGATTGCAAGCTCACACCTCCTTTCTCCTTCCAGCTCTCCCAAAACCAACCCCCTAGCTTGGGGGCTCCTTTTATAGTCCTGGTCCCAATGGTCTTCAACTGACCCTGCTTTCTTGGGGTTCTGCTGTACCCCAGTAAAATTCCACCTTTACATTTATCAAATTTCAACACAGTTTGTGAAAAAAAAATCCCCACTGGCTGTGAAATTTTAAAAAACAAACATTTTAAACATATTTAAATAAATTTAAACATATTTAAATAAAAGCAAATTTTTAAAAACCATAGGTGTTTTAAACATCTATATTTTTAAATTTTAAAATCTGAGACACCTCTCCCTAAACTCTGCTGTATTTTTTGGCCTTATTTCTTTCCATGTGTTCTGGCTCCTTTTTGTGGGACATGTGTTTTGACCCTTTGATAAAGGACAGACATCATCCAGTGACTATTTCTTTCTTGGTCCTGGGAAATAGCCACTAGAAAGGTAATAAGAGAAACTGAGGAGAAAGGAGGCCCTGTTTCTCTTTCCTGGACCCTATTTTTAGTTCATTTGTCTTAGAATTCAGTCACTTCCTCCTCTACCTTGAACTTCTAGATATGAGAGAGAAGGGGTTTCTTTTTTATCTTCCCCCAGCAGCAATGGTGGTTATAAGCATATGGTATCAGGGAGATGTGTGCTTACTTAGATGAACCTGAAACCGAACCTCCAATTCCTTGCTGCCTGAACACAGGTAGGTGACCAACAACCTATAATCGAGATTTCCTGGGTTTCCAAATGAGCATTAGCTGCCTATTAGGACTTGTTTTCTGGCAACACAGTAATCAGAAGAGAACAGGAGAGCTCTTGATTTGAAAGGACTAAAGAATTATGCCTGGCTAGCCAGAAGATTTGGACCCTTTGAGTCGCTCAAATGGTACAGATACAAGGTAAATGTGAAATATTTATTTACCAGTACCACAAGGTTATCTTTATCTTCTGGGAGAGAATAGATTTTATATCTGCACATACACATATATGTTATAGATGTGATGGATTATTTTATGTCTTATGCATTTGTTGATATGTTTTTGAGTCTTTTGTTTTAAGTATTTTTGTGAAGATGAAATAAATAACTCCACCCTATATCCAATATCTATTTTATATAATGCTTCCCTCTTCTAGAAGAGATTTACTATTTTTTAAAAAAATAAATTGTGTTGCGGGGCAGCTGGGTAGTTCAGTGAATTAAGAACCAGACCTAGAGTTAGGAAGACCTAGGTTCAAATCTGACCTCAGACACTTCCTAGCTATGTGACCCTGGACATATTACTTAAACCCTATTGCCTAGCCTTTACCAGTCTTCTGCCTGGGAACTAATACACAGTATTGATTCTAAGGTGGAAGGAAAGGGTTTTAAAAAAAAAGAAAAGAAATTGTGTTTGTTTTTGGTTTTTTTTTTACATCACTTTTTCTCACTGCATATTTCCCCACTAGAGTGACCCCTTATGATTAAGATACTTTTAAAGAGAAAAGAAAAAAATCAGCAAAATTCATCAATACACTGAAAAATCTAATAATACATACAATCTCCACATCTCTGGACCTCCTATCACTGCAAAAGAATGGGGAACAGTGTCTTTTTATATTTCTTTTGGGGCTAAACTTATTAATTTCCAACATTCCTTTTTTTTTATAGTTCTTTCAACTTACATTGCTGTAGTCATTGGGCATATTGTTTTCTTGGCACTGTATACTTCACTTTGCATCAGTTCATGTAGTCTTTCCATTCTTTTCTGTATCCATTAAATTGTTTCTTACAACATAGTATTATGTCCAATATATTCATGAACCAGAACCATCATTTGTTTAGCCATCCCATAATTTATGTTTTGAGCTTTTTACTACCATAAAAGTGCTACTATACCTATTTTTGTGGATATGGAGTCTTTTTTTTTTTAATCAGTGACCTCTTTGAAGCATATCTATCAGTGCAATCTCTGGTTCAGAGTATAGACATTTTTGTCACTTTATTTGAATGATTCTAAATGGCTTTCCAGAGTGGTTGTAATAATCCACAGCTCCACAAACAATTTATAAACGTACAACACCTCAAACACTGATTATTCCCATTTTTGTCATTTTTGCCAATTTTCTAAGAGCAAAATGACGT
Organism: Gracilinanus agilis; assembly: GCF_016433145.1. Classification (NCBI taxonomy): domain Eukaryota; kingdom Metazoa; phylum Chordata; class Mammalia; order Didelphimorphia; family Didelphidae; genus Gracilinanus; species Gracilinanus agilis. Next base: position 165,008,618 of record NC_058132.1, read on the forward strand.
TCCAGGGTTGAATTCTAAAATGTCAAAAACAATGTCAAAAAATGTTTTCTACAGACAACTAAATTTTTTTTAATGAAAAAAAGAAATTTCAAGATCATTTTGATTTCTTTTTCTCTAATTGTTGATCTGAATATTCATTCACATGGTTAATAGATTGAAACTCTTCTTTTGAGAACTGTTTGTTCATAAGGCTCTGACCACTTATCTATTAGGAAGTTACCTTAGGCCTTATCTTTTTATTAGTTGTCTATCTTATTTATCTTGCATATCTTATTCCCCTTCCCCCCCCCCCCCCCCCAGTGTACTGCCTCCCTTTTTCTAGACGTACGAATTTTCTTCATGTTGAAGCTTTTCAGTTTCAGGTGACTCAAATGACTGATTTTACCTTTTGTATTACCTTTTGCTTCTTTCCCTTGTTTGGATAAGAACTTATCTTCTATCCATAACTATGAGAAAAATTGTTAAACTATTTAAATCCAGCTATTGATTAAAGATTGTCCATACCCAGAATGCTGTTAGATCCTAGTAACTCTCTAGGAATGCCAGAGATGGCTACAAAGTATTTCTGATTCCTTCAGGCTGGGGATCAACCCAAAGCATTCTTGTTTTAGGTTACTAGACTCAAGAACAATTGAGGAGTGTGCCCCAAGCTTATGTTTTGGGTTATATTTGCAAATCTCAATCTACATGGCTTTCAGGGTGTTCTTTCTGCAAAATTACTTAACTGAAGATATGGGGTTCCTATGTGGGAAATCTTTGTCAAAATTCTCTATAATGTAAATCTTCCAGAATCTGGGGAAGGGGGAGTGCACCTGCACATTTCCTTTCTGGCTCCCTTTCTCTACCAAATGACCTATTAAATTCCTTTCTAAAATGATTTCAGATTTTGGGGTCTATTCTTAAGAACAACATAGCTACGGAAGGTACCTGATCTGCTTCAATTCTAATTTTTTATGTTATAATCTTTAATGTTCAGGTCATGGGTCCGATTTGAATGTATTGTGGAATATCTTATAAGATATTGGACTAAGTTCAATATCTGTTCAGGGTTTTGTTGGAAACAATTCTAACCAGGTAGCCAGATCCCATTATTACATTTTCAGTGTGAGTATTTACAACTTGGAAATTGGCAAATGCTACAAATCTGGGCAAATGGGTAGTTAGATGGTGCAGTGGATAGAACACTGGACCTGGAGTCAGAAAGATGAGTCTTCCTGAGTTCAAATTTGGCCTCAGTCACTTACTAGCTTAGCTGTTCATACTTGGGCAATTCCTTACTTTCCTCTTCTGTAAAATAAGCCAGAGAAGGAAATGTCAAACTTAATCAATATCTTTGCCAAGAAAACCCCAAATGAGGTCATGAAGAATCAGAGATTGAACTACAAACAAAACTGGGCTTGATTTATAATTTTGTTAATTGGTTAAATGTAAGAAAGTAATGAAGAAAATGTTAATAATGCAAATTAAACTTAAAAGTATATGAAACATTTTTTTTTTCTGGAGAGCATGTTGTTAAATATTTATCAATCCATCACTACCTGTTATTCATTTTTGAAGAGACTAGGGCCTTGAGACATATCTAAGGTTTGTTTTAGAAATTTTCCCCCAGAGTTACATTCTGGGGGAAAGGCCATAACAAACCATAGAGAAATACAAAAATCTCAACTCCTTTCTTCTGGGGTCAAACTTCCCACAATGATTATAGGTCTGCTCAAGACCTAAATCTAAACAGCTTTTTTGGGAAAGCTCCTCTCTCACCTGCATCTTGTTCTTCCTAGGGCTACAAGTCATACATACAGCTCAATTTTTCCCTCCAAAATGGACTTTTGGGAGGGTTTTGTCTTCACATTACTACATTTCCTACTGCATTAATCTCTATCCCTTTCCCAGAGAGTCATCTCTTAAAATAAAGAATAAAAGAAAAAAGAAAAAAATTTTGAAAAACTAATCAATACATCAAAAAGGTCTAAAATTATCTGAAATGTTCCACACCTATAGTCCCTCATGTCTACAAAGAAGTAAAAAGGAAGGTGAAGTCAATGTGCATTTATTAACCTCTAAGTGCTAGACACAGTGCTAAGTAAGCATGGAGAGAAAATAATTAAAAAACAGAAGGGGTTTCCCTTAAGGGAAAAACACAAAAAAGAAATCTGAAAAAGAGGTTTCATCTAGCTCTTCCTTGGGACCATACTTGGCAACTATTATTACTCTACGTTATCCATTTTCAATTGTTTGTTGTTTTTCTTTCCATCTATAATGTTATGATAATTGTGTATATCATTTTTCTGATTCTGTTTACTTTACTCTTCATCAATTCATATGATTTTCCTTGTTCATGGCCTCTTATGATACAGTAACATTACATTGCATTCAAGCACTATAATTTGTTTAGTCATTCTACAATGGATGGCCATCTATTGTTCCTAGTTCTGTGCTAACAAAAAACATATTGCTATAATATTTTAGTGCATACGAGATCTTTCTTCTGTTGTTGTCCTTCTTTGGGTCAAATCTCTGCATCAAAGAGTATGAACATTTCAGTCACTTTCTTTGCATAATTCCAAATTGCTTTCCAGAATGGTTGGATCAATTTACAATTCCAACAACAATTTATGAGCATGTTCCTCTTTCCATTATCTCTCAAACATTATTCTCAATATTTTGTCATTTTTGCCAATTTTCTGAGTATAAAGTAAAAGCTCACAGTTGTTATGATTTGTATTTTTCTTATTATTAAAAATTTGGAGCATTCCTTCACATGATTGCTCATTATTTTCCCTTCTTATTTTGAGAAATGTTTATTCATGTACTCAGAAGGAGTGGCTTTAAAAAGAGCAATTTCAACCTGAAATTGAGGTTGGCTCTATGGCCTGGAAAATACCTTGCTTTCCTAGGGACTAAGAGAGCAAGAGAAATGAGAGCAAAGAGTAAGGGAAAAGCATGAAGGAATGGTGGCCCATAATATAGAATGATAAGAAAAAAGAAAATAGGGCACAAAAACTAAAGGTTTTAAAAGATACTAAATAATACTTTATAAATCTAAGATCTGATAATTTCCCTGTAGATAGTTTGTGTTCTATGATTCTTTCCTACTCTAATGAAGTTGGGTACTTTAAAATAGCTATTTATTGCGATAGACAGTTAATCTCTGTTGATTATCTCCAATTTATCCTGTATATATCTTGTTTGTACATAGTTGTCTTCATGTTGTTTTATCCATTTTACTGTGACCTCAATAAGAAGTGGGACCGTCTTTTGTTTTTTCTGTTAGCCCTCTATTCAATACACTCCAGTGGCTCCCTATGACTTCTAGGATTAAATACAAAATGCTCTATTTGGAATTGAAAGCCCACATAACCTAACTCCCTCCTACCTTGCCAGTCTTCTTACATCTTACTCCCCAACATGTAGTCTTAAATCAGTGACACTGATCTTCTTGCTATTCTATAAACAAGACACTCCATCTTTAGGCTCTGGGCATTTTCTCTGGCTATCTCCCATAAATGGAATGCTCTTCCCTCTCTCTTCCACCTACTGATTTCCCTGGCTTTTTTTCAGCCCCATCTAAACTTTCATCTTCTATAGGAAGCCCTTCCAAACTCTCAAAATTCTAATACCTTCTGTCTCTTAATTGTGTCCCCATTTTTCCTGTAGATAACTAGTTTGTACATATTTGTCCGCTTGTTGTTTCCTTCCTGAGACTGTGAGCTCCTTTTAGGGCAGGGATCATCTTTTGCTTCTTTTCATTTCCCTTCTGTTAGCACATAGTTTGTTGTTCAAACTTTCAGTCTTGTCTCCCTCTTTATGACCCTGTGAACCATGATGCACATGGAGTCTTTTTGGCAAAGATACTGAAGTAGTTTCCATTTCTTTCTCCAGTGGATTAAGGCAAACAGAGATTAAGTGATTTACCCAAGGTCACACAGGTAGTGAATGTCTAAGCCACATTCAAACTCAGGTTTTTCCTGACTCCAGGCCCAGCACATTATCTGCTGAGCTACTGGCTGCCTCTTTCACACATGATAAGCATGTTAGGCAACCTGCACTTAGTACAGAACCTGGCATATCATAAATGCTTGTTGACCAAACAAGCTCCAGTAGAGCCCATTTACTAAGCCTTCCATTTTTGGACTGTCCTTAGGACTGTCACACGAGATACATGCATGGCCTAGTGGAGAAATGTCTCCTCTTCGGTGCTTTCAGGGAGATTCTAAGGTCTTTTTTTGTCCTTGGTTTATATTCTCAAAAAAGATTCCCTATGCTGAAATCGAGCAGCTTCAAGTTGGGCACGTGTCTTGGTCAGGCTTTGTCTGAAGCCTGGTGTTTCGTTCCAGATGCTACATTTTATGTAGGACCCTGAGAAGATGGAGAAGACCAGAGGAATGTGACTGGGTTGTGGATGAGATTGGAGATCATGCCATATGAGGGCCAATTAAAACAGCTGTGGACGTAGAGAATAGAAGACTTTTTCAAGGCTGATGGTGAATATGTTCTAGTATTTGAAGAACTGAAATTTGGGAGAAAAATCAGACTTGTTCTCCTTCCTGCCCGAGGGCAAAATGAGAAGGAAGATGGAAAGTGCAGAAAGGCAGTTTTAGGTTTGGTGTAAAGAAAAACCTCCTAATAATTGGAGCTACCTAAAAATTAGTAGTCTGGCATAGTGAATAGATGTCCTGGGTTCAAATGTGGCCCCAGACCCTTCCTAGCTGTGTGAGCTTAGGCAAGTCATTTAACCTCAATTGACTAGCCCTTACTTCTCATCTGGCTTGGAACTGATACTTAGTATTGATTCTAAAACAGAAGGCAAGAGTTTTAAAAAATGAATGGGTAGTCTCAATAAGCAGTGGGTTTCATTCATTAGAAAGTCCAGAGCTGAAGGCTGGATGATCATTTGTTAAGAATGCTTTAGAGGGCATTTCTGTTCAGATGGTGGCTAGACTAGGTGATTTCTGGAATTCAGCTTCTTGGATTCAGTAATCATTTCAGGTCTTTTGGCTCAGATAGAAAGTTCAAACTCGGCACTGTGGGATTCATGTAGGAGCAACACCGAGGGCGCCATTCCAGTGAATCACCCAGATACCTCACCTTGGCGAGGTGCCATCGCCCCATGAGCACAGGCCTACCAGCAGGTACAACAGGCTGGAGAACAGAGTCATGAGAGGGGGTGGAGGTAACTGGGATAATTAGCTCATCAATACGGTGCATCTTGTTTGCAAAGAAGCATTAGTGCCCCACTGCCTGTTCATCATTTCCAAAGAGCCCATGGGCCCTGAAAGAGGAAAAAGATGCCAGAATAAAAGAGTGGCCCCAAGCTTGCCCTGCTGCTTGTGCTGGCCAGGATTCAGATATGTGTTAAGTACACCTTTCTCAAATCAAACCAAGTTTTACCAACTCCGATGAACAACAAATTCAACTATATAGGTCAGTGGCGTAGGGTGAGGGAGGTGAGTAAAAGGATGGGATAATAAAATAGATGGAAAAAAATTTATTAGTACTATAAATGTTAATGAAGTTTCATAGTAGTTGTATAGAACTATTAACTACTGAGGTCATGTGTAATATGACACATGGAATTCCCAGGCCAGGAAACTAAACAGTAGTATATATTTAACAGCAAAACACAAAAACAAAGGACACCTTTCCCCCTTCCCCACCCTGGTCTCCATGGCCTACTTCTCATCCCTTTCTTGAGCCACATTTCATGGTACCATCTCTTAGTTTTACTACTGGCCCTGTTATCTCCCTCAGCCCCCTTCTTTTGAGCTTCTTTTCTTACTTCAAGTCCCAGATTGGCTCTTTCTGTCAACGTTCTTTATTGTACTGAGGGCAGCCCAAACTGTGTAAGAGCTAAAAGCCTGAAATTGGATCATTATATGGGAATGAACATCTTTGATTTGGCCAAGCTTCAGTAGATGTGGCATGATGGTGCTCAGGGACAACAATCCTCAGAGAGCCTCAGAATCACAGAGATTGGTAAAAGGCAGAGAAATACTTCAAACTCACGAGAGAAATAAAGAAGAATTTAGCACTTTACTTGTCTGGAAAAATGAGGTAGGGCAACACCTCAAGAATCTGTTTGGGCAAGGTAGTCAATGTCATTCTTAAGAATAAATTCCAAAATCTGAAATAATTTTAGAAAGTTTTAGGAAGAAATGTATTAGATCATTTGAGAGAGGAGAATAAAATGGAAAGGATAAGTGGCTCCCTTTTGTCCAGGTTCTGGAAAGTTTATATTAAATAGAATTTTGATAAAGGTTTCTCACATGAGAAAGTTAAACAATGGCAAAACTGTTTGGATATTATTTTTCCAGTTAATAGCATGTCTTATAAAATGGATTCCTCAAAATCATAACTACCTGCTTATTGACTTGCTGTGCTAATAAAATATTTTTCCTTTTCCCCATTTTTGATTTTGTTTTCATGACCAGGATGAGATGGGAACCAAGATTTTCCTTAAAAACAAAATATTGACAAAGGTTTTCCACACATTTAAGCAATTTTGCCGAAAGGGCAGTTTGAAAGCAAGGTAAATTGAGACAGATATGAGTAACTGTAATTCAAAACAGAAGGATGGAGTAGACTGCTAAGGAATTTGAGGAATTAGAAATACTTTGTAGCCAGCTCTGGCATTCTTAGAGAGTTAATAGGGTCTGGCCATTCTGGGTGTAGACAGGTAATATGTTTGGATTTAAACAGCATAATAATTTCCCCTAAAAGTATAATAAATCATTTTCCCTACAATTTCCTCTTTTGTGGCTTTTTCAAGCCCATCATTCTCATACTGGTGAAGGCAAAATTACAGAAGCAGAAAAGCTAGGTTAGGGTGTTTGTCAAAATAACTTGAATCAGTGTAAGTATCTTCCTTATTATCCACCTTGTCTAAAGCTTGATATAATTCATTCAAGGAGGGATAGGGGCCAGATGGGTGGCAAATTTTTCCCAATATCTCATAGTCAGAAGGATCAATTTGAGTAAGCATTAATGACAGTAAATTAGGGAATTAAACTTACAACAAGAAACAAGTTTATTGTGGCCAAGAATATCACAGAATCATTATCCTGCATGTCCTTCAAAGTTATAGAAGTTGAACAAAATTGGTTCTGAAGAGTCATATAGATTTACACATCCCTTAAGGAGACAAATCTTATGAAAGAGACTCTATAGGTAAACTAAATGAGATTATAGATTAAACTACTTAGAGGGTTCACAATGGACTAATTGGAGAGGAGCAGTTCATATATTACCAAGATAACCAAGAAAATTCAGTATCAGGGAAATCCTCTCTCTTACCGTTAACTAGGGTAATAACAAAATTATTTGGGAGAGTTTCAAAATTCCCTTTGGCTTCTATCTGAGGAATGCCAGACAGTTAATATTATTACACCATTAGACAAGTTTTGATCAAATGAGGTTAATAAAAAAACAGAAAATAGGTTTTCAGTTGACTAAAAATTGCAGGAAGAATGGCCCTGACAGCTCAAACAATAAATAAAAAGAATGTGGGCATATCTCTTTTATAAGCAACACAACCATCATGAGACAAAAAAGACAAAGTAATACAATAATGATCACCAATATTAAGTAATACCAAGTCTCTTTGTGATGTACTCCTAAAGTCCATTTAATCAGCACATTTTGAGTCCTAGATTTCCCATATAATCATCTGGTCTCTGGTAATATCTTCTCTTGAACATTCTGGGACAGACTTAGTTCTCCAGGCAGATCTGAAGGGGGCTTATTCTACAATATTTGTTTTTCTGGCTCAAAGACATTTGCAGAGATTCCGTTGGTAATTCTGTTAAAATCTGCCAGGAACAAGGCTCTATACAATTTAGAACAACCTCTTAAATTTCCATTTTTTCAAATCACTTGCTCTTTCTATCTTTACTTGAACCTCATACTTGATTTGGACAATGCCATTGATAGGCTGAAAGAAGAAATCTTAAGGAAGGATCTCTGAAAGTCTGACATAAAATGAACCCTTCTGTCTATTAATATTGTCAGAGAGAGACTTCAAAATATGGAAAAAATGATTTTAAAAATGTACAAGTATTAATGCAATTTTATATGTAAAATCCTTCATCTAATTTTGAGAACTTATGAAAACATACTCAAAGCTTGTATTTCTCAATGGAAACATTTGGAAGACAACTGTGTGTGTGTTTATATACCTACATGTGTGATTATGTATGTATGTATGTATATATTTACATACATATATCCTAGTTCTTAGAGAAAAAGTCTAATCTTAATGCTTTCTCAAAATTTACTACTTCATTAAAATTTAAAAACTTTTATATCTTTACCCAATTCTCCTCTTTTGCAGATTTATATTATCCTCATTTCATCCTGAAAGAATGAGATACTTTAAGGACCTAATCTTATACATACATATATAATTATTAGCAAGGGATGGCAAGCCAAAGAAGAAATCACTCCATCTAGTTGCTTAGGATAGGAAGTTGACTACAAGTTCAGATTAAAAATAGTAAGATCTTCCATACTTGTGACCTATTCTAGTAACCCAGATGTTTTAGTATTAATCTAGTAATAGATTTAATATTGTAATGACAAAAACTTCTAATGTTTGCCTATTCTTATTATAAAACTTTAATACGAAAGGAAAAGTGAGGGACATTTGCTATGAAAGGCAAAAGGAGGATAATAGTGAGCCTGTTCCTTTAAGGGCCTAGACTAACCTAACATAATCATGAGGAGGGGTAAAAAACTCCCTTAGTTCTGTTCAGTTCCAGGTAAGAGCCATAGCTAACAGTCAACCATGCAGCAAAGTTCCACACTGTTTGTAGCACATCATAGCCAGATTCACAATTAGCCAGGTGGGGAAATTTTCCTGTTCAGAAAGGAAATAGCCCAAAAGGGAAACTGAGTCAAGAGGATCCTATCTTCACCTGTGGAAGGTCATACCCTCAACTTTCCCAGGCACAGACATCCACCTGTAAGCAGTTCTCAAATCACTCTCCCTTTGGGCAGCACATGGCATTCCCTTGAATGACTATTGGCCTGTTGACAATTCTGGCAATCCTACTTCAATTTAAAACTCGAGAATAATATCAAATGATAGTCCCAAAAGACATTACCCCAAAGAGCAAAATTTTACTAGTCATGGTTTAAGGCTAGGCTATTGTTATTTTTCTCATGTTGCAATAATCATTAACAATGGACACATAGAAGGATATTTTATTCATCCTTTGTTTATAAATTATGTGTACTCTTCTTCTGCAGTTTCACACATACAGTGAAATACATGGTAGTTAAACTTAAATCACCAGGAAAATGCGGGCTACTGTAGACTGCCAGTCTAACAAATATCCATATTGCCTATTTACCCCTAAAGCAAAAATGAAATTTTTGCATCTAAAGACTATTGTTAGTAAGATGGCTCAAAGAGGTAACTCCAATAAATATTATGCACTAATAGGTACAATTTTATAATTTTCAAAAGTGATGGCCAAATAAGCTATCTGATAAAAACTCACTATTATAGGCAAACTTGTAAGTTGCCCCAGTTTGACTGGGAGTGGTCCTAGTTTCTCAAACATCAATACCTTAGAATTTTATGGCATGCTGTCAGGAGCTTTTCTCAGATTTGATAAGACACTGTGACCTGCCCAAATAGAAAGTCTAAAAACTTGATCGATTTTCAAGCAAAATATATGAAATTAAATACGTGTTTTCTAACGTTGTGGCCATATCCTTTAAAAGTTCAATTTATACAACTTCCATTAAAAATGTTTATTTATTTATTACATATAGTTCCAAATAAATGTACAAACATTTTTAACAACCATTTAAAAAATATTTTGAGTAGTAAATTCTTTCCCTCCCTCCTGCCCTTCCCTTCCTTGAGAAAGCAAGTGATTTGGTATTGATTATACATATGAAGTCATACAAAATAAATTTCCATTTTAGCCTTGATGCAAAAAAAATAGAACTTTAACAAAATAAAATAAAATGAAGTAAATTTAAGAGTAAAAAAGGAATATTTCTGTCTTCATTCAGAGTTCATCTGTTCTCTCTCTGGAAGTAGACATCATTTTTAGACATGGGTTGTTTGCAATTGTCTTGGATCATTGTCTTGATTGGACTTGGTCTTTCACAGATCATCATCCTCACAATAATACTATTACTGCATGCAGTGTTTTTCTGGTTTTGGCCACTTCACTTTGCATGAATTCGTGTAAGTCTTGCCAGATTTTCTGAAACCATCTTATTCATCACTTCTTAGAGTACACTAATAATCCATCGCGATTATGTAACACAAATTGTTCAATCATGCCAAAGTTAATAAGCATACCCTCACTTTCTGATTCTATGGTTACACAAAAAGAGCTACTAAAAATATTCTTTTTAATTTATTTATTTAGAATATTTTTCTATGATTACAAGATTCATTATTTTTCCCACCCCTCTTACCCCTCCCTGAGCTAACAAGCAATTCCACTGGGTTATACATGTATCATTTGTAATGCAGGATTGCTGCAAGAATCTCTTGCACTTCCAAATTCACCTGAGGCAATCCTGGCAGTTAGGGAAATAGAATGTTGACCCAGCCAGTCCTTGTCTCAGGGCCAAAACTGTTGGAGCTGGACTATAAATATTCCTGGAGAACCAACTGTGGGGCTGATTTCCTTGACCTGACCCATACATCCTGCTATCCCCTACATCTTCCCCTTGGGCCCTGGGAGGAGGGAATTTGGTGGGAGGAGAATGTGGGAAATTATTTTACTTAGGCAGGCAGGGACACCCCTAAACCAATCCTTTACCCTCATCTGTTAACCTGCTAGACCACCCTACATCAGGGCAGTGAAATTTATCCCTGGCTGAGGGGCTGGTTCCCTCAGCCTGACCCTACCTTCTGAAACCCTTTTCCAGGACTGGCCCAGACCTTAACCCTCTTCCCTCAGCTTACCCTTGCCTTTAATAAACCCCTTGGCCTTTATTCAAAGAGCTTCTGTTGAGTCATTTATACCATCAACTAGGACCAAGGCTGAAGAGAGAAAGATAGCTTTCCCTTGTTTCCTGAGGGACTAAACCAGGCATCCATCTTGCTCAGGAAGTGAAGTTCACTTCCTGGTGGCTTTCAATTTCCATCAGGAGGGAGGGGCATCTCACTCCTTCCTCAAGGAGCTTAGAGACAACAGGAAGATTGACTGAAACCTTTCAGCTTAGGCTCACACAACCCTGGCTGACCCAAACCAACTATATTGAAGTTATAGTCTTTCTGTCTAGTAGTCTTAGCTGTTAACATCCCTGCCTTCTAATATAAGCCTCATTCAGCTACATTTATTTCTTTATTACATCTTGTTCAAAACCCATTTCTATGTTATTCATATTTGAAATAGTACTATAAATATTTTTGTACGAATAGGCCATTTTACATCTTCTTTGATATCTTTGGGATACAGAATTAGTAGTGATATTTCTGGGTCAAAGGTATGCACAGTTTTATAGCCCTGTGAACACAGTTTCAAATTGTTTCCCAAAATCATTGTATTAATTCACAACTCAACCAACAGTGGATTAGTGTCCCAATTTTTTCAAATGCTCTCCAGAATTTGTCATTTCCTTGTTACATTAACAAATCTAATGGGTATGACCTGGTATCTCAGAGTTCTCTAATCAATAGTGATTTAGATGATTTTTCTTATGACTATAGTTAGTTTTTATCTCTTGTCTTAAAAATTGTCTGTTCATATGCTTTGACCATTTGTCAACTGGAGAATGGCTCCTATTTTATAAATTCATTTATTTTTAGAAATTTATTTATAAATTCATTTTGTTTATGCGAAAGCTTTATAATTTCCTGTAATCAAAATGATCTATTTGACTTCTTATAATCCTCTCTCTTATTGGGTCATACATTCTTCCCTTATCTATAGACCTTATGTATTTTTTTTCATGCTTCCCTAAATTCCCTAAATTTACTTAGGATATTACCCTTTATGTCTAAATCATTTAGCTATTCTGATCTTATTTTGGGGATATAGTGTGCAATGTTTTGTCTATGCCTATTTCTGACAGACTACTTTCCAGTTTTCCTAGCAATTTTTGTCCAATGTTGAGTTCTTTCCCCAAAATCTTGGATTTGGGGGTTTATCAAACACTAAATTACTATAGCCATTTACTACTGTATATGGTATACCTAATCTCTTCACTGATCAACCACTCTATATCCAATACCAGATGGTTTTGATGATTCCTGCTTAGTAATATAGTTTAAAATCTGCTACTGATAAACTATCTTCCTTAACATTTTTAAAAATTCATTTCCTTGATATTCTTGACCTTTTGTTCTTCCAGTTGAATTTTGTTACTATGTTTGCTACCTCTATAATTCTTTGATAGTTTCATTATTATGGCACTGAATAAGTAAATTAATTTGGGTAGAATTATCATTTTGATTATATTGGCTTGGTCTACCCATAAGCAATTATTATTTCTCTAATTGAGTATATTGTAGTCTTCATTTATGTGAAAAATGTTTTATGATTATCTTTGTAAGCTTATCTTCCCAGGTAGACTCCAAGTTTTTTCTATTATCTGCAGTTATTTTAAATGGAATTTCTCTTTTCCTTGCTGATAAGTTTTGTTAGTAGTAATATAGAAAAGCTCCTGATTTATGTGGGTTTATTTTATATCCTGCAACTTTGCTAAAGTTGCTAATTGTTCGAAATAGTTTTTTGGTAGGTTCTCTAGAGCTCTCTAAGTACATCATCATATCACCTCCAAAGAATAATAGTTTTATTTTTTCATTGCCTATTTTTACTATTTACATCTTATTTTCTTATCTTATTGCTATAGTTAGCATTTCTAATACAATACTGAATAATAGTGGTGAAAATGGACATCCCTGCTTCATTCATAATCTTATTGGGAAGGGTTCAAGTTTATTCCCATTATAGATAACGCTTGCTTGAAGTTTTAGATAGATACTAATCATTTTAAGCAAGGCTGCATTGATTCCTAAAATTTCTAGTCTTTTTTTTATAGGAATGAATGTTATATTTTGTCAAAGGCCTTTTCTGCATCTATTAATAAGATTTTTGTTGTTATTGTTATTGATTGAGTTAATTATTACGATAAGTTTCCTAACATTGAACCAGTCCTGCTATTCCTGGTATAAAGGTTATAGAGTATGATCTTTGTGATACATTGCTATACTCTCTTTGCTAGTATTTTATTTATAGTTTTTGGATCATATTCATTTATAGTTTTCTTTCTCTATTTTTGCTCTCTCTAGATAAGGTGTCAAAACCATATCTGTGTTATAAAAGAAATTGGTAGGATTGTTTCTTCACTGATTTTTCAGAAAGCTTTTACAAATATATATATATATATGTGTGTGTGTATATATATGTATATGTGTGTGTGTGTATGTATTTTTAAACCCTTACCATTTATCTTAGTATCATTTCTGACAGAAGAACGGCAAGGGCTAGGCAATTGGTATTAAGTACTTGACCAGGATCACACAGTTAGGAAGTGTCTGAGGCCAGATTTGAAACCACGTTCTCCTGACTCCTGGCCTGACTTTTGTCCACTGTGCTACCTTTGCACCCCTCATTTCACACAGGATTGGGATTAACTGTTCCTTAAATATTTAGTAAAATTCATTTATAAATCTATATGCACCTGGAGTTTTTTCTTAGAGAGTTCTTTGATAGCTTATTCTATCCTATTTTCTCTTCTGTTAATCTGCGTAATTTATATTTTACAAAAATTCATTCATTTCACTGAGATTGTCAGTTTTACTGGCATATAATTGGGAAAAATAACTTCTAATAATTACTTTGATTTCATCTTCATTGGTGGTATATTCACCCTTTCCAATTTTAGAAATAGTAATTTGGGTTTCTTCTCTTTTTAAAAAAAATCAAATTAACCAATAATTTAACTAGTTTATTGTTTTGTTTCTGTCCCAGTTCCTAATTTTATCAGTTTGATAGTTTTGCTTTCAATTTTATTAATTTCTCCTTTGACTTTCAGAACTTCCAGTTTGGTGTTTAATTGGCAATTTGAAATATTTTTTCTAGTTTTTTAATTGTATGCTCAATTCATTGCTCTGCTCTTTCTCTCTTTTATTGATGTATTTATAAGATATACAATTTCCCCTAAATCCACTTTGGTTCCAACACATAAATTTTAGAATTTTGTCTCATTTTTGTAATTCTTATTAATGAAATTATTTCTTTTATTTGTTCTTTTACCCTCTCGTTCTTTAGAATTATGTGGTTTCCAGTTAATTTTAACCTATGCTTCCATAGTCTTTTATTAAATTTAAATTTTATTTCATTATGGTATGAACTGAGTGCATTTAAAATGTCTACTTTTCTGCATTTGGTTGTGTTTTTTTAGCCCTTGATACATGGTCATTTTTTGTGAAGATGCAATATACTGCTGAGAAAAAGATATACTGCTTTCTATTCTAATTCAGCATTTTCAGGAGTCTATCACCTCTAATTTCCCTAAGATTCTCTTCACCACTTGGATTTCTTCCTTATTTATTTTATGGTTAGATTAGTCTGTCTCTGAAAAGAGAAATTTGAAGTCCCTCACTCATATAATTTTGTTATTTCTTCCTGTAATTCATTTAACTTTTCCTTGTAAAAATTAAAAAGGAATATATAGTAACTTCAAATATAATATTTTATTAAATTTATAATCACTAGAAGTAAAGAAATAAAAAGGTAATTATATAACAAAATTTTAAAAAAAACCACATGCTCAAGCTAATCTACCTGATCAAAATGCCTGCTTTGTCAAAACCACAAACAGGATGCAAAGAGCTTAGACACGGAACTCCACCAAATTTATCTTCTGTCTACATCAGCCCGTAATGGAAGTCAGTGGGCTCCTAGGTAATGTAGTTCAAAGGTAAAAGATTTCCAATTACACATTTCCCCCTGAGATCCCTTGGAAGACTAGTCTCTCCAATGGATCTTGTAAACATAACCAACTTTTAAATTACAATAATTTGGAGATAAAAGGGAAAGAGAACAAAACCACTGATTGCTAAGTGGATTGACAAAAAGCCAATTTGGGGGCAGTCCCCTTTGGCATAAGAGTGTACATTCAAAATAAATGCATTCAACTCTCAACAGTTCAAATCACCACATCCCAAAGTTTCACTCTGGATCTTCTGGTGCAGCGTGTGGTCTCTGCAGGCATCTTCATGGCACCTTCTCCAAACAGTTTGCTTTCTGGATTTGGGGAGGTTGCAAGTTTCTAATCCTAAAATTACTCTCAAAAGAATGTAAACTTTGCATGATAGGATAATAATACATCCTCCCCCCCCCTCCCCCCCGACGAGGATAGTGAAAAACACAGGGATCACTCAGGGATTATGAGGTATATAAATCAATTGGCAAAATAAATAAAAATATCAAAAAATCCAAATAAAAGAGAAAAATAACTTGTAGATAAAATATAAAACATCAAAGTCTTATATCTAAAAAAATCTAAGTAATGGAAAAATAAACCTAAAAGAGGTCCTTGAATCAGGGCCCAATTAAAGTGATTCATGTAATTACTTACCCAATCATTATCCAGGACTACAGAAAGTTTGCCTCACTATGAAAGACAGAAAAGGAACTAGACTTTAGCAGTAAATGGGAAATAGCATTTCCTTTGGTCTCATTTTTCTCATCTCTCAGGGATACAAGAGCCAGAATGGCAGCAAAAGTGAGGTGCTTAGTAGAATGTGGCTCAGGAAAATCTTCCCTTTGCCATATGTCAAAACAGCCACAACCTCAAACCCCAAAGAAGTTCAAGTCCTCTTGTCTAGGCTCAAAATTTCATCAATCCCACTGGGATTGGTTGATTGGTCTCTTTGACCTTGTGCTCGATTGGCACTATGCAGGTTAGCTTTGTGTTTCTTTGGCACAGTGTAGTGGCTCTTTTTGTTCCCTTCTCTTGGAATCAGACAGAATCATTAAGCAAAGTCCCATAATATTTATCAATAAATGGAAGGTTTTTATAGTCTAAAGCTTTTTGGGTATGCATTGACATTAGGGTTAATGGACATTTTTAAAATTACCCTAGTGCAAAATAAAAATTAAAAAAAAATTTTTAATACTGGTGACGTGCTTCAAAACCAAAAAAGGAAAGAAAAATAAAACTCAAATATTTTATTGCACATTCTGGAAGAAAAAAAATAATAAAAAATGTTTTAAGAATCAAAAATATATAGCTTACTATCAGTGACACACGGTGCCAACCATGGAAAGGTAGAATACAAAGGTTTCTCACCCCAAAATGAGATCCATTTCCTTTTTAACTTGGCCATGAACCATTGTGTGAGTGCAAATTATTTTCATAAAGTAACAGTTTTATAAAACAGCAATACAGCAGGTAGTACACATTCAAAGAAAGTACCAAAATTCCAAAATTCACAGTATCCCAGTTAATGACAATAGCAAACAAACCCACTATCATATAGGATTCACATGAGTATCAATATAGCCACTTGCTGTGTGACATTTAAAAAAAATAACCTATGAAACTCATGGATACTTGTCACAAGTTCTACAGATGTAGCAAATCTTTCAACGTTGGCAAAGATATTTTTAACAAAGTCTATTACTGCCATCATTCCAAATTTTGGCAGAAGAGCCTAGAAAAAAAAAAAACCAGAAACCTCAATACTATTGATGAAAATCTTTTGGGTCCAAAATGTCAACAAGAATCTAGATCATTCTGGTGAAGGTAGATTAAGCTGAAGAATTAAGATCATCCAGAAACTACTGAGGCTTCATGGGAGGTGCTTGTTCTTGGGAGCCAACCAGGGGTACTATGCCCTAGGAACAACTTCCCAGCTCCTCTGGTATGAGACTGTTATATGACTCATCCATTACATTTTTATAAATGTGGAGGTGAGGAATATAATAATTACTCGAGCTACTAAATGGACCCTTACCTCTTGCTACAAAGAACTCAGAGGCAGGCAAAATGATCAGTCCGAGCTATTGAAAAAATAAGATATCTAAAAATCATGTCTAAAGACCCCTTAAAATCAAGTTGAGATATTTAGCTCATTAAATTTTCCAAAGGTTGTACACAATTGTAACCAGTTTTGATGGAGTCCATCCATCATCTATGTGATAATTAACAAAGGCAAAATGGAACTAAAAGGCCATATAGGAAACATGTGACCTCAGTGGATCTGGTGATAACCTCAGTATCCTTATGGTTTTTCCACTGAAAAGGGTTTTTGCAAGATGATTATAACTTCTTTAGAATTGTCCTGGATTATTGTATTGCTGAGAGTAGCTAAGGCTATCACAGTTGATCATTCCACTATAATGCTGTTATAGTATACATTGTTCTTCTGGTTCTGCTTATTTCACTCTGCATCAATTAAAGTAGGTCTTTCTAAAATCATACTGTTCATCATTCCTTATAACACAATAGTATTCCATCACCATTACATAATACAATTTGTTCAGCCATTCCCCTATTAATAGATATTCCTTTAGTATCTAATTCTTTGCCACCACAAAAAGAGAAGCTATAAATATTTTTGTACAAGTAGACCCTTTCCCATTTTTAGATTTAGATTTTTTGGGATACAGACCTAGTAGTGGTATTACTGGATCAAAGGGTATGCATTGTTTTATAGTCCTTATAGCAATTCCAAATTGCCCTTCAGAATGGTTGGATAAGTATATAACTCCACCAGCAATGCATTAGTGTCCCGATTTTGACACATCTACTCCAACATTTATCATTTTCCTTTACTGTAACATTGGCAAATTAGATAAATGTGAGGTGATGCTTCAGAGTTGTCTTTATTTTCATTTCTCTAGGGATTCAGAACATTTATTCATATGATTATTGATGGCTTTTATTTCTTCATCTGAAAACTGCTTATTCATATCCTTTGACCATTTGCCAATTGGAAAATGACTTGTATTCCTATAAATTTGACTTAGTTCTTTATGTATTTGAGAAATGAGACCTTTATCAGAGAAATTTGTTATAAAATGTTCCCCTAGTTTGTTGTTTCCCTTCTAATCTTGGTTGCATTGGTTTTATTTGTACAAAATCTTTTTAACATAATCAAAATTATTCATTTTATATCTTGTAATGTTCTCTATCTTTTTTTTGGTCGTGAATTCTTTCCTTATTCATAGATCTGACAAGTAAACTATTCTATGTTCCTATAATTTACACAGAATATCACCTTTTATGTCTAAATCATCTACTCATTTTGACTTGTTCCTCATTTCTAAAATATTTTGGTTCTATGCTTCTGTTTTAAACATGAGTTGATCCTATTCACATTCATAGTTATGATTACTAACAGTGCATTTTTCTTCATCCTATTTTCTTCTGTTTATCCTTCTCTCTTTTGATCCTGTATCTCCTCTAAAGTCTGTTCTACTACTGACCCCTGCCTTCTTTTATCTGTCTTCCTCCTCAGGGCTTCTACTCCCTCTTGATTGAAAATGCTGCTCTTTGGCTTGAAGTATGATCCCAAAATGGGTATAGGCAATGGAGTTGCCAAAAATCCTCTGGTCCTACATTCAGTGTTAGAACAAGAGTACTTTGTAATCTCTTTGTGACTAGATACCAGGTCATTTATTGTCTCTGATTTGAGAGTTCTGGAAGCTGTTGTTGCTTCTGTCACTACCATCTAGTACTTACCACTAGTGTTTTACCCATGTGGACTGTAAGACAATTCCCCGCCTACTGTCACAGATCTCTCTTTCTGACATCCTATTTTTGTCACAGGCTAGAAGAATGTCTCATTTTGACCTTATGATGGCTTTGTCACTCAAGAACTCAATGTGAAGTATTATTTGGAAGTTGTTTGAAGGGGAATATTGGAAGAGCTTATGGGTACTTTTTCTATTCTACCCTCCTGTCTCCACCTTCATAACTGTCAGAAGTTATGTTTCAAATGATAACTGCAACATTCTCTGAGGGTCATTTCTCAAGTTAACAGTAGGTTTCATGCAAAGAATTTTCCAAATCACAATATAACTGTTTGTTGTCTTGATGTGCTAATAAAACACATTTGCCTTTTTTTGCCCTTGAGTTTGTCTTCTTAGCCAGAAGGGGGCCTGAACCAAAGTTTCTTTTAGCTTCTGAAAAATCTTTCCGGTATAGTCATCACATTTATGCCATTCAGTAATTTTGCTGAAAGGGCAGTTTGAAAGCAAGGTAAATTGAGAGAGATATGAGTAATAATTCAAACAGAAGGATGGGGTAGACTGCTAAGGAATTTGGGCCTGGAGGAATTAGAAATACTTTGTAGCCAGCTCTGGCATTCCTAGAGAGTTAATGGGGTCTGGCCATTCTGAGTATAGACAGGTTTTAATCACATATGTTTGGATTTAAACAGTATAATAATTTCCCCTAAAAGTATAATAAATCATTTTCCCTACAATTTCCTCTTTTGTGGCTTTTTCAAGCCCATCATTCTCATACTGGTGAAGGCAAAATTACAGAAGCAGAAAAGCTAGGTTAGGGTGTTTGTCAAAATAACTTGAATCAGTGTAAGTATCTTCCTTATTATCCACCTTGTCTAAAGCTTGATATAATTCATTCAAGGAGGGATAGGGGCCAGATGGGTGGCAAATTTTTCCCAATGTCTCATAGTCAGAAGGATCAATTTGAGTAAGCATTAATGACAGTAAATTAGGGAATTAAACTTACAAGAAACAAATTTATTGTGGCCAAGAATATCACAGAATCATTATCCTGCATGTCCTTCAAAGTTATAGAAGTTGAACAGACTTGGTTCTGAAGAGTGTCATATTCAAACTCTGGGAGTTGTGAGTCTCACCTTGATTGACAGGTGAAGACAGTTGGAGACATCAGAATGTTCCCAGAGGCCATGAGGACAAGAGGAAAGGCAGTTGGCCAGAGGGTATAAATACCCTGGCAGCCATCTGACAGGGACCCTTGGCCTTGGACCCTTTGGCTTTGACCCCTTGGCCTTGGACATTGATCTGATCTTGGAGCATTGACCTGTGGATCTGACTGTGGATCCTCTGATTCTCTCTGAATTCCCCCTAGATATTTAGACATCTGAACCATCATTAGATATTTAGGTATCCGGGCCCAGGTGGGAACCAGAAAGAGGGAAGGAGAAGAAGCAGAGGGAGGTAAGGGAGGTATTTCCTGACGTCTGTAGGACTGACATAACAACTGGCAATAAGAAGCTGAGAGGGATCATCAATATCTGTATCAACCAAGCAGATTGCTTACTCTGGTTTGGCTGAGGCCAAGCTGAGCCAGAGGAGGTGAAGAACAAGAGCTCCAGCATTACTGAAACAGCCTACAGTCCTGAGGGATTAGTGATCATAGCCATTAGTGATAGGGTCTCCTATCCCCAATCCATTCCTGATTATTCCTTTCCCTTATTAACATCTATAGATAAAGTTTATTAAGTACCTTCCTGAGTAGTTATTACATCACAACTCTTGGGGAGGGAGCAACACAGTCAGATGAAAACATTATCCAAGGCTAATTGAGCCCAATATTAATAATCAAAAGTGTTACCCATCCACCTGACCTTTAGGGATCCTGCCTGGGCGCTGTTATTGAGAAGGGGCAGTTATTATAACATCCAGCTGAGTGACAGGACTCAGGTGTCCCTGCACCAGCTATCAAGGGAATCCAAAGCACAGCTTCCCTGATTAATATACCCTACTGCAACCTAAAGTAGGGGCAGCTGGGCTAGCTCAGTGGAGAGCCAGGCCTAGAGACGAAAGGTCCTAGGTTCAAATCCGGGCTCAGACACTTCCCAGCTGCGTGACCCATTGCCTACTGGTTGTGGCCCTATGCTCCTAGAATGGAGCCCCAGGATAAAAAAAAATAATAATAATAACTAGAATAGTAGTAAAGATACCTTCTTTATAACAAGAGTCATATAGTCTTACACATCCCTTAAGAAGACAAATCTTATGAAAGAGACTCTATAGGTAAACTAAATGAGGTTACAGGTTAAACTACTTAGAGGGTTCACAATGGACTAATTGGAGAGGAGCAGTTCATATATTACCAAGATAACCAAGAAAATTCAGTATCAGGGAAATCCTCTCTCTTACAGTTAACTAGGGTAATAACAAAATTATTTGGGGGAGCTTCAAAATTCCCTTTGGCTTCTATCTGAGGAATGTCAAATAGTTAATATTATTACACCATTAAACAAGTTTTGATCAAATGAGGTTAATAAAAAACAGAAAATAGGTTTTCAGTTGACTAAAAATTGCAGGAAGAATGACCCTGACAGCTCAAACAATAAATAAAAAGAATGTGGGCATATCTCTTTTATAAGCAACACAACCATCATGAGACAAAAAAGACAAAGTAATACAATAATGATCACCAATATTAAATAATACCAAGTCTCTTTGTGATGTACTCCTAAAGTCCATTTAATCAGCACATTTTGAGTCCTAGATTTCCCATATAATCATCTGATCCCTGGCAATATCTTCTCTTAAACATTCTGGAACAGACAGTTCTCCAGGCAGAAAAATTTTGTTTTTCTGGCTCTAGGACATTTGCTGAGATTCCATAGGTAATTCTATTAAAATCTGCCAGGAAAGTTGGTACTTTGAAAAAGCAAATAAAATAGATAAAGTCCTGGTTAATCTAACAAAAAAGAAAGAAGTGAATCAAATTAACAGTATCAAAGATGAAAAGGGTGATCTCACCTCTAATGAAGAGGAAATTAAGTTAATTATTAAGAATTACTTTGCTCAGTTATATGGCAATAAATATGACAATCTAGGTGAAAGGGGTGAATATGGCCTAGATTAACATAAGAGGAAATTGAGTATTTAAATAATCCCATCTCAGAAAAAGAAATTGAACAAGCCATCAAGGAGCTTCCTAAGAAAAAATCCCCAGGGCCAGATGGATTCAGAAGTGAATTCTGAATTCATTTAAAGAACAACTAATCTCAATACTATGCAAATTATTTTACAAAATAAGCAATTGAAGGAGTTTTACCAAATTCCTTTTATGACACAGATATGGTACTGATTCCAAAGCCAGGTAGACCAAAAACCAAGAAAGAAAACTACAGACCAATCTCTTTACTGAACATAGATGCAAGAATCTTAAATAGAATACTAACTGAAATAATTAGTTGATAGCTGAACTAATTAGAGAATGGAGCTGAAATAACTTTCTATGAGACCAGTGATGACTCTCGGTTGATTAGAGGTAAGCCTAACCTGTTGGTGATGGTATAATGCAATTTGACTGAAACAAAGTTGTTATAAAACAGTCTTAGATTTATTATAAACTCAACTTCACAGGATGGGATAGTGGACCAGGATAAAGTAATCCCTAAGTCTAATAATCTAGTTTCTCCACCCAAAATTCTACTACGAGTCCTCGTGGACTTTCTTCATGGAAGTTGAGGCTACTCTCTCTATTCCCTTTCTCTACCTAAAGAAAATCTAGCTACCTAAACCTGACTGGCTGGTCCACTAAAAAATCATGACAGCATACAATAGTTGACTAAAGGTAATGAGGAATTTCACCCTCGAGGCCAAAGGCCTGAGCCAAGGTGGTCAGACTCTTCTTCATGGTAGAGTCACTGAGTCTTTGCAGCTCACACACACATAGATTTCAGGATGGTACAGAAATGCCACAGCTCACAGGATCACAGAAGTATCTTGATAACAGGAACCTCAAAGGTTTACTCAAGAAAGTCAGTTATCTCCTTCTGGCTTCTACAAGATGGCCACAGGAAGTCATTCCCTGCTCTCCTTGGTGTCCAGTAATCAACAGACTACTTCTTCCCCAAGTTCTACCTCTTATTCCTTCCCCAAATTCTGGAACCCTTTTTACAGTTCTGTGCGTGTGCCAACCTCTTCTGCAAAGTCTTCGCACCAGACCTTTGCAAAAACTGCCACCTGTTTCTTTCCTTATCTTTTCAAACTTTGACCATGTATCCAGTCTCTTTGCATGGATCTTCATAGCCTTGATCAAAGATTGCCTAGCCTGTCCCAAAAATCTAAAATTATCAGCAGAATTTAGTTCAATTTGTTCTGTATTTGAGGGCCACAATATTAAATCAGGATTTCTAATGGTCTTGTCAATAAACTGGGCTTTTTCCCTATTGGTGAACAATCCTTCCATTAAAATGTCCACATCTTTAAAGTCCGGATCAAATAATTTCACTGTCCTTTTGAACTCTTTTATGGCCCTGTGGGGTTTATCAAAATACTTTGGCATTCTATTTTTTATTGACTTGAGATCTCCTGCTATGAATGGCTCGTGCATTCTAATATGGACAATCCCTGTATCTGGCTATAAATAAGTTACATCCCTTAATGGAAATAGGGATGCAACAGCATTTCCTGGCTCCTTATTCTCTTGATCAAATGATGTTGTTGTCTGGGTCTCAATATTATTTTGCCATTCTAATTTATTTTGCTTTGCCTCATTCTCCCCTTTTTGTCATTTTAAAATTTTTTTGTATCTACTCTATAGTGTCTTTTAGAGTCATGACAAGAGCCTTGAGTTCATTCTCCTTCTGGGATAGACCTCCATTTTTGCAAACGCAAGAGATCTTGCATCAATCCTGCATTATAGCTGTTAGGTTTTGCAGGGCATTACTAATAGTGCAATAGGTCTGATAAATTGAACATCCCAAAAACAATAATACTGGTACATATGACATCGTTCTTACAAATGTTAGAGTCATTCACTTCATATTCCCATAGAGATTCAGTGAAAAATAGAAGTTTTCTGGTATTTCTACCAGAAACATGTTGTAAAATAGGACCAGGCACTGGTAGAACTTTGGCAGTATTCCCATGGCTGTTGTTATTATTGTTGTTCTTTGTTTTGTATTATATTTCTTAAGTTAGAGTGAGAAAAAAAAATTTTCAGTACTGGCCCTTTAAATATTTCAAACCTCACAGGCACCTGGCTGGTTGATTGACAGGTCCTGTTGCTAGACAGATTTTCTTATTGAGAGAAAAAAAATTTTTTTTCCAAAATGGCCACCACCTACTGTCTTTCAGGGTTTAGTAGGCCCAAATGCTACCAAGCCCAGAAAATGTTTGTTTTTACCAGATTCTTTGTTTTTGTCTCGTCAACTGAAATAAGTGAGTATGGGAACTGATAGAAGTCAATAGGGCAGGTTTAGGGGTTTGACCAGTGCTGAGCCCAATAGTAGTTGACCACAGGCTGTAGGCCCAGATGTTAGGCCTCACTTGCAGTTTGACAGTGGTAACACAATCTGACTACTTTCTCAATGGTATAAACAGGAACTTGATTTATTTTTAAAACACAGGATGGGCTAGTGAACCAGGGCGAAGGAGTCCCTAGATCTAATACTAGATCTAATACTCTCTTCCCAATCAGCCTGATTGTCTTCTTCAGCTACCCTCCTTATACTATCTCTCTACCTATTACAAATCTAGCTACCTAAATCCTGATTAGCTGGCCCACTAATAAACAGAAGCAGCATACAGTTTGCCAGGTAAGACAGCTGGGGCCAGAGGCCTGAGCCAAGGTGGTCGGGCTCCTCTTTAGGGTAGAGTCGTTGGGTCTTCACAGCTCACACAGACAGAGAATGTCAATATGGGAAAAGATGCCGCAGCTCCTGGGAGCACAGAAGTTTCTTGCTACCAGGAACCTCCAAGATGTGATCAGGAAACCTCAACTACCCCCTCAGCTAGATAAAAAATGGCCACAGGAAGTAACCCTCTGCTCTCCTCTGTGTCTAGTGATCAAGGACCCCAACAGTCTTTGTGTGTCACTTTTTAAGCAGTCCTCACATTCCAGAACGGGGTTTGAAAGGTTCTGTGCATGTGCCAGGCTGCTTTGCAAAAAGTCAATGCACACAGATCCTTTACAAATCTCCCCTCTGCCTCTTTCCTTCTTATACTTATTATATAGCAAAAAGACTCGAGGAAGTGATCATGAGGATTATTCATTATGATCAGGTGGTTTCTTTACCAGGAATGCAAGGATGGTTTAATATTAGGAAAACTATCCACATAATTGACCATATCAACAACCAAACCAACACAAATCACACGATTATCTCAATAGATGCAGAAAAAGCCTTTGACAAAATACAACGTCTATTCCTACTGAAAACACTAGGAGGTATAAGAATAGAAGGTCGTTTCCTAAAAATAATAAACAGTATATACCTAAAACCATCAACAAGCATCATATGCAATGGGGATAAATTAGAAGCCTTCCCAATAAGATCAGGAGTAAAACAAGGATGCCCATTATCACCTCTATTATTCAACATAGTACTAGAAACACTAGCAGTAGCAATTAGAGAAGAAAAAGAAATTGAAGGTATCAAAATAGGCAAGGAGGAGACTAAGCTATCACTCTTTGCAGATGATATGATGGTCTACTTAAAAAATCCTAGAGAATCAACTAAAAGACTAGTGGAAATAATTAACAACTTTAGCAAAGTTGCAGGGTACAAGATAAACCCACATAAATCATCAGCATTTCTATATATTTCCAACAAAACTCAGCAGCAGGAGTTAGAAAGAGAAACTCCATTTAAAATCACTCTAGAAACCAGTGGAAATACGCATCAGCCATGGGGGGTGGATCTTGGTGGGGTGAAGGGGAAAGTAAGAGCATGAATTATGTAACCATGTTAACTTTTCTAAAAAATAAATATTAATAAATACAAAAAAAAAGAAACTTCATAAAATAAAATCTCTCTAGACAAGTGATGGGCAAACTTTTTAAAGAGGGGGCCAAAGGAAAGGAAATGCTCATCTGTCAGTCTGTTTCTAAGGCAACTCTTTCAAAGTTTCATTGTATTGTATCCTACTCATTGTATTCGTCAGATTAGGAATAATGTTGTGTGGCTGGATAGAACATTTCAGGGTGCCTCATCTGGCCTGCAGGCCATAGTTTGCCCATTATATTTGCTCTAGCCAATATAAAATATTTAGGAATCTATCTACCAAGACAAACACAAGAATTATAGGAACACAACTACAAAACACTTTTCACACAATTAAAACTAGATCTAAACAATTGGAAAAACATTAATTGCTCCTGGGTAATATGAGCTAATATAATAAAAATGACAATCCTACCCAAACTAATCTACTTATTCGGTGCCATACCTATCAAACTCCCAAAAAAGTTTTTACAGAATTAGAGAAAAAACAATAACAAAGTTCATTTGGAAGAACAAAAGATCAAGAATATCAAGGGAAATAATGAAAAAAAAAAGTGAAGGATGGGGGCCTAGTAATACCAGATCTTAAACTGTACTATAAAGCAGTGGTCATCAAAACAATATGGTACTGGCTAAGAGACAGAAGGGAGGATCAATGAACTAGACTAGGGGTAAATGACCTTAGTAAGATATTGTTTGATAAACCCAAAGATTCCAGCTTTTGGGACATGAACTCACTATTTGAGAAAAACTGCTGGGAATATTGGAAAACAGAAAATTGGAAAAAATAGGTTTAGATCAACATCTTATACCCTATGCCAAGATAAATTCAAAATGGGTAAATGACTTAAATATAAAGAGTGAAATCATAAATAAATAAGGTAAACATAGAATAGTATAACTGTCAGATCTGGAAAGGAAGGAATTTAAGACCAAGCAAGAGATAGAGAACATTGCAAAATGTAAAATGAATGACTTTGATTATATCAAATTAAAAAGGGCTTGTACAAACAAAACCAATGCAACCAAAATGAGAACGAAAGCAACAAACTGGAAGAACATTTTTTATAACAAAACTCTCTGAAAAAGGTTTAATTTCCCAAACATATAAGTAACTAAGTCAAATTTGCAAAAAATCAAGCCATTCCCCAATCAACAAATGATCAAGGGACATGAATAGGCAGTTTTCAAATGAGGAAATAAAAACTATCAATAAGCACATGAAAAAGTTTTCTAAATCCCTCCTCATTAGAGAAATGCAAATTAAAACAAGTCTGAGGTATCACCTTACATCTAGTAGACTGGCCAATATGGCGGCAAAGGAAAGTGATAAATGTTGGAGGGGATGTGGCAAAATTGGGACACTAATGCATTGCAGGTGGAGTTTTGAATTAATCCAACAATTCTGGAGGGCAATTTGGAACTATGCACAAAGGGCTTTAACAGAATGCCTACCCTTTGATCCAGCCATACCACTGCTGGGTTTGTACCTCAAAGAAATAATAAGGAAAAAGACTTATTCAAAAAAAATTTATAGCCATGTTTTTTGTGGTAGCAAAAACTTGTAAAATGAAGGAGTGTCCATCAATTGGGGAATGGCTTAATAAATTGTGGTATCTGTTGGTGATGGAATACTATTGTACTAAAAGGAATAATGAACTGGAGGAATTCCATGTGAACTGGAATGAAACCAGGAATTGATGCAGAGCAAAAGGAGCAGAACCAGGCGAATATTTTACACAGAGACTGTGATACAATCAAATGTAATGGACTACTCTACTAGCAGCAATGCAATAATCCAGGACAATTCAGAGGAATTTATGAGAAAGAATGCTATCCACATCCAGAGAAAGAACTGTAGAAGCAGAAATGCATTAGAAAAATATGTGATTGATCACATTGTGTGATATGGATGTGATTACAGTTTTGATGTTAAAGAATCACTCTACTGCATATATGAATAACATGGAAATGATACATGTATAATCCAGTGGAACTGCTTGTCGGATTTGGGAGGGGAGAGGAAAGAGTTGGGGGGTGGGGAGGAGGGAATCATGAATCATGTAACCATGGAAAAATATTCTAAATAAAAAAAGGAAAAAAAATTAAAACAATAAAATCTGCCAGGAACAAGGCTCTATACAATTTAGTTTAACCTCTTAAATTTGGTTTTCATGTGTTAAAAACCAGCTCAAACTTTATGGACAGTGTTATATGACAAAATTACAAGAAGAACATCAAATTAGGAACTTTTAATTCACTTGGAATTTAAAAGAATTTCCATTTTTTCAAATCACTTGCTCTTTCTATCTTTACTTGAACCTCATACCTGATTTGGACAATGCCATTGATAGGCTGAAAGAAGAAATCTTAAGGAAGGATCTCTGAAAGTCTGACATAAAATGAGCCCTTCTGTCTATTAATATTGTCAGAGAGAGACTTCAAGATATGGAAAAAATTATTTTAAAAATGTACAAGTATTAATGCAATTTTATATTAAAATCCTTCATCTAATTTTGAGAACTTATTATGAAAATATACTCAAAGCTTGTATTTCTCAATGGAAACATTTGGAAGACAACTGTGTGTGTGTGTTTATATACCTACATGTGTGATTATGTATGTATGTATGTATATATTTACATATATATATCCTAGTTCTTAGAGAAAAAGTCTAATCTTACTGCTTTCTCAAAATTTACTACTTCATTAAAATTTAAAAACTTTTATATCTTTACCCAATTCTCCTCTTTTGCAGATTTATATTATCCTCATTTCATCCTGAAAGAATGAGATACTTTAAGGACCTAATCTTATACATAAATATATAATTATTAGCAAGGGATGGCAAGCCAAAGAAGAAATCACTCCATCTAGTTGCTTAGGATAGGAAGTTGACTACAAGTTCAGATTAAAAATAGTAAGATCTTCCATACTTGTGACCTATTCTAGTAACCCAGATGTTTTAGTATTAATCTAGTAATAGATTTAGTATTGTAATGACAAAAACTTCTAATGCTTGCCTATTCTTATCATAAAACTTTAATACGAAAGGAAAAGTGAGGGACATTTGCTATGAAAGGCAAAAGGAGGATAATAGTGAGCCTGTTCCTTTAAGGGCCCAGACTAACCTAACATAATCATGAGGAGGGGTAAAAAACTCCCTTAGTTCTGTTCAGTTCCAGGTAAGAGCCATAGCTAACAGTCAACCATGCAGCAAAGTTCCACACTGTTTGTAGCACATCATAGCCAGATTCACAATTAGCCAGGTGGGGAAATTTTCCTGTTCAGAAAGGAAATAGCCCAAAAGGGAAACTGAGTCAAGAGGATCCTATCTTCACCTGTGGAAGGTCATACCCTCAACTTTCCCAGGCACAGACATCCACCTGTAGCAGTTCTCAAATCACTCTCCCTTTGGGCAGCACATGGCATTCCCTTGAATGACTATTGGCCTGTTGACAATTCTGGCAATCCTACTTCAATTTAAAACTCGAGAATAATATCAAATGATAGTCCCAAAAGACATTACCCCAAAGAGCAAAATTTTACTAGTCATGGCTTAAGGCTAGGCTATTGTTATTTTTCTCATGTTGCAATAATCATTAACAATGGACACATAGAAGGATATCTTATTCATCCTTTGTTTATAAATTATGTGTACTCTTCTTCTGCAGTTTCACACATACAGTGAATACATGGTAGTTAAACTTAAATCAGCAGAAAAATGCAGGCTACTGAGGCTGCCAGTCTAACAAATATCCATATTGCCTATTTACCCCTAAAGCAAAAATGAAATTTTTGCATCTAAAAACTATTGTTAGTAAGATGGCTCAAAGAGGTAACTCCAATAAATATTATGCACTAACAAGTACAATTTCATAATTTTCAAAAGTGATGGCCAAATAAGCTATCTGAGAAAAACTCTCTATTATAGGCAAACTTGTAAGTTGCCCCAGATTGACTGGGAGTGGTCCTAGTTTCTCAAACATCAATACCTTAGAATTTTATGGCATGCTGTCAGGAGCTTTTCTCAGATTTGATAAGACATTGTGACCTGCCCAAATAGAAAGTCTAAAAACTTGATCTACTTTCAAGCAAAATATGTGAAATTAAATACATGTTTTCTAACATTTTGACCATATCCTTTAAAAGTTCAATTTGTAATATAATACCTTCTAGATTTAACAAGTCATTTTTCTTAAGAAGTCACATAACATTATTTTCATTTATTTCATTAAATAGTTCCCAATTACACATACAAAAGGTTCCAAATTATTCCCCCAAAATGGTTGTATTTAATCATGACTCTACGAACAATGCATTTATGTCCCAAGTTTTCCACATCTCTAGCATTTGTAATTTCCTTTTCCTGTTATGTTAGTGAATCTGATATGTATGGGGTGGTATTTCAGAGTTGTTTTAATGTGCATTTCTATAATCAATAGTAATTTAGATAACTTTTTCTAATGACTATAAATAGCTTTGGTTTTTCCACTTGAAAGTGTTCATAACCCAATCTGACAATTTAACTGGAGAATGGATCCCATTTTTGTAAATTTAGCTCATCTCTATATATATTTGAGAAATGGGGCCTTTTTCAAAGAATCTTGCTATGAAGAAGTTTTCCCAGTTTCCTATTTCCTCCTAATTTTGGCTGTATACTCATTGGTGCAAAAGCTATTTAATGTCTTGTAATCAAAATGTTCTGTTACTTCTCATAATCCTCTTATTTGGTCATAAACTCTTCCCTTATCTATAGACCTTACATATTTTTTCTATACTTCCCTAAAATTTACTTATGATATCACCCTTTCTTCCCAAGTTCTTTAACCATTCTGATCTTATTTTGGGGATATAATGTGAAATGTTGGTCTATACCTATTTCTGCCAGACTGCTTTCCAGTTGATTTTTGTCCAATGTTGGGTTCTTTTTTCAAAGTCTTATTTTAAGTTATTCTTATTTTAAGTTATTTTAAGTGGAATTTCTCTTTTATTGCTGGTAGATTTTATTAGTAGTAATATAGAAATGCTCCTGATTTATGTGGGTTTATTTTATATCCTGCAACTTTGCTAAAGGTGCTAATTGTTTCAAATAGTTTTTTAGTTAATTCTCTAGAGGTCTCTAAGTACACCATCATATCATCTTCAAAGAGTGATAGTTTCGTTTCCTCATTGCCTATTTTTATTCTTTACATCTTGCTTTCTTATCTTATTGGTATAGTTAGCATTTCTAGTACAATACTGAATAATAGTGATGATAATGGACATCTTTGCTTCATTTGTGATCTTATTGGGAAGGCTTCAAGTTTATCCCCATTACAGATAATACTTACTTGAGATTTTAGATAGATACTAATCATTTTAAGCAAGGCTCCATTGATTCCTAAATTTTCTGGTATTTTTTTTTAAAAACCCTTGTACTTCGGTGTATTGTCTCATAGGTGGAAGATTGGTAAGGGTGGGCAAAGGGGGTCAAGTGACTTGCCCAGGGTCACACAGCTGGGAAGTGGCTGAGGCCGGGTTTGAACCTAGGACCTCCTGTCTCTAGGCCTGGCTCTCACTCCACTGAGCTACCCAGCTGCCCCTCTGGTATTTTTAATAGGAATAGATGTTGTATTTTGTCAAAGGCCTTTTTTGCATTTTTAATATGATTGTTGTTATTGTTAAAAGTAAATTTTTTTTGTTGTTATTGTTAGAGTCATTTATTCCAATAGTTTACCTAACATTGAATCAGTCCTGCTATTCCTGGTATAAAGGTTATAGGGTATGATCTTTGTGATATATTGCTATAATCTCATTGCTAGTGTGAAGATGGGACTAAATCAATGATCACATTCTCTTATATTTAGTCCAACCATAAATTTAATCCCTACACTGGTATTTTATTTATAATTTTTGCATCATACTCATTTAGGAAATTGGTCTATAGTTTTCCTTCTCTATTTTTGCTCTCCCTAGTTAAGGTGTCAAAACCATATTTGTGTCATAAAAGGAATTTGGTAGGATTCCTTCTTTATTGATTTTTTCAGATAGCTTTATATACATATATACATATACATAAATACATACACTATGCATATATAGTGTGTGTTTCTTTAAACCCTTGCCTTCTGTCTTAGTATCAGTTGTATACAATTTTTTTTTCTTATCAAATTTTTAAAAAGCCAATAACAGTGCCAGTTCTGACAGAAGAGAGGTAAGGGCTAGGCAACTGGGACTAAGTGATTTGCCTTGGGTTACACAGCTAGGAAGTGTCTGAGACTAGATTTCAACCCAGCTCCTCCCAACTCCAGGCCTCCCTTTCTTAGAGGTACCTATGCACCTCTAGCTTATATAGTATTGGAATTAATTGTTCCTTAAATGTTTGGTAGTATGTTCCTGGGAACATTTTCTTAGAGAGTTCATTGATAGCTTATTCCATTTCTTTTTCTAAGGTAAGTTTATTTAAGTATCCCATTTCCTCTTCTGGTAATCTGGGCAATTCATATTTTGCAAATATTCATACATTTCACTTAGATTTCCAGTTTTACTGGCATATAATTGGGAAAATAACCCCTAATAATTATTTTGATTTCACCTTTATTAGTGGTATATTTACCCTTTCCATTTTTGGAAATAGTAATTTGAGGGTTTTTTAATCAAATTAATCAATGATGTATCTACTTTATTATTTTGTTTTTGTCCTAGCTCCTAATTGTATTAGTTCAATAGTTTTTTTACTTTGAATTTTATTAATTTCTCCTTTGACTTTCATAATTTCTATTTTGGTGTATAATTGGGAATTTTAACTTTTTTAATAGTTTTTTACTTGGATGCTCAATTCATTGCTCTGCTCTTTCTCTCTTTTATTGATGCATTTACAGATATACAATTTCCCCCAAGTACTACTTTGGTTGCATCCCATACATTTTGGAATTTTGTCTCATTGTTGTAATTTTCATTAATAAAATTGATTGTTTCTTTGATTTGTTCTTTGATCCACTCATTTCTTAGGATTTACTTTCCAGCTAGCTTTCAACCTATGCTTCTATAGTCCTTTATTAAATTTAAATTTTATTGCATTTGGTTATAAAGTTTTTATGTCCTGAGACATGGTCAGTTTTTGTGAAGGTACAATGTACTACTAAGAAAAAGGTATAATTCTTTCTATTCCCATTTTTCTTTAGAGGTCTATCATCTCTAACTTTTCTAAGATTTTCTTCATCACTTTGACTATTTATTTATTCTATATTTAGATTATCTCTGAGAGGGTAAATTTGAGGACCCTCACTAATGTAGTTTTGCTATTTCCTTCTGTAATTCATTTAACTTTCCCTTTAAGATTGGAATGCTCTGTCATTTGGCACATATATTTAATGTTATTATTTCACTGTCTTTGGTTCTTTTTTGTTAAGATGTAGTTTTCCCTGCTTATCCCTTTTAATTAGGCCTATTTTTGCTTTGTCTAAGATTCTGATTGTTACCCTTGCCTTTTTTATTTCACCTGAAGCAGAATAGATTCTTATCCTACCCCTTATTTTAATTGTATTTCTGCTTCAAGTGTGTTTCTCGTGAACAAAATAGACCTTGTAATCTCTTTATGACTAGTTGCCAGGTCATCTTATTGTCTCTGATCTGAGAGTTCCTGGAGCTGCTGCTACTCCTGTCACCACCATCTTGTCCAACCACTAACATTTCACCCTTGTGGATTTCTCCTCTCATGTCACAGATCTCTCTTTCTGACATCCTATTTTGTCACAGGCTGGAAGAGTGTTTCATTCTGACCTTTGTTTGGCTTTGCCACTCAAGAATTTGATTTGAGGCATTATTTGGAAGTTGACAGGAGGGGAATGTTGAGAGCTTATGAATACTTTTTCTGTTCTATCTTGCCTCCACCCTAGAAGTGTCAGAAGTTATGTTTCTAATGATAACAATTACAACACACTCTGAGTATCATTTTTCAAGTTAATAGAAGGTTTTATATGAATTTCCCAAATCACAATATAACTGTTTGCGTCTTGGGCTAATACATTTACCCTTTTTTTGCCCTTGAGTTTGCCTCATTGATCAAGGAGAGTCTTGAACCAAGATTTCTTTTACTCATAGGCTTTTGAAAAAGTTTTCCTGTAAAGTAACCACATAAATATGCAATTCAGTAATTTTGCTGAAAGGGCTGCCTGAAAGTAAGGTAGATAGGGATAGATATGAGTAACTGTAACCCAAGACAGAAAGTTGGAGTAGGTATGGTCAGCCAGTACAGGAATGCTTTGGGTTGATACAAGGCTTGGGGAAATTGAAAATACCTTTGTGGTCATCTTTGGCTAGAAAGTTACTGGGATACTTAGACATTCTATGTGTTGACAACCTTTAATCACATGTGGTTGAATTTAAACAGTATAATAAATTCTTCCTGAATACTAAATAATTTTTTCTACATCAATTATGGTGGGTATTTGGCCAGATGATGAGGTGAGTGATCCTGTCTGGCAAGAGCTTCAACTCTGGGCTAGGAATGATTTAAATGTGAACATTGCCTACTCCTCCGGTTAAGCAATATTGAGGGTGCACTAATTTGCTATATATGTGACACACCCATTCATTTGGCAACAGGGTAATAGTGTTACCTTCAAAAACAGTGAAGGAACATTCAGGAGAGATGGAATAAAATCAAATTACTAGACAAACCACAGAATCAAAATTGGAAGGGAATTTGGAGGTCATTTAGTCCAACCCTTTCATGAAAAGGAATCATTCTACAACATCAACAAGAAGTGATCATCCACCCTCTCCTTGAATATGTTCAACCTGCTACGAGGGGGAACCCCCTAAATTGCTGCTTCCGATTTTGAAAAATTCTAATTGTTAAAGTTTTTTTCTTTAATCAACCTAAATCTGCCAGTTTGCTATTTTCACCCAATATTCTTACTATCATCCTTATGGACCAAGCAAAACAAATCTAATCTTTCCCCTATATGATAGCCTTCAAATATTTGCAGACAACTATTATATTTCTCCTTAGTATTTACCTCTCCAGGTTACTGCTAGTTCCTTTTATTGATTATCTCATGACCTGGTGATCAGTCCCTTCATCAAACCTGGTTTCTAATGTCATGCCAATGCCATTCCTAAAACATGGCACTCAGTTTCATTCCAGGTGTGATCTGAATAAGGCAGGGAAGAGGGAAATAATTACCTTTCTTTTTTCTACACATTATACTTCTCAATGCAGCCAAAGACCTTATGAGCTTTTTTTGGCTACCATGTCATACTGTTGACTCATACTAAATTTGAAGTCTACTAAAAACTTCCAGATATTTTTCACATGAACTATTGGCTAGGAATGCTTCCATTATCTTGCATTTGTGAAGTTGATTTTTTAAACCTAAGTTCAAGACTCTCAATCAATTTTCTAGCTTGTTGACTTTTTTTTAAATCCTGATTTTGTCATCCAATGTATTAACTATTCCTCCTAACTTAATGTCATTTACTAATTTATTCAGATACCAGGTATGGACCCAACTTATTAAAACACTAAGGAACTTAATAAAGATAACATGAGGCTGAAGAAGGGGAGGAGAGTATTGAGTTTCTATAAAGCATTTAACAAACACTATATGATGCTTTCATTGCAAACAATAATAGTAAATTAGGTGATTCAGAAATGGTTGCATGAGAAGATTCAGAGGGCAGTCATTAATGGACTGATGTAAACTTGGAGTCTAATAGATGTCTAATGGATAGGCCTAGTGTTCTAGTCTAGCTGTAGAAATTTTTATTATTGATTTGCCTGAAGTCATGGAAGGAATGTCAAATCTGCAGATGATACCAACTGAGAAAGATGATTAATAAATGGTAAGATAGAATCCAGAATGATCTTGATAGGACAGAATAAGAAGTGAAATAAAAGATATAAGTGTAAAGCTAGACACTTTGGTTACCCACCCTACCTCCCCCCAAAAAGCTTTCCAAGTGAAGGTGGGGAGGCATGGCTTAGATAATGACTCCTATGAAAAAGACTTGGGAGTTTTAGTGGACTGAAATGAGTCAAAACTAAGACAAGATACCCCCCAAAAGTTAATGTTACCATAAGTTGCCACAAAAGTCTTAGTGCCAAAAAAAGAGAGATAATAGGTCAGTCAAAGCACTTACTATGTGTCAGGCTCTGTGCTAAGCACTAGGGATACAAAGAAAGCCAAAAAATAGTTTCCTATTCTCCTAAAGTTCATAGTCTAATGGGAATAGTAACATGCCAACAACTATGTGCAAACAAGCTATATATATAGGATAAACTGTAAATAATCAACAAATGGAGGGCACTAGAATTAAAGGAGATCAGAAAAGGCTTCATGTAGAACATGGGATTTTAGGTGGTCAGAACATATCTGGGGTACAGGGTTCAGCTTGGGGTGCTACATTTTAACATTTAGCTCCATTGATACATTGGAGCACATCTAGAAAAGGTTGATCAAAACAGTGAGGGCACTGGATAAAATTATATATAATGATCAATTATGAGGGGATAACATAACAGGCATTTCAAGAGTTATAAAAGAAAGATTAAATTACTTGTTTGCCTTTAGGTAGTAGAACTAGGAACAATGGGTGGAAGTTGCAATGAAGCAGAATTAGAGAGTAGTGAAGTGGAAAGTGCCCTGAATTTGGAGTCAGAGGACCCATATTCAAATCCTGATTCTGCCATTTATAACTCCTATGACCAACAGCATGTCATTAAACCTGAGACTTGGTTCTTTCATCTGTAAAATAAAGTTGGATTAGATGAAAGTTAAGGTCCTTCTTAGTTCTAAATCTATTTTTCTACAATCCTATGATGATGTAAGGAAAATTTTCATTAACTATTAGAGCTGTCTAAAATTGAAATGGGTTACAATAGAGGGTTGTAGGCTCCTCCTCATTGGATATTTTCAAGCCAAGTGTGGATGACCACTTGTTACTGATATTAATGAGGTAATTCTTGGTCACCTTTGAGGAGGATTAGATCATCTCTGAGGTCCATTACAATTCTTGGATTCTGTAACTGTAATGGACAAAAATGCTAAACAATACAGAGCCAATGACAGACTTCTGGGAACTATAGTGGAGAAGTTTCTACAAGTTTATTTGCATTTATGACTGCTCTCTGGCTCCAACCATTCAGAAGGTATTTGTTACATGTATCAGTTATTATTATCATAAAGCCTACATCTTTGAGTTTTGTTCACAAAGAGAGCAGATGGATTGTTAGAATTCCTTGTTGAACTCTGAGTATTTGGAATTCTCTTGAAAACTAGTCTGTTCAAAAAAAGAAAATGAGGTTAGTTTGACTTGACCCATTATTTATTAAAAAAAATAATTTGTTGATACCTTTTGTTTTTAGGTCTGTTATTTCTGAGAGGGATGGGGAGAATATCTCTTCCATCTCTCCCTGAATAATCCGTTATAACAAAGAAAAGCAATGAGACAAAATTGCCCAGTACAATGAATAGTATCTAACAATGTATACAGCATATTGTCTTAGTAATTCATAGACTCTCTGTCATGAGGAAGTATGTTTTATTATCTGTTCTCTGGGATCATCATTCACTTTTCAGTTATTAAGAGTTGACATAGCCTGTCCTTGACTGAAGCCGTCATGGTTCTTAGTGATCATTGCTTTCTTTTTTTTTTTAATTGTTTTTTAACCATTAACTTTTGTGTATTGTCTCTTAGGTGGAAGACTGGTAAGGGTGGGCAATGGGGGTCAAGTGACTTGCCCAGGGTCATACAGCTGGGAAGTGTCTGAGGCCAGATTTGAACCCAGGACCTCCCGTCTCTAGGCCTGACCCTCAATCCAATGAGCTACCCAGCTGCCCCCCCCTTGCTTTCTTTTTTAAATGCTCATAAACCATCCTTAATAATATATTGTAGAATTTTGCTAGAATTAAAATCAAGATAATTAGACTAGTCTGTGGACACTACCCTCATCTAGTTTTGAAAATCAGGACAGTACTCTTAGTGTGTCCCTGCTCCTCCATTATTGCCCTTCCTATCCTGATCCTTTATGGACCCCTCTAACACCCCTGAGTGTTCAGTAATCCTGCCCTGGAAAGCTAGCTCTGTGAGGCTTCAAGTCCAATCTTGAGAGATGAGGCTGTCACAAGATTTCTTCCTTATCCAGGCCTGCTGTACTGAATTAGTCTTTGACCCATTCTGAAGTCTCTGTAGAAGAGTCACAGAATCTAAGAAATCCCCAGTTTAAGTAATATTCCCTTGGTAATCAGGAACAAGCTTGAGAGATAAGGAATACCCTTTTTTACCTAAGGTATATACAGGTTCTTCCTGCTTACACTTCCTCATGAGCTCACTAGACATATATTTTAGTATTCCTGCCAGCACAGACTGAGGTCAAGGGTCAGGAAAAGATCTAATGGTATAAACTAAGTGATAGTAAAAAGTCCCTTTTTTGCTTTCTCTTGAACTTCGTGTCTAGGATAAATGATTATTTTTGCAGCAGTATTATTGAGTTGACACAAAGAAATGGGGTTAATTTGATATTTTTTTCCCTTTAGCCTATCCACTATCCTTGATCAATGATGTTAGGAAGGGCCAGTGATGGCACTTACTCACTAATATCAGCCAATTCCTCATCAGGGCCATGAATAGCAAATGCAAAAGGATCTGTGACTTTTGTTCCAGGAAGAAATTCACCTCTGTAACTCTTTCAAACTCCTAGATGTTTTTTTGAAAAGCAGGTTGTGTTGCCCAGTATGGAATATGAAGCAAATTATGCATTAAATACATTGAATGTTGAAGGGAAAAATCTTGTT
This sequence comes from Gracilinanus agilis, assembly GCF_016433145.1. NCBI lineage: Eukaryota > Metazoa > Chordata > Mammalia > Didelphimorphia > Didelphidae > Gracilinanus > Gracilinanus agilis. The sequence goes on from NC_058132.1 coordinate 165,047,066, forward strand.
CCCAGAAAAATAATCAGGGAGCAGAAAGGAAATGAACTTTGTAGCCTTCAAACCAAAAAATAAACCCAACCCAACCCAATATGTCCTTTCCTTTTTTCATATCCCAGGTAGGAGGCAGTGATGAAAGCACCAGCTCTTAGACTCTGCACTCCATGGAAAGATAAAGGTTGGCAGAATGTCCTGTCCTTTCCAATCAAAAAAGACATATCGATGAGGTCCAGATAATTAACAGAGTAGAAGAATCCCAAGGACAAAGGAATCTTGTCAGATCTAAGTAGTTAGTGGTTGAGAGGCAGTGTGATATAGTGGAAAACCATTAGAATGGAACACAGTTTATATGAGATAAAATTTTGCAGGAGGAAGAGCAGGAGAACTTAAGTACAAGGGAGAAAAGGGCATGACAAAGAATTGAAGGATTTTGGAACTATGCTGACTAGAGACTGAAACTGGGGGAGGAAATTTTTGGACTTGAAAAGCTGAAGGAGAAGGAAAGAGACAGAAAGAGAGATAGAGCAGAGAGAGAAAAGGTGAAAGACAAACTGAAATAAAGAACTTGAGGTGGCTGGTAAGATAAAGAAGTGTGTAAGAAAAACAAAGAAGAGATAGGTTTAGTTGTCAGGTTGCTAACAACTGAAGAGAGTGACAACTCCAGTGGAAGATCATACCACAAGCTGTATGTGCTCCCTTCAGGAGCTTCTAGTGAGAATGACACACTGAGGCTATCACTTCCAGCGAGCATAGGGAGAATGAGGATATTTTCCAGTCTGAAAGGGAAAGTTATATCTGCTTTTCTGTTGACTGCTGTGTCCAAAGGGACTGGTACCTCCTTAAAAGAGAAGGCAAAGGATCTTGAATACCAACCTGAAGAGTGAAGAGTTATTAGAGGGAGTGAAGAGTTAAGAAAGAAAAAAGAAAAAGAAACAAAACCCCAGAACAAACAAAACAAAACAATCCTCAAATCAAACAAAAGTTGAAAACCAGAAGAGTTTCAATGTGGAAATAAAGAAGAGAAAGCATTTGGAAAGGTGGATAGGAATCTGAATCTGGGGCAGGTCACAAGGTAGAACAACAACATTTCATGAAGAAGAAGGAAGAAGACTACAGAACACTTTGAGAAGAGTAAAAGAATGAAGCTCTTCCTAAAGAGGAAGGAACTAGACCTGCCAAAGGAGTAGTTAGTTGCTTGTCCTCTGTGAAGATATAGATCCACTGACACTGAAAGGTCAGAGATCATATAGTCAGGGCCAGAGAAAGTGATATGGTGGAAAGATAATATGTTGCACTAGAAGGAGTATTGGGTTTAGAATCAGAAGACCTGGGTTCAAATTGTAGTCCTGCTACTTATTACCTGTGTGACATCAGGCAAGTGACTTTAACTCTCTGGGAATAGTCTCCTCATTTGATGGCCTCTGAGTTCTCTTTCAGCTTCAAATCAGTGATTCTCTGATTCTATTGAGGAGGGGTATTTAAGCAGTACTTTGTTGACCTGATAACTATGGAGAGAGGTCTGCTGTCTTCCTGAGGTAGGTACCTAGAACTTGAGAGAGAACCTCCCAAAGCTTGTCAAACCAGATGCCAATCTACTATTGAATGCTGAAAAACATTGCTAAAGATTACAAAGTCTTGGGAAAGAAACTGAAGACTATAAGGGTACAGGGGATGATTTCATCATTGCTGCTGACTGTATGTGAGAAAGGGATTTATATTCTGGACCATGGCTTAAAATAAAAGAATGAATGGATGTTTGCCAAAAAAATGCATTTGCTTAAATTTTTTGGAAATCTAATTAAAAGGGCTTTAAAATGAAAGGGAAAGGAAGACAACAAGGGAAGACTAATATTCTTAAGTTCAAAATTGGCCTCAGAGACTTACTTAGCTATGTGACCCTGGGCAAGTTATTGATGTTGGTCTCAGTTTCCTCATATGTAAAATGAATTAGAAAAGAAAATGGTGAACTACTCCAGGATCTTTGTTAAGAAAATCCCAAATAGGACCACAAAGAATTAGACATGCCTGGAACAATTAAACAACCACAATAACAAATAAAGTATAGCAACTGACATGGCCAGAAGTTTGCCAAAGTCAAATTAAAAAAGATGGAAGAACCATTGGGGAAAGTTTGTATTCTGATTCTCACAAATGAGAAGGAATTGTTTGTTGAGGAGGAAATGACAGGACCTTATAAAGAAGTAATTATTCCTTCTTAGAATGTGTGATAAATGAGAGGAAGGTTGAATATAGTATGACATGCTGCCTAGTTTTAAGGACAGACTCCAAGTGGTTCTAGGAAATAAGCAGAATCCCATGGATCAAAATTCTACAAGGGAATTCAGAACTGCAGACATGGGAAACAAAGCAATCCTGATGAGGAGGAAAAGGAGTTGTCAAAAGAGTAGGCATGCATTTGGATACAAGGGGAATTCATCAACCAACTTATGAGTTTAAAAAGACTTGTACAGAATATAGAAAGAGGGGAAAGTAACAGAAGATAAATCTGAAGGGATGGCATGTCTCTTTTGAGAATAGTATCAGGTGTACTAAAGCTTAGAATGGACTGTAGCTATTGAGAAATGCTAAAGATAATAGTATAAATATTTTTAAAGCTGTATTAGGGAAAAGACAAAAATCAAAGATGGGCTAGGACTTATTGTTCCATGTGGGTGGAAAGGGAAAGCAGAGCTACTTAGCTCCATTCTTGCTTCTATTTTCTTTGCCAATGTATTATAATCTTTAGATTTAGGTAATATTTAGGAAAGGACAGAAAACATATGCCCAATTAAGTACTGAAAGCCAAGAGAAATAAAGAAATGGTAAGACAGTACCTAGCTGTTCTTCTTTTTTTTTTTAATCCTAGCTGTTCTTAGAGTTTAAGCCAACAGGCCCAGGTAATCTAAACCCTCAGATTCAGAAAAACTTATGTGATTGTTGTGCAACAGTGATTTTTCAAAGACTTTGGAATATAGAAGAGATTGGACAGCAAATGTCATTTTTAAGAAAGGAAGAAAATGGAGTTTGCCAACTATAGAATATTGGAGATGATTTTGATTCCTAGGCAAAATTCTAGAATCTATTGTTAAAGAGATATGTTAACATTTAGAAAAGAAAGTAATCACAAAGAACCAGCATAGTTTTTATCAAGAAGAGGTCATGAAAATTGTTTTTCGTTTTTGAAAATGTTTTTTTTCCTCCAAACAATTTTTTTTTATAACAAGATTCTAGTCAGTAGTAGAAGGGAGTGGTGGTAGGAAATAAGAAGGAGAACCAAATATCCAGAAATAAATGAGATATGAAACACAATCCATCAATAACTTTTTTCCTTTTTTAAGAATAGGCCATGACAAACTAATATGGATCCCTTTCTTGATAGGTTTACTAGACTGGTAGATCTAGAGAATGCCAAATAGTTTCCCCATATTTTAGCCAAGCACTTGACCAAGTTTCTTATACTGATAAAGAATGGTCCTTCTTATGAAGGTCAACCCTTCTATATGTACCTTTGATCCTAACCTTTCCTATTTGTTTTTTCCCCCCTAACAGATTCTTCCTACAATCATCTCCATCCCATCTTTCCGTTTCATTTCCTGCTGCCATCAAAAAAATGTGACTCTCCCATTCTTAAAAAAATCTTACCATCTCCTTGATATATTATCATCATTATTATACCATACTTCTTTTTTACTGCCAAATGAATAGAAAAAAGCTGGTTTATATATATACACACACATACACACACACTCAGGGCCTCTGCTTTCTCCTCACTTTTCAAACCTTTGCAATCTGACTTCTGAACTATAAAACTGAAACTGCTTTCTCTGAAGTCACCAGTGGTTTCCTAACTGTCATATGTGATGGACTTTCCTAAATCCTCATTGTTCTTGACTTCTCTGTCACATTTGGCACTGGTTAACCCCCTCTTCTCCTGGATATTCTTTCTTCTCTTTCTGGGAATGTTCTCTCTTGGTTCTCTTCCTACTTGCCTAATCCTCCTTCTCAATTTCTTTTGCTAATTCATAATCTATATTATAAAGCTGTCCTGCAACCTTTCTTTATGCTCTCGCTTGGTGACCTTATTAACTTCTATGGGTTTAGTTATCATCTTTTTGCAGATGTTTACTAGTTTCTTTTTTCCCTTTGTTTCCCTCTCTCCTTCCTTTCCTTTTTCCTTTCCTTTGCTCTCCTTCTCTCCCCTCCCTTCTCTTTTCCTTCTTTTCTTTCTGAACAGGGGCAGCATATGCCAGACAAATTAAACCATCAGTACCATCATAACCACCATCACTTCTCTGCCTATGATGGAGATAATCTAGTCTCTGAATCTAAGAGTTTCAGGAAAGCAGTGTCACTGAAACCATCAGACTTGTTTCTAGACCCTCCAGCCATCAAGAAATCTGTGTGGAAAAGGGATGTCCAACTGCTGACCAATTGCCACCAAGAGACACATAAAATATAAGAGCCTCCTGAGAATGACATTGCCCCTTTAGACCACCACTAGGCTGCTTCTAGCACAGCCCTCCAAGTCATCATCTGGAAAAACAGCCCTGTATAGATGGGGCATCCATCCACAACAACTACCACTCACAAGACAGGCAAGCCAAACTGGCAGAAGCAGCAAGGCACCCTGAAGGAAAGAAATGACGTAGCATTTGCCAGGTAAGTCAAACTACTACTACAACTACTATCTTCCCTTAAGACTCTGATGGAGATAGCCATGGACTCTATATTCAAAAGCCTTTGGAATACTAATTTTTCCAGGCCACTGTCTATAACTATCACCCTAGGTAGGAAGCAACTTCTATGGATATGCAGGTTGGCAACTGCTTCCTGTAATTGAACACACACTATATAGTCACACATACTGAAGACCCCCCCAAAAAAGGAAGTTTTTGTCACCAAAGTCCTTGGTACTGACAAATGGTTTAACATCAGAAAACTTTAATGATTTTTATCAGAGGAAATCATATTAAAGAAGTATTGCCATCTGCTTTGCTGCTATTCTTTCAGGATCATGCAACCTTTCCATCTAATTTGGAGCTTAAATCTTTTTTGTGTTGTCTTCTCCTTTAGATTGAGGGTTCTGTGAGAACAGAAACTCTTGCTCTTCTAATGGTATCCCTACTGCTTAGCATAAAGTATTTAATATTTCATCATATACCCAGTCTTTGCCTTTCTCCTGAACTCTAGCCTTCCCTTCCCGGATACCTACTAGATATTTTAAAATGGATGCCCCAAAGCATAGACCTTTCAAGCTCAACACAACCAAAACAGAACTCATTTCCCTCCCTCAAATCTACTCTTCTAAAAAATAAAAACAAAAAATACAAAAAACCCAACCTTCTTTTGAACTTCACTATTTCTGTTTGAGCATGGCCATCTTCTTCACCTCCCAGGTCCACGACCATGGCAATATTAAATCTTTCCTCACCCTTTCAGCATATTCATTCAATTGCCTAATCTTGTTTCTATGTGTATTTGTCTCTTTTTCTCTACTGATATAGCTACCATCCTAGGTCAGGATGATTCTTATTTGCACTGTTGCATCAGCCTCCCCTCTCATGTGTTTATCTCTTGGGCTTCTCTGAATCCATATTATTGTTTCATTCTGCTTAGTGTTTTCTTCTGTTTTAGTCACATCTCCCATCTAAATGTCTGGTTTGAGACTTTGTGTTAATGTACTTCCTCCTGTTATTTATTCTTTGTTTTCAAAGAGGCCCAGTGACATCACAAAAGTGATATCTTGACTTGCACAAGCTGGATTTAAATGAAGCAAAGCTGTACAGTCATCAGCCTCACTCCCTCTTCCAGAGTCATCAAAGTCCAGTGGCAAGACAAGTCAGGACAATTAGTGATGACCCAGTTTGCAGTGGATGACCTTGGCATCTTCATTGTCTGACCAAGTTCTAAGAGCTCCACAGCAACTATTTCAGCAGCCTTCATAGCTACTGGAGCAAAATGTTTTCAATCTACTCATTTTGGTGGAGGAAGTCTTCACACGTTTGAGGTAGACATGCTCCTTAACAGCAGGTATGAGGCCTGGCAGTTGCCCTCAACTTGGTTTAGCCTGTCTGCCAAGATGGTTTTACTGGGGGTATGGCTGATGTGCACACTATGCCTTCGAAGGAGCCTTTGAGGACCCACGATGAGAGCTGGGTGAGAAGTGGACACCAAAGGTGGATAAGCAGCCCTGAAATGGGCTTGACAAGCTAGATGGGCTAGTCGTCCCTGAACACCCCATACACTCTACTTCTTCCTGTACTCTTGAATGGGATGGGTGGGCCTGGATTCCCAGCTAAGCCCAGCTCTCATCCTGTATAGTTTTTAGCTTGGTCTCTTGCTGGCTCAATATGGGTTTTGATTTTTGGCCTTTTCTCTATCTCCTCCTTGTTGTACTGTCCTGAAGCTCAGAGTTGGCTTCATCCTCTGATACAACCCTGATGGGCTCCGGAGATGAGTTGTCATTACATTTATACCAGGCCTCTTAAAAAAAAAGCCCTAAAGTATCTTTCTTCCCTGCTGCTGCCTTGACTCACTTCCTGCTGTGGTTGTAGCATGTTCCTTGGGCAGCAGGCTGCTGCATCATTGGTCCAGCCCTGTCTCTTGGCTTTGAGATGAGTTGCTGAAGTGCTGGGCTTGGCTTGCCCTGGACTTTGCATTGCGCAGGACTAGCTCTGTCTCTTCCTGTAGTTCTTCTGGGTCTGTCTCTTAGCTCTAAACAGCTTGTTGCTGTGTCTTTAACTAACTCTGGTGTGTTTCCATTCGTCTACAGATTTCTTGGAATTTTCTTATGTAGTTCTAGATAGAGGTGCTTATAGCCATTTTCATTTTAGTTTTATCACTATTTCTTCTGGTGAATTTTTTAGACCTTTACTGGAATGTGAAAGATATAGATCTCCCCTAGAACCTTTCATGCTTTTAACTTGTTCCAGGAATCTGTGCTTGGCCATGGCCTTCTATTTTTATCAGTACCTTTGATTGGGTTTTCCAAACCAAGAGTGGGAGAGATAGTATTGTGACATTATGCTCGGTATACTACCATTATGCCTTTAGGTTTGAACCTACTCTTTCCAGAGACTTTATGTGTAATAGAAGAGTGCCCCCCCAAAGATTTGAGCAGAATTTTTTTTAAACCTTTACCTTTGGTCTTAGAATCAAGTATTGGTTCCAAGGCAGAAGAGTGGTAAGGACTAGGCAACAGGGGTTAAGTGACTTGCCTAGGGTCACACAGCTAAGAAGCATCTGATGCCAGACTTGAATCCAGGACCTCCCCTCTCTGGGCCTATTTCTCAATCTCCTGAGCTATCTAGCTTCCCCCAAGAATGTTTTTAAAATTTCTGTTCTTGCTACACATTTCTTAGTAAATATTTCTTTTTTTAAAAAAATCAGCAGCACAGGTGGCATGCTTATTAAATCTACAGATGACACTGACACAGTCAAGGGTCGCTAATTTATTAGGTGATGGTAATTTCCCAAAAAGTCTTAAAAAATCAGAATGTTGCATTGAATCTACACTTATCCCTAACAAATTAAATTTATTAGTTTGGGATTTTAAAAAATCAGTTTTATAAGGAAAACAGAGTAGAAGTATGATTAAAAAGCATTTCATCTGAAAAACGTAAGTTTTAGTAGAAAGCTCAATATATTTACTGGTTATATATAGCAAATGAAAAAAACCCAATATGATTTTTGATATTGTGGAGAGGTGGTATGTCTTAGACTAGGATAGTGATAGTCTCAATGGACTCTCTTCTGATCAGAGTTCTGTGTTTAGTGTTGGTTACATTTTGAGATGGATACTGATAAGCTAGAGAACATTCAAGGGGAGAGCAACCAGGATGGTGAAGGGCCTTGAAACAATGCCACAAGGATTGATGGAAAGAACTGGGAGTGTTTAGTCTAAAGAAGACATGACTGGGATGTGGGCAGGTATGAATGAGATAATTTATTTTTAAAAGGGCTATCACAAAGAAGATTTAATAAACTTGTTCAGCTTGGTCCCAGAAGGCAGAACTGGAAGAAGTAAATAAATAGAAGTTACAATGAGGCAAATTTAGGATCAGTACAAGGAAAAACTCCCTCACAATTAGAACAATCAAAAAAAGGAATGAGCCACTTTTGGAGGCAGCTGGATGCTCCTCAATGGATTTCTTCAAGCAAAAGCTGGATAATGATTTGTCAGATATTTATAGAGGTTTTGTCATATTCAGGTAGGGTTGGACTAGATAACCTCAGAGGTCCCTTCCTATTCCATAGCAATTAGGAGATTTGTTCAAGTCCTGGCTCTGCCACCAACTAGCTAAAAACATGACTATGGATACATCACTTAAATTCTCTAACTCAGAGTCACGGTATGAAAAATCTTTATTTAATCTATGCATCCATCTATTTATCCAGTCATTCAACAAGCATTTATTGACTATGACAAGCACTATGCATCAAGAATGGGTGGGAAATTACTTTCTAAGTGGAAAAGTACTATGTAAATATGAGCTATTATTATGATAAGCATCAAAATTGCTCAGGGCTAGCAGTCAAAGTGGAACCATTCATGGAAACATGCCACATAGAAGACCTAACTTTAATCTTAAAACTGATGCTTTATTATCACCTATAATTCTGAATTTCTTTAGTATACATTCAAAGTACTCTAGAGTCCCACTTCCTGATATAGATATAAGTTCACTAAAGATCTCCTCAGGATAGAGATAAGAGGGTTACGATTTTCTAGCTGAGTTTATAATACTTTCCCCACCATTCCTATAGTCCTCTACTTCTCCTCACCCTAAATAACTCTATCAGTACTTCAAGATTGTCTTTGCAGGGAAGATTGAAGTGAGGGTATCATAAGAGAATTAAGAAGGAAATACAGGTATTTCCCTATGTCACTAGCTATAATCCGATTCTATCACTGGTCTGCTACAGACAAACATGTCATTTGGTGAATGAAGTGAAGAGGCAGATAAAAATATTAAAAAGTATGAAATCACTTTTATTTATAGAATCATAGAATTTTAGAATTCTTGCCCAAGAAGGTACAGTATCAAAATAAATTATCTATCTAACACATCAGAGAAACTGAAAGGCAGGATCTTGCTCTTGGAAAGAATCAGAGAAGCAGCAAAGAACTGTATGTAGGGAGCCTTCTTTTTGTCCAAGTAAACAATGCTAGAAGACTTTAGCTTCCTCATTTTATAGATAAGGAAACTGAGGTTTAGTAAGCTTAAGCCAAGGTCACTTAGTCAGTTAGTAACAAAGCTAGAATTTGAATTACAGTTTTCTTATTTCCAGGGATTTACAACTATTTATTCTATAGAATCATGCTGTTTCTGATTTAAAAGAATCCAATGGAAACAAAACCATCCTGTAGAAACTTTCAGTGTCAAGTACACTGAACTTAATAAACAAGCATATAAACATTCTTTCAAAGTTACTAGTAACAAACTATATCAGATAACGTGAAGATTTTAAATTGATTCTTATTCAGATTCCGAAATGAATTGATAGCATACCCTCTAGTTTCATACAATGGACCCAAAATCAGTTTTTCTCAAAAAGAAGAAAATTTATCTGAAAATCATCAACTCAGTTTTTTTAAACTATTTTTTATGGGAAAGACCAGGAAATGATAATCTATGACAATCTGGGGAACTGGCAGAATTAATCTTCAAAGTTATCATTTCCATAAACTTATATTTTAGATTCTCCTATAATTTAATCTGAAAAATTTTTTGACGCATGGGACATAGGTTTCTTCCTGGAGGGTAGTTAGGTTCTCCATAATTCTCCAATACCATAAAAGAAAAATACTGGTACCTTGTCAACTAAGGATAAATTTGCACTTAGGTTGAACCTATATTAGAGAAAAACCTTAGTTGGGGACAGAATTCACTAGGCCTAGGTAAAGATCAACCTTCTCTGGTCCCACTACCAACTCAGCAAGTTACCCACAGGTAAATCATAAGACCACACAAGTAATGACTTCTACAGCAGCAAGAGATTTTATAGATCACAAGCAGTTCAGATATTTGTGTTAAGAAGGAAGGAAAATATAGAACATCTCAAAATTAGTGCTTTGCATAGATAAGGTACATAAACATTTGTCAAATCAAAGTGAAACAAAGGTCAACAGAAAAATTCTTTAAGGCTGGAGCTATGGGCATTTTGACAGAAATGGTTACATAAATGGTAAAGTGAAAGAAGAGCTTGAGATTTTTTTTCTGCCGCACATTACTAGCTGTTTCAGCAGCTATGAGATACAGCTTAAACATTTCATCATTAGGTACTAACTAGCACCTGCATGGTTAATTTACCTACCAGATGAAAACAGGTCAGGAAGCTGCCATGACAAACCAAACTCATATCATGAATGAGAACTTTTATTTTATCTGCTCAGCAAGGAAACTTATTTCATTAATTGATTCAAAATGGGGACAGAAGAAAAGGCTTGATTTATTTCAAGTTTAGTTTCATTTTCCCAAATATTATTTCTTTCACACAAGGATTCTCGGTACACAGAGGAACTACTTACTTTTTCTTAAGTCTTCTAAAGGAAAAAAAATGCAAATAAAAACTCTCCAAGGTCATGGAATTGTGTAGAAGATATTTGAGGTGATGATGTGTTTCAAAATCCAATATCTCCCATCTCAGATTCTTATGCACAAGTAGAAAAGAAAATAATAAAGATGACTATTGATATTTAGAGATTCATTTGAACACCTGTCCCATTCAGATACTTTTATCTTTGGTCAAAATAATGAAATAAAGCCAGTTCTGAACAGATAATAATTGAAAATTATCTTCTGAGAAAGAAGTCTTCACAAAACCTCTTCTTGATTAGCAGCAGAGCTGTCAGGTACCATTTCAGTCTGATTGCTGATCTTTAAAAAAAAATAGCACCCATGTGATTCACACATACAAGAAACTAGGTATAGATTCCAATTTGTATTCTGACCCTAAGACACAGTATATAATCCATGGGTCAAGGTCCAACTTTCAAGAGAGTAGGTAGATACTTGAGGCAATCCCACTTCCTAAAATCATACACCTGATCAGCTGAATCCAATACCCTCTGAAGAACTGAATGAAGTCTGATGCCAACTTCTTACTGAGACTGAATCTTCCAATTCCGTCTGCGCGTAGATGCAAAATTGTGGATGGCAAGTCGCATTGATGAGTTATTTTCAGAAATTTCACAAGATGAGATGACAGAACGTAGTGCTTGAGTATATGCTGTAAATAAGTTTTCACAGTGATCAATAAAAATCAACCACCAAAATAATCTCCACAACCCAATCCTACTCCTACTAGTTCTGTTTTCCTAATCTAAAAACATATCATGATGACTAATGAAAACTAATTATCATCACTTAACCACTCAGTGGTTATCTCCAGCCAACTTTCTAAGATTTTAAGTTGCAGAACAGGTACAATTCTGCTTTGGAAAAGGAAATTTTCTTGCAGTGAATTTCCTTTGCCAATGAAATAAACACCTCCAAGAATCCAATGCCTGACCCTTAGCATTTATGCAGCACTTTCAAGTTTGCAAAGAGTTTTACATCCATTATTTCATTGAAACTTTTTTTAAACCCTTACTTTCCATGTCTTAGTAACAACTCTAGGACAGAAGGGCAAGACCTTGGCAAACAAGTTAACTGACTTGTCTGGGATCATACAGATATGAAGTATCTAAGGTCAGATTTAAACTCAGGTTCTCCTGACTTCAGGCTTTGTGTCCTATCCACTATAATACCTAGCTGCCCCATCTCACTACAATTTCACAACAACCTATAGAAGTAGGTATTGCAGATACTATTTCCATCTTATGGATGAGGAAACAGGTTCAGAGTGGCTACATGAATAGCTTATAGTCACATACAAACTACTATTGGCATTTATTAATATTAACTTTTCAGAGGGGTTAATTAGAATGACAGTCAAATAATTTAGGTCACTTAAATGAAAAATATCATCAGTATCTCACTAAAAGTATCTCACATATACACTTTTTGTGACCCTAGAAATGAATGCCTTTGTTGTTAAACAGGACACAGGAACTGAGTGATGATTTATCTGCTTTCCCAACATAGCAGGAAGTGCTTCTAGCCAGATAGGGTTCTTACCAATGGAGTTGATACTTTGTGAAGTCATCTCAATATCCCAACAAAATGGACAATGTAAAACTTCCCTGACCCCAGGAGAGAGGCACAGGCTTATGAGAGAATGTTGATTATGCCATGATAAACAGGTTTTACCCAATTAGATTTTTGTTTCAAGGGAGGATTTAAAAGTGATGGTGATAATACTAGGAAATGACTTTTTTAAAAAAGCAATTCTTATTGCCAAATTATAATATATATTTATTACTTAATTAAAATTACCTTTTTTTTAATGTGAAACGGTTAACATATTTTGAATGTAATGAACGATCAATATATGGTAGTAATGAACATCTTGATATCTCATAGACTGGGAACTGTAAGAGTTCTGCTCTATATGGCAAGATAAACTTTTATTCTGCCTTCCTTCTATCTAACAAATGAACTTTGTTCATAATTTCAATAATAAGGACTGAATTTGAAAATATTTTTCTGGTATGAAAGGGTGAGTGAAAATATAGATTCTAATGTCAAATGAGAAATAGGAATCATTTTCAGCAACCTTAACATGTCTTAAGCTTTTTGCCATTTAGATTTCTCATATTCCTAAAAAACATACCTTGATGGTTTTTATAGAAGATACAATTATTGGCACAGGTATCAGGATGAGCATCCCAGAAATCAGAACCACAGCAGCACAATGGAGGTAAATCAATATTATACAACCGCATTTTCTCCTGTATCTGGGCTCTTAAAGCTTCTATATATCTGTTAAAACATAGCAAGGTTGTTCAATCAGCAAAAACTTCTTAAACACTTACTATGTGCTAGTAGTCCATGACACATAGGTGTCAGGCAAGGTGAGCCAATAGGCAGAAAGAACTGGTATCAGAATTAGAAGGCATGATCTGATTCTCTGTTCTACTTTAGAAGACTTCCTGAGTGAAATCTTTGATGCTTTTGTAACTTAGTTCTTTCTCTCACCAAATTACAAATATAGTGTAAGGGTTAATCAATAGGAATTTGACAAAAGTGAGGAGAGCAGTTTGATAAAACACTTAGTTTAATTTGAGAAGTACAGAGAGAAAATAGAAAGGAGGAAAGAGAGATTATTACTCTAATACCTCATGACTATACCTAAATTTCTAATCCTAACTAAAATTTCTAAAAATCCCTACTCTAACTTACTCTAACTAGGTTCTTCTGCCTGGCCAGAATAGGCCTAATCTAACCTACTCTACCTAGAAATGTATTCACAAACTACCTACCTATACTAATAAACATTCATCACCTACAAACTCCTTAAATCCATTTCTCTATCCCAGCTGTCAGTAGTAAAAACTATCAGTACTGACTCTTGACTGAGAGACCAAGACCAACCTCCTGCCCCCTCCAGGTCCAGAGATAAAAAACTCAACTGTCAACTAATTCCTTCCTTATATATCTTCCTTGTCTCCTAGGTAATGGAATCTTCAGCTCTCTCTCACAGACATCTGTCACTTCCTACTTAGAAATCCTTTTGTTCCTGCCTCTTAAAGAGACAGAGGGAGAGATTAAGAAAATCCCTTTAACAATAGGAAAAATATTTCCATGGATCTTCAGGAATATTTATGAAGTACCGTTTTTCTCTATGACTGACTCTAGTCAAGGCAAGTCAAGAAACCTTTATTAAGACCATATTGATTAGAAAATATTGGAATAAATGGAACATTCCTCAAAATGCTAAATGCCATCTACCCAAAACCATCAGAAAGCATTATCTATAAAGGGGATTAAAAAAAAAAAAACAATTAAAAAAAAACTAAAACCCTTCCTAATAAGATCAAGGGTAAAACAAGGATGTCCATTATCACCACTATTTTTTAATATTGTACTAGAAATGCTAGATAAAGCAATAAGAACAGAAAAAGAAATTGAATAAATTAGAATAGGCAATGAGGAAACAAAGTTATCATTCCTTGCAGATGATATAATGGTATACCTAGAGAATCAAATAAAAAAGCTAATAGAAAAAATGAACAACTTTAATAAAGTTGCAGGATATAAAATAAACCCATGTAAGTCATTAGCATTTCTATTTATCACCAACAAAGTCTAACAACAAGAGACAGAAAAAGAAATTCCATTCAAAATAACACTAGACAAAATAAAATATCTATAGGTGTCTCTACCAAAACAAACCTAGGAACTATATGGATACAACTATATGAAAACATTCTTCACACAAATAAAATCAGACCTAAACAATCAGAAAAAACAGTAATTATTCATGGATAGTCTAAAGCAGTGATTCCCAAACTTTTTTGGCCTACTGCCCCCTTTCCAGAAAAAATATTACTTAGTGCCCCCTGTCACATACTATCACCGCCCCCTTACAGTTATTCACCGCCCCAAAATGCACCTGTGGCCATCGCTGCCCCCCTGGATTGCTGCAGCACCCACCAGGGGGCGGTGGCGCCCACTTTGGGAATCACTGGTCTAAAGTAATATAATAAAAATGACAATCCTACCTAAATTAATTTACCTATTCAGTGCCATACCAAATAAACTACCCCAAAATTATTTCACAGAACTAGAAAAAGCACAACAATATTCATCTGAAAGAACAAAACGCTGTATCAAGGGAATCCATGAAAAAAAAATATGAAGAAAGGAGGCCTAGCCATAACACATTTCAAACTATATTATAGTGAAAGAAAGATAGAAAACAAGGGAAAGCTTTTGCAAAGGTTTGTGTTTGACTCTGCAAAGTGGGATTGGCTCAAGCACGGAACTAAACAGGAGAGATTCCAAAGAGTGTGAGGAAAGGATATAAGGAGACTCACAGAGGCAGTTGGGGGAAGTATTCCTGTTTTTTCGAGAGTTGGGAGAGATCACTTCCTGCCGTTGGTTACCTGACTTTCTGTGGAAAGCCATTTGCCCTGATCCTGTGATTCTTCCATCAACCATTCTGCTGCCAAGAGATAGAGAGATCCTATCCACTCGGATTTCTTCTGTTCCTATCAACCTAGTTCCTATATTCCAGTAGCCTAAAAGATTTCATCTTTTCTGAGAAGAAGCCAACCAGAGCGAAGAGACCTGTCTGCCTAGAAGTGAGGTCTTGGCCCTATTTGGCTAGGTCCACTAGGGTGACTTCCCATCTACCTCACCCTATCTATTCCTGCTGAACTATAACTTGTCCACCACCAATATTTGGAGGGCCAGTAGGTCAAGGAAGCTACATAGGATTTTGAGGGGGTCTAGACAGTGTAGGAAAGGGAGCCTCAAGATCAGAAGAGGGTTTATGAGAGCCCCATAGATTGGAGGGAGAAGAATTAGAGACCAAGTGTTAGGGACTCCACTCCCTGGCCCTCCTTCCTTTCCCTGTGTTGAACTATTTTAATAAATCAAAATACTATTTTATAAGATCAATAGCAGTCAGATCACGTTTAACTGTCATTTGGGTGGTGAGGCCTATCAGACCAGCTTATACCCTGTTATAGACAGAACAAGTACTTTACTAGACTGCCATCAGTCTAGGTCAAGTAATTATCTTATTTCAGTAGTAATCATTAAGCAATCTGGTACTGGCTAAGAAATAGAGTAGTAGATCAATGATTAGGTAATCAATACATGGTAGTTAACGTCCATAGCAACTTAGTTGTTTGCTAAACCCCAAAATCTAAGCTTTTGGGGAAAGAACTCACTATTTGACAAAAACTGCTAGGAAAACAATATAGCAAAAACTAGGCATAAACCATCATCACACTTCATACCTGGGGATAAAGTCAATATGAATATTTGATCTCGAAATAAAGGATGACACCATAAACAAATTACCATTACTGGGTCTGTATCCCAAAGAAATCAGAGATAAGGGAAAAGGACCTACCTATACCAAAATATTTTTAGCAGCTCTTTTTGTAGTGGCAAAGAATTGGAAACAGAGGGACTGTCCATCACTTGTGAAATAGATGAGCAAGTTGTGGTATATGATTGAAAAGGAATGATATTGTGCAATATGAAATGATGAACAGAATGAGTACAGAAAAATCTGGAAAGACTTTATGAATTGATGCACAGTGAAGTGAGCAGAAACAGGAGAACAATGTAGATAGTAACAGAAATATTATAAGGTGATCATCTGTGAAGGATTAAACCATTATCAGCAAGTTTCCAAGATAAGCACAAGACACTCATGATGAAAAATGCTGTCCATAGCCAAAGAAGGAACTGTTGGAGTCTGACTTCAGATGAAAGCAAGCCATCTTCCACTTTATTTCCTTTATGAGTTTTTATTTTGTGTGTGATAGATGTCTTCTATGACAACATGATGATTATGAAAATATGCACTGCATGAAAGCACTGGTACAACCTATACCAGACTATTGACTACTATGGGGGAGGAAGGGAAAAAATTCTGAATCCAAAAATGTCAGAAACCAATTGTCAAAAATTATTTCTACTTGTAACTAAAAAAAAAAAAAATAAAGAAATATTTTTAAAAAACCATATTGAGGGACAGCCAGGTGGCTCAGTGGATTGAAAGCCAGGCCTAGAGACTGCAAGTCCTCGGTTCAAATCTGGCCTCAGATACTTCCTAGTTGTGTGACCCTTGACAAGTCACTTAACCCCAATTGCCTTGCCTAGCCTTTACCACTCTTCTGCCTTTGAATCAATATTTAGTATTTATTCTAAGACAGAGGTAGGGGTTTATAAACAAACAAAAAAAAGAACATATTGAGTCCAAGGCACCAACCTCATTTCTGGGGACAGAAAGAGAAAAACAAAGTCTCTGCTCTTAAGGAGCTTAAATTCTAGTGGGGTAGATAGTATGTAAACTACTAGGCAAAAAAAATACACACACACACACAAGACAGAAAGCACTCTAAAAGGAGGCATTAGCATCTGGGGACAAAGAAAAAGCTCCTCGAGTAGGCAAGATTTAAGCTGAGGCATGAAGGAAGTTGGGGAACCTGAGAGGTGGAAGGGATAGGAGAGAACATTCCATATATGGGAGATATTTGGTATAAAAGATAGGCGATGGAGTCTCATATTCCAGGAGCTGCAAGGAAGCCAGTGTTGCTAGAACAGAGAGCACTTAGAGGAGAGTAAAACATAAAAAAGGCAGGAACTATATAGAAAGGGGCTAGGTCATGAAGAGCTTTAAATGCCAAACAATGGAGTTTTCATTTGATTATGAAAGTAACAGGAAGCCACTGGCCCTCACTTAAGGGGGTGAGGGGGAGGGTGTGACATGGTCATACTATGCATTAGAAAGAGCACCTTGGCAAATAAGTGGACAATGGATTATAAATGTGGAGAGACACTAAATAGAAACCTTCTGCAACAGTTCCAGTAAGAGGTGATGAGGATCTGAAGTAGGATTGTGGCTATGTGAGTGGAGAGAAGGGGATTTTTATGAGAGATGTAGTAATGGGTAGGAACAAGAAGATTTGGTGAAAGATTAGATATGTGGAATGAATGACAATGAGGGATTAAAGATGACACTGAGGTTGTGAGCCTAGGTGACAGGGATGTGAGTTGCCCTCTATATAATGAGGAATTTGGGAAGAGGGGAAGAATTTCAGAAGAAAGATAATGAGTTTCTGGTTTGGACATGCCAAATTTGATATGCCAACAAGATAACCAATTCAATATGTCCAAAAGACATTTAGTGATATGGGACTGGTGCTTAGGAGACTAGGGCTAGATATACAGACATGGGAATAATATGCATAGAAATTATAACTGAATCCATGAGAAATGATGAGATCATCAAGAAGCCAAAGTGTTGGGGAAACACAGGTGGTGCTTCTTTTAAGTTTGTAGTAAGCTCTGAACACTGCTCCCAAGGTACCTGATACATTCTCTGCTTCTCTGATGTTTTTTAATAGCTCCTTTCTTATCTTCCAATTTTGAATCAGCTAATATCTCACATGTTTTCACCCCAGAATTCAGGTCTTCCTCGCAGGTCTTTCTCAGGATCTTTTGCTCCTCAATGCAACGCTGCTGCTCTTTCCACTTCTTAACTCTGGGGACAAAATTCAAAATTCAATACATTTGAGTAATTAAGTCAAATGCTTTTTTGGAATCAGTGTTCTTGAACTATTCCTTCCCCTTCCCCCTCAAAAGAATAACATACACAAAGATTGATCCTTAGTTCTTACTTTCAGGAAGGCAATTTTGGTTTCTCTTTTCTTGCCTTACATAAATTCAAGTCTTTAGAAGGAAATGATTATAGTGATTATACTATAACAGGCTTTTTAATAAAGATTTTTTGTATAAGTAATTTCTCAGTCTAAGACTTATAATAAGTGTCACTTACGTAAGGTCTTAAGGCTTGTTAAGCACAAGCTTTACAAACTTCATTTCATTTGAGCCTCATAACACTCCTGTGAGGTAAATACAATTGGTATTATCCTAATTTTACATGTAAGGAAACTAAAGCTGAGAGAGACTAAGTTATTTGCTTATAGTCATACAACTATCAGTCAGGGTTAGGGTCAGTACTGAAGCCTAGGTCTCTTCTAACTCCAACTCTATCATAGTCTTCATTACACCAGTTAATTTGTCACACAGTCAGTCAACAAGTATTTATTAAGCACATGCTATATGCTAGACAGTGTGCCAAGTGGTGGGGATATGAAGGAAGACAAAAATAGTTCCTTTCTAATGGGGAAAACATTCAAACAACTAAGTTCATTAGGTATATATGGAGGTAGAGGAAAAGTAACCTCAGCAGGGAGAAGGCAGTATTGAATACTGCTGAGATATCTAGAAAGAGAAAGATTGGGAAAAGATAATTCTCTCCCCAGGGCTCTAAATCCCAGTTTCCCATGTTCCTTCTCACGTTATGTCCTTACATTTTGGAGATAAAGTTTGTGTGTGACCCTACCCCACTCTCTCTTTTCCCACAAACGCGGTCAGGAAAGCGTTCTTTACTCGGGTTTTTATGTTTGTCCTTTTATTTCTTCTACTTCAAGTGATTATTAATAAATCTTATAAAATATAATACTTGGAATTATTGGATATTAATTTTAATCTTACTTTTTGGTGGCCATGAAGGGACTGAATTTTTTTTGTCAGTGATATAAGGGGTTTAGTGATTTCCCCATAGCAAGGGATCTACTGCCCACAAAACCCTGTTGCTCCAAAAATTGCCCTCAACTGTTTCTTAGTGGAGGGGGTGCTCAATTTCTGAATATCTTCAATGCACTTAGGGGAAATGGAGTGGGCAGTTAAATAAATTCTAAATATTTCACTTTGAGGAGACACCATTGAACCTTTATCTTTGAGACCTTGTGGCCTCTCTTGTGCAGTTCTAAAAGGAGATGTTTGCTCTCTTCCTGGCATAGCATTAGGTTAGGCCAAGAGCAAATCATCTACAAAGTATATCAAACAGCTTTCCTTAAACTTAATATTTGCTAAATCTTATATTAAAATTGGTGAGGGCTGTCCACATACCCTTGTGGCAACCAACACCAGGTCCATTGGGAACCTTTCCAGGTAAAGGCAAATATATTTCTGGAATTCTCATGAAAAGGGATTGAGAAGAAAGCTGAACACAAATCCACCACAGTGAAATATTTGGTTGTGCTGGGAACAGAGGAGATAACTGTGGCTGTGTTTTGAACCACAGGATGTCTCTTTATGACATGATTATTTACAGCCCTTAAATCTTGGACAAATCTATAGACAGTTTTTCCATTTGTGTCTAATTTTGGCTTTTTCACAGGTAGGATGGGTGTATTATATTCAGATTTGCATGGAATTATTATTCCTTGCTCAATTAATGAATCTATCACTAGGGTAATTCCCTCAATCACCTTTTTTGATAGATGATAACTGAGGAATGGAAGGAGCTGGACCTCCTATTTTTATTTTTATTTGAACAGGAACAGCTGATTTAAGCAGGCCATCATCAGAAGATGATGTGGCCCAGAGAGACTTGGGTATATCAGCTAGAATTTCAAAGTTGGGAGGCTCCTTCATCTCCTGACTATCTGAAAGAAGCACAGGGAGCAAATTTAAGGATTCCTCAGCCAATTCTAGTGCATAGTGCCATCTGGAAAGCAAGTTATTGTGGCTCTAAGCTTGCATAAAAGATTTCTCCCTAGCAAATTTAATGGGGAGCTAGGCATTAGAAGGAAAGAATGTTCTACTGATAGCGGTCCCATAGACACCACTCAAGGGGAATGCTTTTGGACCTTTAGGGGTGGCCCTGAAACCTCCACTACATTTTGTGAGACAATGAAATCACAATCAGAATCGGGTGTACTCATCAAAACCAATCTGGAGGCTCCAGTGTCTAAGAGGCAATCATAATACATATTTCCATCTTTCAGGGTTACATGAGATTCACCACTATGGGGGAAGGGGGATGGATAATGATAACTGGCATTAAAACATTAGGGTCTGGGAAATCAAAGATTTTACTCTCTGATTCCAGCACCCTTTCCCACCTCCCCTCCTCATACCTTCATAAAGATCCTTGGATATTTCTCTGGGATTCCCAATGCTGAGGGGCACTTTCACCTTGATTATAGCATGGACGAGCCCCACTTTGGAAATATTGTTGTTGGGTATTTTTGTGTGTTATCATTTGCCTCATTTGGATTATTATTTCTATAATTGTTATTATTTCTAAAGTTATTATTTCTAGTCACCTGATTCCACTTCGTACAGTTCATCATTATGTGACCCTTTTTGCACAGAAATGACATGTTAATGATTACTTTTTGGATTCCTGAAAACGGGCAATGGCCACTGCTTGACCTGCTTTTTCTTTTTCAAATCTTTCAAGTTAAAGCTTTTATTTCCTTCCTTAATGTCTCTAATAATGCATTGGTCTCATCATTTTTCTGTTAATGGCCTTTAGATACATAAACTGTGACTCTCCTCAATTCCTCAAGGTCCATATTAGGCCGGTTTGGGCAATTTACCTTAAAATAATCTTTGACCACTTTGCAACAGCTATTTACAAACTATCTCCTGATTTGCCTGACATCTCTTTCTTTGAAGAGATCTAGATCTATGTATCTACCTCCCAGTTCAATAAGTCTATCCATAAACTGAGAAGTTTCCTCCTCTTATTGCTTAAAACTCTCAAACTTGGTCCATGTACCCATCCTATCAGAACAATCTCTCATTGCTTTTAGTAATGCCTCTCTAACCTGGCATAGTTGTAAACAATCTTTCTTGTCTTTAATATACCATCTAGAGTCTTTATCTGGCCAGTAAACCACATTCTTTCCCCAGGCCTTATTAATAAGAGAAATAATTTTATTTTTCTCTCTTTCTATCAAAAAAGCTTGGAGAAAATTTTCCACATCCTGATATGCAGGATCATACGTACAAAAATTGTTGGCAAGCTCCTTAATAATTACAATAGAATCATCTTCAAAAGAAGGGGTATTTTGCTTGAATCTCTTAATATCTTGGGGGGGTGTAAAAGGTTTGTGGTGGCTTAGGGAAATGATATCTCCATCCTTATTTAAGGTGGGTACTTCCTTTAAGGGGAATAGGCCTTTAACTGAATTATTTGCAGTTCTTGTCTCTTGGCTAGATGTTTGTGTTGCTATGGAGTAAGTAAGGGGAGAGGGAGGGGGAGGAGCCAGTGAGCTAAGAGGGAAAGGTTGGTCTAGGGATGGGGAAGCAGGGCAAGAGGAAATGGATCAGGGAGAAGAGACAGGGGTCACACACAAATTTTATCTCCAAAACGTAAGGATGTAACATGAGAAGGAATATGGGAAGCTGAGATTTAGAGTCCTGGGGAGAGAATTCAAATTATATAAAAAGGAGAAGCCAGAAAGGAAGACAGCTATACCGTCTGAGATAATTGTGGAAGGATGATCCAAATGAGGGCTTTTTAAGGATGAAGGAGACATGGGTGGGCTTGTGAAAAATATGGAAAGAGCCAGTGCATATACCAGAAAGAGCCTAAAGATAAGAAAGTGGGGGTAATAGCAGGAATAATCTGCTGGAGAATATGGGAGATGGGATCAAGGGCATATGTGTGTGTGGGGGGGGGGAGACTTGCCTTGGCAAGAAGAAGGGCTACTTCTTCATGAGATTCAGGGGTGAAGAGGAAGATAATAGGGGAAGATGTTTGAATAAAGGGGAAAAGTAGGGAGTTCTCAGCAAATAGCCTCAGTTTTTTTCAGAGAAGTATGAAATGAAGTCCTTAGATGAGAGGGTAAAGTTAAGTGGGAGGCTTGAGAGATGAGAAAGTTTGGAATAGTTGCTATGGTAGGTGGGATAAAAACTCAATCAGAGAGATATAAAAGGATTGCCTTGATGAAGTAGGAATGCAATTGCTGAAGTTACGGTATATATGTATAATGGACCTAACCACCAAGGTTTCATGATTTTCTCTCCAATGGTTAGCAGCAGGTGAATTAGGAATGAAAAAGGCAGGAGCAATCTAGGTTTGGGATTTGGAAAGGAGTGTTTGGAGTTCAGACAAGGAAGCAAATAATTTAAGTTAGAAGAGAATATATTACCAAAGAGTCAAGAAAGGAAGGTGAAGCTAGTGTAGGGGTGATAATCTGTAGAATAACTAAAGGGTAAAGGGGGTTGAGGTTATAAGAATCAATAACAGGTTTAGAGGTTGTAAAGCATAGGGAAAAGAGTGAATGATAGAAGATTATGATCATTATTGGTGTTCAGTCATTTCAATTGTGAATGACCCTTTGTACAGATGAGGAAACTAAGACAAATAGGGTTAAGTGAATTGCCCAAGGTCATATAGCTATTGTCTGAAGCTGGCTTTGAACTCAGGTCTTCCCAACTCCAGGCCTAGTGCTCTATCCATTGTGCCACCTAGCTTCTGATTATGATCAGATTAAAAAAAAAATTTAGTTCCTAAACAAGGAAGAGAAATACCATGTGTGGATAGATGGACTGGAGGAGCAGGTCATGGGAACTGACTAGACCAAGGAACTAGGAAGTTAAAAGTGTTTAAAGGATTATCAATATGACACTTCCTACCTTATTCTTCATCATATTTAATTAGTTTCTAAGCCCTGTCAGTGCTACCTCTAAAATATTTCTTCTCCCTATCTTCTTCCCTTTTCACTTCTATTACTATCATAACAACAGAGTTTAGTAACTCTGATGCACTTACCATGCCATATTATATAGAACTGGAGGAATTAAGAAGGGTCTTTTAAAGAGGCCTACACTTGATGAGCCTTGAAGGGATCTAGGTGTTCTAAGAAGCAAAGATGAGACGGGAGAACATTCCCAACATGGAGGTTAAGCCTATACAAAAGCAGTGAGGCAGGAGATAGAATGTTATATACAGAGAGCAACAAGTAGGCTACACTGGCAAAAATATGAAGGAATAACGTGTAATCAGACTGGGAAAACAAAGTGGAGCTAAATTGTAAAGAGCTTTAAATAACAAACAGAGAAGTTTTTATGTTATCCTAGTGGCAAAGAGGAGCCACTGAAGTGTCTTAGAGAGTGGCATGCTCGGGTCTACATGTCAGACACATTAGTTTGGCAGGTACATGTATAGGACAGATTGTGGAGGGGTGAGACCAGTGCAGTGAAACTACTAGAGGCTACTTCAATATTTCAAGTAAGAAGTGATGAGAGCCTAGATTAATATGGTTGAAGCCTTCATCACTTTTTACTTAGAGTACTAGGTAAAATAGCTTTCCAAACTTATTTTTCTCCAATCTCTCTGCTAGTCAACTTATTTTACCCTTATTCAAAGCAAAAAAGCTTAAGTGGATCGTTTAAATTGGTCCACTTATAAGAAAAAAAATACAAATTTAAGACTATCTCACCATCCTTACATTTGACTCCATACTATATTTCTAGCCTTATTTCAAAGTGCATCATTTTATATATTCTAAATCCTAATAGAACTGGACTATTTACTTGTCCCTGATCTCACTGTATTCTTGCCCTCCCTGTAGTCCATTTCAAACCTTTGGTACTGTTCTTCTCTATCAAGACTCAACTCGGGGTATCATCTCCTAATCAAGGCCATCATTTATCCCTCCAGCTAGAAGTGATACCTCCCCTCCTTGAATCTCTTATGGCCATTCTGTTTAACTGCCTATTCCTTCAATTATTTTAAACTTTTAATAGTTATTTGTGTACATGTCCAGAAGGACACAATATGTAAACTCTCTGAGGACAGAAATTATGTAGCTTTTCATCCTCCTATTCCTTCCAAGGCACAGTGCCTTGGCACCTAATCAGTGTTTGCTGTTTTTAGTTGGAGGGAGATAAACACATAAGAGAGAGGTTACCTCATTTAATACTTCTTTTCAATTGTAGTAATGTTCAAAGACTGCTTTGTATCCACCTAATTCTTTTCCAGCTAAATCTAAGAATGCTTTTTATGAAGCTCAAATTGGCAAGTAGAGAGAAAAGGACCTAACAGTTTGAAGGCCAATTCTTTATCACAAAACTAACCCTCAAATTGATGAAGACAGGTATTACCAGTTATTCTGGGGCAAATCAGTTGCTATTTTCTGAGCTGCAATTATACAGCCTGTTCACAGTTCACAGCATTTGATAGAAGAGCTATGCTAGAAATTCTGGCCATATGTCCATTGATCCAGGTTATTCATTTTAGTCTAAGTTCAAGGAGAAGAATATATTTTCTTTTTTGAAATTAATACACCCATATGTAGGAAGTCTATTCTTGCTACAAAGACCAGACTTTAGAAAGATCAGATAAATGTGGAAATCATTCTGGATTTGTACTGTTGCAGATCACTGTTCATATAATAAACTACTTGTTTATTAAAGTGAAAAGGACACTTTGAGCTTAGAATTATCTTCTACATGCTTTCCTACCCTCTCTTGATTTAGTAACCTTTGCTAAGCAACAATGATAAACAAGATCTGGGCAGTCTTCAAAAAATGGCAAAGATGGGGGACAAAAGGATAATTTTGTACACAAATCTACAGCTTAATAAGAGGGTCTTTTTTATAAAGTGGTCCAAAATAGGCACCAGTAACAACCACAACTTCTTCTAATAAACTGAGCCCAATAACTAGAAACAAAAGGTCAAGGGAGAAAAGAAGCTCATTGTTGCTGCTACTTAGGCAAAAGGTACTGTGCTTTATACAAGTCAAGGACAATATTTGTATATCAGGAAAAGAAAAGATAGAAAAGCTGTGAGGGAAAATATACAAGGAGGAAATCTGAGAGATGCCAAAAAGGACACAGAGGAGGAACAAATACAAATGCTGAATTATTTTAAATTATGTAGCACTTTCTTTCTTAGAGAGTTCAGTACTTACAAGAATAAGCTAGAAAACAGAAAGGAGAGACCAAAAGAATATAGACTTTAAAAGATCAACCCAAGATCTTAGGTGGAGGGAAGTTCACAATTTATTTCCTTAAGTAATATAGCAGATTATGAAAATCTGATAAATCTATAGATATCTATGGCAGAATCAAAACATAATAATTGAGCATCTTATTCCTGAAGGAAAATGAATAAAGAGAAAGTCTATACCTATGGTATATTTGGGGAAAGAGATAGAGAGGATAAGGAAAGAGAACTTAAATAAAATTGGAACAATATAATATTTACTGAGTGGGCACTGTTACCAGGGAAAATTTGTGGTAATAGTATTAAAATATTAAAAAATTAATGTGAAGAATTAGACTAAGGAAGATTTATGTTTATTTTATAAAGTAATTTTCTAGTTCAATGGAATCTGAGATAGCTTTAGCAATGTTTTTCATACTTGAAAACTCCAACTCCTATTGTGACATTTAGGTAGTAGATAGAAAAGACAGAGACTACTGCACAGGACTGTTTTATCTTCCATGTCTTTGTTCCCTCCAAGAAGCCACTAAAGATACTTTTGGAAACTCCAGAAACCAGGGTGAAAACTAATTTCAATGAAAAATATGGATCAAATCTAAGCAAGAATCTATTATGCCTTTCATCTTTTACCACCAACTCATCCCTCCTTCTCACTTGGAACAAATGATCTAACTTCTCAATAAGGAGATTGAAGCAATTCAACACAAATGCTTCAGTTCTCTTGTATTCCTTAATATCACCACCCTATCTTTACTTCCTCCCAGGGAAAGACATTTTGCTACTATGACTTAACTCTGCTCCCTGTACCCATAGTCTGATTCTTTCCCACATCTTCCAGGCCATTGGCTCCAGTCATCCTCTTATGGATTTTATTTTCACTGTTGCCCTCAGCATTGGCTCTTTCCTATCCATCCTAAAAAATGCTAAGATTTCCCAAATCCTATTTTTTTTAACTCTCTTAGTCCATCTATTTACCATTCCACCTCTTTCTAGAAACATCTTTAAACATGTGTCTATATTTCTCTCTCTCTCTCTCTCTCCAATCCTTTGCATTGGGGTTTCCCTGACTATTCTACAGAAACTGCTCTTTCAAAGGTAACCAATGAACTCCTAAATCTCCAAATCTAATGGCCTTTTGTCAGTCTTCATCTTCACTGATGTCTCATCATTCCTTTCTGCTGGTTGTCTCTCATCTCTAAAGACTCCTTTGCTGGCTTTTCTTTCTCTTTCTGAATCTTGGGTGCTCTTCTATGACCTTGCCTGAGTTTTATGTTATCCTTTTAAAATATAATATTTTCTCTCTCAGCAATCTCATTCATTCTCATGGCAAAAAATACTACCTCTACGTGGATGACTTCCAAAATTATCTTTCCAGTCCTGATTTATCTTTTGAGATAGACCAGAAGTGTCAAACATGTAGCCTGCAGGCTCCATGTGATCCACAACATTCCTGAATGTGGCCTGAACCAGATTAAAATGCATCTCAGAAGCATTTAACAAAATAAAGAAAAACACAATCATAAATAATGTCTTAAAGCTGAGTGAATATGTGGTTTTCATATTATACAATATTATGGATATTTTAGTGGCCCCCTTTTCTAATGAGTTTGGCACTACTGATCTAGATACATATTTCCAATGCCTTCAAAATATTGCCAACTAGATAACCCATTGAGACCTCAAAAACATTGTGCCAGTCAGTCTACAAGCATTTATTATGCACTTACTATGTACTAGGAACCTTGCTAAACATCAGAGATACAAAGATAAGCAAAAACACAGTCCCTTCTCTCAAGGAGCTCACATTCTAATGTGGGATAAGGGCACAAATAATTATGTACATATAAGACATATACAGAGAAATAAAAGGTAATCTGAAAGAGGAAATTAGAAGCTGAAGGGTTATGAAAAAGCCTGTAGAAAGTAGAATTTGAGGTGAATGTTAAATGAAGTAAGGAGAGCTAAGAAGAAGAGGAGGGAGGGCAGCACTTTCTAGGCATGGTAGAAAGACTACAAACGTTGTGAGTCAGGAGATGCTATGTTCTATGTGAAGAACAGCAAATATGCCAGTACAGGTAGATCACAGAGGGAGTGGAGGAAGTAGAGTGTAAGAAGACTAGAATGGTAGGGAAGGGTCAAGTCAGGAAGGGCTTTAAATGCCACAGAGAGGATTTTTTTTATATTTAATCCTAGAGGTAATATAGAACCACTAGAGTCTGAGTACAGAGTGACATAATTAGAATTGGGCTTAGGAAAATCACTTTAGCAGCTAAATGGCAGATGAATTAGAATATGGAAAGACTTCAGGTAGAGATTCAATCAGAAAGTTATTGCAAAAGTTCAGTTGATAAAGTCCTAAACTAGGGTGATGAAGTCTTGAATGAAGATTCTGGTTGTGTAGGCAGAAAGAAGGGGAAATATAAAGTGATATTATGAAGGTAGAAACTCTAGGATTTTAAAAACAGATTAGATATGTAGATTAAGGAGTTAAAGATGACAACCAGCATCATGAACCTGGGTGACTGGGAAGGTGATAGTGCCCTTGAAAGTCAAAGAAAAGAAAGGAAGAGGAGGGTTTTGGGGAAAAGGTATTGAGTTCCATTTTGGTCATACTGAGTTTAAAATGCCTACAAGGACATCCAATTCAATATACAAAAAGGCTATTGGTGATACAGGATTAGAGTTCCAGACAGTGATTAAAGGTAGATATTTATTTAACTTGTCCATTGATTATACTACCAGGTAAGATAATACAAAGGAAAATGAGAAGAGGGCCCAAGATAAAGCCTTGGAAGACTTATTTGCAAAAGAAATCAAGAATGAAAAGTCTCAGACTAGCTGAACGAATTGTGGTATTTGATTGTGATGGAATACTCTTGTGCTACAAGGAATGATGAACAGGATGATTTCCGAAAGAACTGGAAAGAACTACATGAATTGATGCAGAATAAAATAAGCAGAACCAGGAGAACATTATACATAGTAACTAAAATATTGTGGAATAATCAAATGTGATAGACCTTGTAATAACAGTAATATAGTGATCTAGGACAATTCTGAGAAAGAACTGTTGGAATTCAGGTGAAAACATATGATTTATCCCTTGTTTGTCTGCATATATGTTTTGGTTACATAAGATTATTCACTTACAAAAATGAATAACATGGAAATATATTTTGCAGGATAATACATGTACCGTATTAGCCTGAATATAGTGCAACATTTTTTCCCCCAATATGTACACCTTTGAAAGTCACGTTCACACTATATTTGAGCACTTTCACCTTGAAACCATAAATTGTATATTGTGTGCCTCAGCATATGTAAAAAGCATGGTTATCTCCTGGAGCTGACGGGAAATGCTGACCAAAGGCCTGTTTGTTTTGCTATTCCATCAAATGTCACCATTAATACTAAAGGTGCCAAATCAGTTTTGATTAAAACTACTGGAAATGAGAAAACTTGAATGCCTGTAATGTTTGAAGTCACAGCTGATGGGCAAAAAAATGACTCCTTAGGTAATTTTAAGGTACAAAACATTACCTAAGGAAAAGTTACCATCAGGAATGATCTTTTATGTGCAGGAAAAGGGATGGATGAATGAAGAACTTGTGTTATATTAGCTGAATGTGGTCTGGGGTAGGCTCCTTGATGCATTACTGTGTCAGAGAGGAATGCTCATACTCGATGCATTCAAGGGTCACCTGACTGAAAATGTGAAGAAGAGAATTGCTGAAATGTTCAAGGACCTAGTTGTTATTCTGGGAGGAATGACGTCGATGTAGTAATTAATAAGCCATTCAAAGATCACTTAAGGAAAGAATATGATGAGTGGATGTTGGCTAGAAACCATGAATTTACTCCATCAGGAAAAATAAAGAAACTGTCAGTCACTGTATTAGGGAACTGGATCAAAACTGCTTGAAGAAAAAAATCTTCGAGTCCATTATGCTTTGATTTAAAAAAACGTTGTATATAAAACAATATGGATGGGAGTGAAGATGGTATTTTGTGGGAAGAAGAGGGTGACAGCAATGATTCAAATGATGTTTCCACTCCGGGAGATGAGGAAATAGAAGAGGAAGGAGAACATGATTAAATATTGGAAGACAATTTCTCTCTAAAAGTAATACATATTTAATAAAAGTGATGGCATTAAAACTTCTTTAACTTGTTTTCAGGACCTTAAAAAAACTTTGAATATAAAGTGCCTGCATTATTTATAAGTTAAGAAAAAGTTGTAATTTAAAATTTAAAAGGAGAAAATAAAATGGATGTTTCCTCTTTCTGAGTTACCCTTCAAAATACTTGGGATCATACTATATTCAGGGTCATATTATATTTGGGCTAATATGGTATATAACCCAGACTGAATTTCTTGTCAGCTCTGGGAGAGGGAAGGGAAGAAGAGAGGGAGACAATATAAATCATATAACTTCAGAAAACTTAGGTGGAAATTTGTTATTAAAATTTGAAAAATTTTAATTGATAAAAAGAATGAATAGTCTTAAAGGTAGGAAAAGAAACAGGAGAGATCAACATCAAGAAAACTTAAGAGAGGAGAGAAGGTGGTCAACCAGCACTGAATGCTGCAGAAAGGTCAAGAAGGATAAAGACTTGGAAAAGGTGATCAGGTTGAGAAATTAAGGAGCCATTTCTAAATTTGGGAAGGGCAGTTTAAGATATGACAACAAATTGCAGAGGGCTTAGAAGGGAAAAGAAAATGACATAAAGGCATTAAAATTTATATAGCTTTTAAAAGAATTTAGCCAAGAAGGGGAGAAGATAGAATGATGGCTACTGTAATGGTCAAGCCAAGCAAGGGTATTTTTTTTTAACGATGGGGGGAGACAAGGGTGTGTTTGTGAGAGAGTGAGGATGATAGTAGAGGAAATCTGCTTGAAAATATGGGAGGAAATGGGATCAAGGATGCCTGTGGAGGGACAAAAGGGCCATTGCTTCATGAGAAATAGTGAAGATAATAGGGCAAGATGTTTTGAGTGATATGAAATAAAGAAGAAAATAAAAGAATGTGCTCTAAATAAATGGCCTCGTTTTTGTTTTTTTTTTCAGAGAAGCAGGAGATAAGATTCTCAGTTAAAAAGAGAGGGTACAGCAGGAATTTGGAATAGCTAGATATATATGAGATAGAGAATCACATAGAGAGGTATAAAAACATGTCTTGATGAAGTGAAGACCCAGTTGGAGTTCTGGAATGTAAATTTGTAGTGGACCTAAACTCAATAGTTTCATGATTTCCTCTAATTATATTCAGCAGCAAGTAAATTAGGAGCAAAAGAGGTGGAACGTGGGAGTAAATCCTTGGAAAGGAATGTTTAGGGACAAAAGAGCAAGTGGTTTGAGTAAAAAGAGAAGGTAAAAGTGCACTGGTTTACTAAGTAGTAGAGATAGGGAAGAGAGCAAAGACAATGTAGGGGTGATGGGTTGAGAAGGAATAGAGGGCTGAAGGTTATAGAGAAAACAAATAACAGGATTAAGGATTGTAAGGATTACTGTTAAATGATAAAAAGTTATGATCATTTAAAGGATTTCAAGGTTTATGAAGACGGAAGTAGAAAATCTGTAGACAATGACAAGATCAAGTTCAAAACCAAATTCATTATCTTTTTCCCATTAGCTTTATTCTCCTCCTGATTTCATTATTTTTAATTATGATACCACCATTCACTGATTTCCTATATTTATACCCTTGGATATTACCTTTGACTCTTCACTCTTTCTTATCTCTTATACATACATAAGTTATAGGTAAGGTTGATTCCAGCTCTGAAACAGTTCTTTATTTATCTACTCCTATCTATTTCCATTGCCACCACCATCTGGACTATAGTAACAGCCTAACAAGTATTTCCCACTTTCTCTTTCTTTCTTTCTCTCCCCCTCTCTCTCTCCTCCAATTCATCCATCATTCCTTTGCTTCTATAGATAGAATAATATCCTGTATACATATATTATTTTTTCAAATAAACATCAACATTGTTGAGATTAAAGTTAAATTTAAAAGCATTACTGAATTCTTGCACTACATTCTCTTAAATCAAGAGATACTAATGGTACAACTATTATCACTTGCAGAGGGCAGAAACAAAATGGTGGAATAATGGAAAGCAGTAGAGAGATCCCCAGAAAAACTTCTCCAAACAGATCTAGAAAACGTACCAGACTGAATCTTAATGGGTAAATAAGAAAGAAGTAAGAAGTAAGAAAAAGTCACAGTGAATCATTTTTCCAGTCCACCTCGGTGTAGAGAAACAGATGAAGAGATCTATGGACACTGGAGACCAGATTTATCTAGAAGACCTGTGCATAAAACATTCCTGGGCAGGGAGAAGATGTGTACCAGGTTACTCCCAAATCCAAACAGAGTATTTTGACAGAAACAGGTGCCAAATCATAGCTTTGTCATCCAATATCAAGTTCTGGGTCCTCTCCTCAAACCCCAGAGTAATTCCTGAACAAATTTAGAAGCAAGCAAGAATGGTATGGTTAATATCCTAGATGTCAAAATATGGTTTCAGTTCCAGCATCTAACCCAGTCTAAAGTCTCCAAAAGCAATAACTAGGGCAAGAATCACAAACCAGGAGGCAAAGGGATCTACATTTCTGTCACTCTGAACCAGCAGAGTTTTCCAGCAGGTTGGGAGTGGCTAAGTCCAACAGCAGTAGTTTGCTGTTACTCAGAACTAAACCTAGGTCAGAAACTTGGAGAGCTCAGACCAGGGTGGATAGCAATCAGACTTTGCCCTTACTTACAACTATTTAGGGAGCAGTGAAAGCTCACAAGTCCCCATCCTGAGCTGTTACTGAGATCCTGGAACACACCATGTAACAGGAACATGGAAAAATAGTAACAGGAAAAGCCCAGACCTTCCTTTCAGAAATTTGCAGAGCTTGGCCCTAACATCAAGTCTGAAATCAGGAAGTAGGCTGAAAGAATGAGCAAACAAAAAAAAAAATCCTACCATAAAAAGTTATAATGGTGGCAGTGATGCTTAAGGTACAACCCAGAAGAAAACAATGACTCCAAAACATTTATAAGCAAAGCCTCAAAGGAATCACTGTGTAAGCAAAAATTCCTGAAAGAGATGAATCAAGAGTTAAAAAATAAATAAATTTAAGATGTTTCTGTCAATGAAAAGAGAGAATAAGAGGGGAAAATGGGAAAACAAATGAGAATTATGGAAAAAAAGAAGTGGAAAGGGAATTAACATTCTGGTAAAGAAGTATAAAACTTGCTCAAGCAACCGATTGCCTGATAATTAGAAAGGACCAAATGGAAGCTGATGACTCCATGAGAAAACAAATATCAAAACAAAGTCAAAAGGCTGAAAAAAAAAAGAGAAGAAAACAAGATATTTTATAGGAAAAGAAACTGAGGAACAGCCAGGTAACACTTTGTTAGCTATGTGACCCTGAGCAAGTCATTCAACCCTGATTGCCCATCACTTGCCACTTTTCTGTCTTAGAATTGATACTAAGAAGGTAAGGATTTAAAAAAAGAAAACTGAAAACAGAGGGCAGAAAAAATTTGAGAATCTTCAAATTTGAACTGTATAACCAAAACAAGATCTTAACTTATATTTCAGGAAATCTTTTTAAAAATTGCAAATCTCTTGGGAATAGGAGGCAAAGTAGAAACAGAAAGGATCCACCAGTCACCCTATGAAGGGAATATATTAATGATTCTGTTTGATTCCAGGAGAATGGAACAAAAGAGCCACAATACAGTACAAAGAAGCACAAGGTCAAGGAGACCAACCAATTCCAATGGAATTGATGAGAAACTGCACAGTACCTAGGAGCACAAGATCAAAAAAGACCATACCAATCCAGGTAGGATTGATGAACCTCTAAGCCAATACTGAAGGACTTGAACCTAGTATTTGGGGTTCAGGATCATGGCTGTTCTGACATATGTTAGAAGGTCAGATTTCTCTGAGCCACATCCTAGTCAAGTACTGAAAGTTGGCTATCATCCTGGCTCTCCCTATCCCTGAGAGTGGAGGCAAATCAGACAAAGGAATGATACTTCCCTTTCACACAAAAATCTGGTCCTTTCTTCTCTTTTATAAGTATGACAATTTTCTATAGTCCTGGATATTGAATGGGTAATTGCATAATTATAGAAATCACTTTAATTGGGCCTTGACTCAAGGACCCGTTATAAGTTTATTTTTCCTTTACTTATATTCTTGCACATAAGACTTTGACATTTTATATTTCATCCACGAGTTATTTTTTCTTTTTTTTTTTTTTTGGAATTTTTTGATGTTTTTGGATTTCTTTTGATAATTGACTCATACACTCCCATAACTCAGTCATGTATCCTTAGCTGATCTGGGTGTTTGTCTTTACCCTCTTCAGGGAGGAATGTGTTATAATTCTCCTCAGGGAGGTATGTATGTATTATAATCTATAATGTAAAGTTTAAATTCTTTTGGGAGTAATTTCAGGATAAGGAACTTGCTACCTCCCCAGAACCCAAACAATGAACCTGTTTGGAGAAGGCACCATGAAGATGCCCACAGAGACCCTACATTGCATCAAGAAGATTCACAGTGAACTTTGGGGTGCAATTGATTGAACTGTGAGGGGTTGAATGCATTTGTTTTGAATGCCGAAGGGGACTGCCCCCTAATTGGCTTTTTGTCAATGCGCCTAGCAATCAGAGGATTATTGGTTTTGTCCTCTTTTCTTTTTATCCCCAAATTACTATAATTTAAAAGTTGGTTATGTTTACAAGAGCCTTCAGGGGGACCAGTCTCCCATGGTTCTCAGGGGGCAATGTGTTATAGGAAGTTTTGGGGTCCTTGAACTACATTTCCTATGAGCCCACTGGCACCTTGTCATTATGTGATGACATAGACAGTTACGTGATGATGTAGACAGGAGGATAAAATTGAATGGCTGGTTTTTTACTTCCTCTTTTGCTCCCGATCCAGCATGGTGGTGGCAGGTAACAGCGGGCCTTTTAAACTGACTAAGCCAGAATGGAACATGGCTTCGTTTTCTAATGGCTACTAATAAATCTATAAAAACCATAATATTTCTAAAGCTATCTTTTTATATTAATTTTACTTCTTACAGGTGTCATCACCATTTTGTACTTGAGGAAACTGAGGCAAACAAAAACTAAGTAATTTGCCCAGTCTGAAGCTAGATTTGAACTCAATTCTAGCCCTAGCTATCCTTGGTGCCACCTTGGTGAAAAGACAAGATGGAGCTAGGCAGTAAATTGGGGTTATATGACAAACAGAGAAGTTTTTATGTTATCCTAGAGGCAATAGGGAGCCACTAAAGCTTCAGAAACACTGGCATGTTCAGGCCTACACTTCAGGAATATTAATTTGACAGCTATATATAGGAAGAATTGTAGATAGGAAAGATTAGAAACTGATTAAGAGGTTACTGCAATAGTATAAGTAAGAAGTGATGACACCAGGACTAAGGTGATTACAGTGAGTAGAGCAAAGGTGAGGGATGCAGGAGCTGTTGAGAAAGTGAAATAGACAGAACTTGATAACTATAATAATTTGGGAGTTAAGGTAGAGCAAAGAGTTGAGGGTGACTCCAAGACTATCAGTGTGACTGGAATAGTAGTTGTACCCTCCACAGAAATAAAGAAGTTGGGAGGAAAGGTGAATTTAGAAGAAAAGACAATGAGTTCTGATTTGAGTATGTTGACTTTGATATGCCTATGGGAACATCCAGGGAGAGCTGTCCGATAGGGAGATGAAGATGCAAGCCTGGCACTTAAGAAATAGATGGGCAGGATATATAGATTTGGCAGTCATCTGCAGAGCTGAATCCCAGGGAGCTAATAAGACCACCAAGAAAGAGTACAAAGAGAGTGTAACAATTTTTATAAATTTAAAAAAGTTGCACTTATTAAAAAAATTGGAGGAAAATGAGAAGAATCATGAAAGATATACAGAATTCTATGGAGACAAAGAGGGAGTGCGTTTCAGGAACACAGGATGGTTGGTGCCAAAGCATAGATGAGAAATGTGAGAACAGAAAGAAGACCAGTTTGGATAAACCATAGTGTCCAAAGTACAGGAAGTAATGGATGTCGCGGGTTAAGACCAGACTATGAGGGCTTTAAAAGCCAAAAAAAGAAGTGTTTATCCTAGAAGCCTCAGGGAGTAGCTTGGAGTTAGTCAGTCAATCTTAGTCATCTAACATTTATTAAGTACCTACCATGTCCCAGGGCACTGTACTAAGAGATAGGGATACAAAAGCAAAAAACGGTATTTCTGCTCTGAAGGAGATCACAGTCCAACAGAGAAACAAAATGCAAACCACTATGTACAGGATAAACTGGGAGGTGATGTCAAAAGGAAGGCACTAAAATTAATAGAAGAGAGGACTTCAGCTGAGGTTTAAAAGAAGTCAGGAAAGTGAAGAGAGGGGAAGAGTTCTAGCATTGGGGGATAGATAGTGAAAAGGCCCAGAGTTAAGAAATGGAGTGTTATGTGTAAGAGATAGCAAGAAAGCCAATGTCACTGGATTGTAAGTGGAGGGGATAAGTTATAAAACTGGAAAGGCAGGAAGGGGCCAGGTAATGAAGGGCTTTGAAAGCCAAACAGAGGATTTTATATTTGATCCTAGAGGTAATAAGGAGTCACTAAAGCTTATTAAATGGGTGTGTGTATAGGGGTGGTGGTGGTGGTGGTGATATAGTTAGACTTATGCTTTAGGAAGATCCATTTGACAGCTAAATGGAGGGTGGACTAGAATGGAGAGAGACTTGTGGCAGAGTAAACAACAAGCAGGTTATTGCAATAGTTCAGTGTGAGGTAAAGAGGATCTGCGCCAGGGTAGTAGCTGTGTCAGAGGAGAAAAAAGGGAATATGAGAATATTACAAAGGTACAAATGACAAGAGTAAAAAGAACTTGGATATGAGGGGAAGAGGGAGACAGAGTGGGAAGTTGAGAATAACACCAAGGTTTGGGGAGAAAGATAATGAATTCATTTTTAGAAATGCTGGTTTTAAAGATCTAGTTTGATATGTCTAAAAGTGAGTTGGGGATATGAGAATGGAGGTCAGGAGAGGGTTAGGGCTAGACAAATACATCTGAGAAATATCTGCATAGGAATGGCAACCGAAATTACAAATGCTGATGAAATCAAATTAAATACTACATAGAGAGAAGAAGGTACAGTTTAGAGCCCTGTAGGATACCCTCTTTTATCAAGAATCTTCTGGGTAAAGATCCAGCAAAGGAGACAGATAGAGTGGTCAGACAAGCAGGAAGAGAATCAAGGGAGATAAATACCACAAAAATCCATAGAAGAGACTACAAAGGAAAAGATGGTGATTAAAGGTCAAAAGTTGCAGAGATTATTGAAAGGACTGAGAAAAGATCATTAGATTTGGCAATTAAGAGATCATTAATAACTTTGGAAAGAGCAGTTTGGGTTGAATGATGAGGTCAGAAGCCAGACTGAAAGGTGAGGAGAGGAGAGGAAGTAGAAGTATCTATTGCAAACAGCCTTCTCAAGGAGTTAGTTCTGCCATAAAAGAGAGAAGGGATATCAAACAATAGCTAGCAGGGATTATGAAATGATCAAGTCGAAGGCTGGGAGAGATATAGGTTTTTTGTAGGCAGTAAGAAAGTAGCCAAGAAAAAGGGAACAATTGAGTTTTAGTGCAAAAGTGGAGATAATATACTAGAGAAGAAGGAACGGAATGGGATCATATAAGCATTCAGAAGAGTTAGCTTTGGCACGAAGAAAGGTTATCTCTTCATGTAAACAGGAGTGAAATAGAAGATAGTGGCAGAAGGCATCCTGGTGTAAGATGAAGAACAGGGGAGAAGAGGCCAATGGTCTCAATTTTTTCAGTGAAATACTGGCCAAGGTTCTTATCTGAGAAGGTGGGGAGGGAGAGATAAGAGAATTGAGGAGGGATGAAAAGCTTTAGAAGAATCACTGCAGTGAGTGGGATAGTAAATTGATTAGGGAGGTATAAAAGTATTGCATTGCAGCTGTGGAAGCCCAGCTGAGATGATGCGACATAACCAGTCTGCATGGTTGTGTGATTTTCTTCAGCTTCATTCAGCAGCACATGAGTAGGAACAAAGGCAGCAAATGGTGGGAATCATTCAGGGCTAGGATTTGGAAGGACAAGATATTCGATATGAAAAAGGGGCAAAGGATTCAAGAGAAGAGGACAGTGCAGAATTGAAGTGGTTCACCAAGAGATCAAGATGGGGAAGAGAAGAGAGTAGTAATAGCCTGCACAGGAGTGATGGCCTAGGAAAGAATAAAGGAGTCAAGGGAGAGGTGATTATAATGAAAGTGAAGATCAAAATCCGGAGTAGTAAGGCAGAGTGAATAACAATAGATATTCATCAGGTAAATGCATTTAAGAGTTCACAAATATGGATGAGGTATGCTTGTGGGATGGCAAGCTGTGAGAGGGTCAAGAGAATGTGTTGGCTGAGGAAGTAGAAAGCCATAGTGTTTGAGGGAGTATCAATTTATGTGTTCAAGTCCCCTGGTACAAGGGCAAAAGTTAGGCAAGAGAGAAAGAGTGTGAGCCAGTCACTAAATTCACTGAAGGAAGGAGATTATTCTGGAGGACTGAAAATAAAGTTACCAGAATCTCAAGCAGATGTTGACTGAAAAGAATGGTAGACAGTCAGACCAGTGCTTAAAGAAAATCACTTTGTCAGCTATATTAAGGACTGGAGAGGAAAGGATAACAGTAATATAAATAAAAGCATGGCAGAAAGGCAACTAAACTTGGAATAAATACAGCAATCAATCCCGAAATGAGAGGTTAGAGGACTATGGATGCTGACTGTGGCAGACTAAACACAGTTACTATAGGGGTTATTTTTGCTTAATTCTTAATTTGTTTCAAAGAAAGCTAAGAGATAGGTGGGGAGAAAATGTGAAGGGTATATAGCAGTGATTCCCAAAGTGGGTGCTACCGCCCCCTGGTGGGTGCTGCAGTGATGCAGGGGAGTGGTGATGGCCACAGGTGCATTTATCTTTCCTATTAATTGCTATTAAAATTAAAAAAAAAATAATTTCCAGGAGGCTAAGTAATATTTTTTCTGGAAAGGGGGCAGTAGGCCAAAAAAGTTTGGGAACCACTGGTATATAGGGAAAGAATTATGCTATAAAAATATGTTGATAAAAAAGCTTTTAGATGGAAAAAAAAAATTAAAGTTGAGGGTTATCCAAAGGACAACGTTGAGATTATAACACACCGTCAAAAAAGAATTCTCTTAAGTGCTGTAAAAGTTGTCATCACTGAGATGTATGCCCAGAAAAAGAGTGGAGAAAGTCATATAGCAAGAATAAGGGATAACTGATGAATACTTTATTGATATTCATGCAATGTCAAGAGATCTAAAAGAAAGTCCTCCATAATTGGGTGGACTCCAGTGGAGAATTTATGGTAATACATACAAAGGGAAGGGAATAAGCATTTATATAGAACCTACTATGACCTGAACATTTAAGCACTTTCACAACTATTATTTCATTTGAGCCTTACAACAACTCTGAGAGATGGGTATTTTATTTATCTCTATTTTACAGTTGAGGAAAATGAGGCAAACAGGGGTTAAGTGAGTTGCTCAGGATCACACATCAATTAAGTGCTTGCATCCAAATTTGAACTCAGGTCTTCCTAAATCCAGGCCCAGGGCTCTATCCACTGTACCTCTAGTGGACAAGAGCTGCACAATATGAGCAGGCATAGATTGAATATGATCATTGTTAAAGTAATAATTACACTGAAGTGAACGCAGATTCATCAGCAGCTAAGTATGCTCTTAATCTAGGTAAAAAGTTTTTGGTGCTTAAGTCTAAATCAGTGATTCCTGACTCCTATTTTGAAATATACTAAATTATTTTTAATTATTTCAAGGACTGTCATTAAATCCAAATAAGATTAATTCTGATCTATTTTTATTTGAAAATATGTAGGTTATTCAATATTTTTCATGAGAACATATCACAAAATCAAAACCTGGTAGTACTAACCCCTAAAATATTGGCAATTACTAATATAAATAATCATTCTATAGAAAAACCTTTGCTTATTCTTCACAAAATTTCAATTGAAATCTATCTCAGGGATCATTTAGTACAACCTGTACCTGAATAGAATCTTCTTTACAATAATAGCTATACTTGAAGATCTCTATGGAAGCAACGCCAGATACTTTTAAAAGCAGAATAATTTACTTTTGGACAGCATTAGTTATTTTTTTTTAAACCCTTAACTTCTGTGCATTTGGCTCTTAGGTGGAAGAGTGGTAAGGGTGGGCAATGGGGGTCAAGTGACTTGCCCAGGGTCACATAGCTGGGAAGTGTCTGAGGCCGGATTTGAATCTAGGACTTCCTGTCTCTAGGCCTGACTCTCAATCCACTGAGCTACCCAGCTGCCCCCTAAACAGCATTAGTTATTAAGAAATTTTTCCTTAAATCAAATTTAAATCTACCTCTCTGCAAGTGCAAAACACTCTTCTGCCTGTCTAAGGTCAAAGAGAATGAATCTAATTTCTCTTGCATCTGAAAATTCTTCAAATTCTTTGGATAATAGTTTTAGAGCTAAAAAAAGGGTTATAGTCCTTATTTTATGAAAGTTATCCAGTCCTTATTTTAAGAAAGACCAAATCAAGGATTAGATAAAGCGACCTGTCCAAGGCCACATACATGGTAAATGGCAGAACCAGGATTTGAACCCAGGTCCTCTGACTTTCCACTTGAATGATAAGATTATGTCCACTTATAAAATAAGATTTTTCTCTTGAGTCTATTATAAATACTGAAAGTATAACAGAGACGCAGATAGTTTACGACTTTTAAGCGAATACACTTTTAGCCTATTAAAACATGCTCTGAATTCATCATAAGAGAAATTGTACTATGGCAGATGCTTATACTTTAAAACAGCTGATTTTTTTTTTATAATGCTCAATGTGAATACAGGTAATGATATAATGCCCCCTCTCCCTCAAATCATTTTTAAATCAAAGTCAAGAGTTGTCAGCAAATAGGTTAAAGTTAAAATGCTTTCAATAAGTCTGCAAATCTAGTATGTGGGGTATTTGCACAATCATATAACAAACAGGTTCAATTTTATTAAAAATTTCAGCCTTTAGAATGAAGGGCTAATGTTGGCAAGTTCTAAATCCCTAATATAATCTCATGATGATCCCGACATCAAATCATAAGCTCTTGTCACTGCTCTTGGTCTTCTTCCATATGACTATGCCAAAGAGTTGGTAAATTTAATAAATATGTATTACAAAGTTGAAAACTGAAAATCCTTCCTTTTGGCTTCAGTTCCTGTCTGCCCTTTAACTCCAAGGATTTCTTCCTGTTGTACAGGTACAAAGATTAGTATTGTTTCTATTTTTCTTTCAAAATATAGTAATTAGCTTCCTTTTAACACTAGAACAGAAGTTTTCTAAGATGATACAGATAGAAAAAGTTTCTGACTTTAAAAAAAAAGGTAATTTCACTTCTGTGTTTAAGAAGATTCTTTAGGATCATAAGCTTTAAGAAGTATAGTGTAGGAGGAGAGTCTGGTGCTCAGCTGAAAAAATAACTATTTGAAGCTTAAAAACAAACCATTTTGGTCTACAAGTCAAAGCTAAAGTCAGAGCTCTGACTGAGCGAAAAAGTTATAAGATTTAGAGCTATAGAGATTTTAGAGACCATCTATAATCCAACAAGGCCTACCTCCATTTTTTAAATGAAAAGGCTGAAGTTCAGAAGTTGCCTGAGGTCACAAAGGCTTTAAGAACTACATTATGAGTTGAACTCAGGTCCTCTTAATGATAAATCCAGTGCTCTATCTACAACATTCATCCTGCCATGTGCTATTGATATTTTAAAATTCATTCTCTGCACATATGTGCCTTTCTCTATATCCTTTGAATTTGAACAACATCCTTCCTGAGAGATAGTTCCTTTCTTAGATGTGCATGGAAACTATAAAACAACTTCAAAGGGAGCAGTAGCTCTG
Source organism: Gracilinanus agilis (assembly GCF_016433145.1). Taxonomy (NCBI): domain Eukaryota; kingdom Metazoa; phylum Chordata; class Mammalia; order Didelphimorphia; family Didelphidae; genus Gracilinanus; species Gracilinanus agilis. The sequence goes on from NC_058132.1 coordinate 165,088,457, forward strand.
GACTCTACATTCTAACATTTTAAAAGAAAGTAAAAAGCAATTTGAAAAGTGTTATGCCTCATAGCACTAAGGTAGACTTAATGAGAGACGATAAATACACTCAAGATAACTATATTGCTAATGACCTAAATCCTGTGGATTTGGCTGTCCTTGTTGGCCTTATCTCAAATTAATTGCATACAGATCTGGGGTTCCTTAGTGGCTTGGAATGAGTGTAATGTTTTCAAAATTTAAATTAGAGTATGTGCCAGAACTTCCAAAGAATTATGAAGAATACATTCTAAACCCTCTCTACAACAGCAGGAGCTTCAGCAGAGTTCAGGTTGAAAGTATAGGAGCCCCTCCACACCAACCATTCCCAAGTTATTAGGACCTTAAAATAGTACCTGGGGGTTCCAATCCTAATTCAGGGTCTAGATTAGTATGATCAATTCGGGATGCTGTCAAAGTTGTTGTATCATCAAGTCATTAAGTTATATTACCTGCATCCAGAACCCAAAAAGGACTTTGGGTTTCATCACAGAAAGGGAAACGGTGATTTAAAAAATACTTTCAGCTACATGTCTGTAAAAGGAAATTTTCTAATGCCATCTCGAAGATAATAATAGGACTTTGCAATTTACTTGTGGACAGGAAAGCCCACTATAAAGAGAAAAGAAAATGTATCACTGATAGAACAATAACAAAACAAAAGCTTTAAGCAGAAATGCTGTCAGAGAATTTGAAAGTGCTCCTTACAGGTCCAGCAGACAATTCCTTCTGGAAAAGAATTACCACTATGTTCTTAGTAGATTTAGACTGGACATAAAACACCCAACTCTCCTGTCTCCATTTCAGCTAAATGGACTGAATTAAATTTCTGTCTACTTTTTTTCTTTTTCTGCTGATACATAAAAAATGTTTATACTCTGGACACTATAGAATTGAAAGGCTCTTTGATGCTGACAACACCACAGCAATGGTGAGAGATTCAGACAAAATAAAGCCTTTCCTAGAAATTGAAGTGATCAGAACTAAATTACCAAAGGATGTTATGATTCACTATCCCTAAAGATCATTAGGAAGGTCTCTTAGACAGCGTGAAGGACAAACTAGACAACATTTTGAAGATCTTTCTAGTTCTAGGAAAACTTTTTGAGAATGTTTTTATACCACAGCAAGTCTAGACAAGTGGCTAACAGTCAACTTACTTTTAGAAAAAGACAAAGGCTAAAAACACCTAAAATGATTGGTTAAATTAATTAAAAACAATTCTTTCCAGTGAGACCCCCATACAAAAATTTCAGACATCATCCTCAATTTTTTGCTCACTGCAAAATAAACAGATATCTAGCAGAAAAGGTCATTCCCTGAACCCCTAGTCTCTCTTTTCATGAGGTATTATGTAATGCAAGGCTGCTCGGGCAATGTTTACAACTAACATTCTTCCTCAATTCTTCAAAGACACAAAAAATGGTGAAAGGTCAAGGAAATGGCTCTTCCTACTCATTAATCTCTTTTTTGTGGCCCCTAGTGCTTCTGATATCCAGTCCTAAAACCAAAATTTTGGAGACTGAAGGGAGTATTAAGAGCAGTATCTTTACCTTTATCTACCTAAATACAATCTATTTATTCAGAACTCATGTGAAGAAAGGCAATTTTTTTTTCATGGAAGATGGTTTGTCATAATGGATAGAGTACTAGACTTGGAATCAAGAATATTTCAGTTCAAATCTTGCCTATGACATTTACTAGTCTGGTGACTAAAGATGTACCAAGTGATACAATGTATATACAGTGCTTTATACTTATTTGTTAAAAACTATTAAAATGCCGAATATTACTTTTCATTCATAACAGGAAAGTTATTTGATGCTAATGATAGAAACCACCACCAATTAGTTAACAGATTTGTCCTAATTAAGGGGGTTGTACAATACCATATCTTTAAACTAGACAAACAAAATAGAATACAAATGAACCTTCATAAGCAGTAAGCTCTTCAAAGACAGGGAGAGATCCACCTCATTCAGTTTTACATCTCTCACAAGGTATTCTGTACCTTGCACTAAATTAGAATTCAATCCATTGTTGCTGATTTTGAGGTAGGTAATACATTAATAAAACTATGAAAAACCAATGCTGTGATAATTTCCCATTCACTTAATAATAGTTTAACATACACTCTACTGAAATTTCTTATAAATTGGAGTCTAAGCATGGTTTTATATCCATTGATGGACAATTAGCAGTGGTTCCTACCATGTTAGGAAGTTTTTCTACCCTCAAAAAAAACTATTTAAGGCACCAGATGTTCTTTTAAAAGGCTCTTCAAAAGTAAGCATCCTTCTGTTAAGTGAAAAAAACAAAACAAAACACTATGAAGTCTATCTGGAACATGCCTATAACAATCTCTTTCCAGACAATGTCTCCCAATCTTATTAATGAGGCTAGAGTAAGCAAGGATTATTCTCTTATGATTAAATAACCTGCTATTTCACAATGAATCAGTAAAAGACAGGATCCACAGAACCTAACTATTTGAAGGGACCTCAGAGGTCATCCAATTAAACATATACCTGACCAAAAAGAGACCCTTCCTATAACATCATCAAATTTCCAAATACCTTCAATAATGAGGAAGCCAGTTCTAAGTCAGTTTCCTAAGCCAATTAGGAAGACTAACATTTTGGACAACTTTGTTTTTCCTTACATAAAATCCAAATGTCTCTCTGCAACTTCTGGCAATTAGAGGGTCTAGTTTTGCCTTGTAAAAACATGCAAAACAAATCTAACACCTTAAAATTCTTGAAGACTGATAATAAGACCTCTTCCCTGCCCCAACCTCTCTTTTCTCCAATCTTATCCTTATTACTCATATGGCATGTTCTCCATTCCTGTTATTGTGCTGCTCACCCTCTTTTGCACATGCTTCAGTTTGCCTATGTCACTAAGTATAAATGAAATAATATAGGTAAAAGCATCTTTCAAACTTATAAACTCTGAACGGGAACTATCATCATTATGATCTTCCTTAAAAATGTATCTCTCAAAAATGAACACAGTGCTACAGATGGGATTTGACCAGAGCAGAATTTTGGACATTAGGCCTCTCTAAATGTAACTCAGGATAGCATTAACTTTGTGGGTGCCACGTGACCCAAAATATTGACTCATAATGAGGTTACAGGTGATCAAAATCCACAGATCTATTTCATAGGAATGGGCATCTTAATAACTTTCCCAAATAGTACCTATAAAATTGACTTTTAAACAAAATGCAGAACTTTGTCCTAATTGAATTCACGTTGTTAATTTGCAGCCATTGTTTTAACCTGAGGATAATCTTCTGGATCCTATTTTCTAACATATTAGCATCCCTCTCAGCTTCATACTATCTGTAAAAATATGAAAAGTATACCTTCTACAACTTCAAGTCAGTAAGAAAAATATTCTAAAAGCAGAAGGCTGAGGCTAAATCCTTGGAGCACTCTACTAGATAATTCTCTTCATAGTTCTCCATCAGTTCAATCATTCAACAAATTCTGAATCCACATACTCATACTAACATGTAGTCTACTTCTATCTAATATGTAGTCTACAAGAGACTGTCAAATGCTTAGCTGAAATAAAACAAAATTTCATATCTCTGCTTTCCTAGAGAAACTGAAATAATCATTTTATGCTTCCACTGGAATCCAGGAGGCTTACCTTTCAATTTTCTTCCTAAATTTTCTTTGTCTCTCTAGTTCTTTTACTTGTTCCCTCTCAATATCCATGAAAAGTCGTCTGTATCTTAAGTATTGCTTTTGACGCTAAAAGAAAAGAGTGATAAATTTGCTAATAGCCAGCAATCAGAGGACTTTCAAATAGCAATATATCTGCTTCACATATGAGGAAACTGGAATAGGACCTTGAAAAGATAATTTCCCTTCCACCTATAGATACTCATTAGAATTAGTGCTTAAAACTGCCATTCTATGACATCCTATATAACATATATTGGAAAAAGAGACATACCACAATTAATTTAGTTTGTCCTCCTAAGGAAAATTAGGTCTACTTTTTGTTTCTGGGTGAAAACAAACAAACAAACAAAAAAAAAAAAGAGAGAAGGGTACCCAACACTAAAGTAGATAGCAAAATATGAATCAATTTAAGTTTCTATTATGAGAACCCCATTAGATGAGGATTACCTTATAGTTGAGGCACAAATTAGGAAATTATTTGTCCAAAGAGTTAAGTTACACAAAGTCAAATGCTGTTGTGGCTGACTTATCTAAACATTGTGTTTTAGGATACCTTCTAGAGAACAGCTAAGTGATACAGTGAAAGGGGGACTGGGCCTGGAGTCAGGAAGACCTGAGTTCGAATCTAATCTCAGACACTTCCTGACCCTGGACAAGTCTTTTAACATGTCTATCTACTTTCTCATCTGTAAAATGAAAATAAGAATAGCATCTACCTTTCGGAATTTTTTTGTGAATAAAATGAGCTAATATTTGTAGAGCACTTACTGTAGTATCTAGCCCTTACAAAGTGCTATATAAATGTTAGCTACTATTATTGTTGTTATTATTGACAGGCACAGGGTTTGTGTGTTTCATATTGGTATAATATCAAGTTCTTGAGTAAAAAATAATACTAGATTAAACTAAGTTTAGGTCTCAATAAGGTGATAAAATTAACAAGGAAAAGCCAACTGATCTAAAGTATATATTTAAGTTACTGAAGCAAATCAAAATTATATGCATCATAAAGTCTAACCTAGAATCTAGATTTTGCTATAAACACACTTGTTGGTAATTAAATTGCTGAAATCTTGAGATAATTTGCAAATAATGAAGACTGTTTTATTATTGTTGTAATTACTCAACTCACTTCATGGTCACTACTATAATTACTTCAAAGCATTTGGATTTTGTTGTTCTTGGCTTTTTAGCTATATGCTAATTCAGGTACTTCAAGAACACATAAAATTAATGGCAGTGTATTTAAGTTAGTACATTTCACATACCGCTTTCTTATCTTCTTCTTGGTCTATTCCACATTCAAATAAAGGTAAATTTTGGAATTCACTTCTTAATCCTGACTGAGGACCACCATAAACCTGCAAAATAATCCAAATGCATTTAAACCACAAACTATGGAAAGTTAACCAGAGTATTTTTTTAACCAGAATATTTTTTGATACTTTACCTTTAAAAAATTTCATTTTCAACATTGAGCTAAATTTTATGAAGAACCTAAACAAAACAAACTACAAATAAAAGAATAAAGCATAAAAGAATGAAAGAGACCAACTTCAGAGGAAATCAGTCAACCAAGACCACAGAGAAGAGAACAATGAATAGTTCAGTAAGGGAGATGGACAATAATATTTTAAAGTTAACATTAATCTTGGTGTTTTGTACATACCATGAGTTTATACAGGGTTGAATCTAATGCAAATAAAGGGTTCCAGAATCTCAGGGTCTGATATCTATAATTCACACACACACTTTCTATCATGAGCATGCAACAAAAGCAGGCACTTGAATTTGTCCTTAATGATCATAGCAAAGAGGGACATGAAACTTAATTCTTCCATTAGAATAGAACTCAATTATAATTAGCTTATTATGGAGTATTAAAAAGATGGCTCAAATCACACCCTAGAGATAAACAAAAAGTACAATATGAAATGGGTTATAAGAGTGGGGCCTAGTCCTGTCATCCAATACTAGTGCCATAAAAGCTCCTCAGTAACAAAGCTGTGATCTGAAGCTGAGAATTCATTTGGCCATCGCCTCTTTTTAATTTTTAAAAATTCAGCTTAAAAAATGGATTTTTTTCCCACCTACATAACTCCAGAAGGATAGCCCTGATAAAGATTTCTCTATCATGAAATGAGAGGAATGGTAACCCAAGGACACTTCAGTACAGTACCTTGCACACAATTGCCACTCAATAAACTCAATACTTGCTGTGATTAAATGACAAATACAAGAAGGAGGAAAATCACTAGTAGAGCAAAAGAAAGAAAACAACATGAGTTGGAAGGAAAAGCTATATGGTGTGTATGCTAAAAAGCACAAGACTAATTTTCAACAGCATGAGATAGTTCCTACCATCACACTATATTAAATAAAGCCCCCCATGAATATGTGAAGAGTGGTTTTTCATTTTAAAAAATACATACACAGGGGGCAGCTAGGTAGCTCAGTGGATTGAGAGCCAGGCCTAGAGATGGGAGGTCCTAGGTTCAAATCCAGCCTCAGACACTTCCCAGCTGTGTGACCCTGGGCAAGTCACTTGACCCCCACTGCCTACCCTTACCACTCTTCCACCTATAAGTCAATACACAGAAGTTAAGGGTTTAAAATTAAAAAAAAATACATACACATATATATGATATAAATGGCTTCAACCTTATTATGATAGTGAAAATATACCAAGGCTACGAGAAAGCTATTGGGTAATTTTAATAGTAATACTCTATGACTAAAAAGATGATATGTTTTGTCTATATATAGATTATAATATAGTCAATAAGATTACATTAAAAAGACTATCATCCTCCCTCTACCTACCATTTCCTCTTTAATTGTGTAAATGGACATCAGTCAACACTAATATTTCCTTACCCTCCTCCTCAGGAGAGGAGAATAAAAGCAAATTATGCACCATCACACAGCATCAACGCCTAAACAAGGGCAGGGATCATGAGCTTAGCAAGACATTTTTGTAAGGTTCCAAACACTTATTCTTTGCCAATAGCTCTTATGAAGAAGTTTCTTGGGGCACCACATAAGTCTCCTTTTATAAACTCCAACTGACCAGAAAATAGTAACTCCCAGACAGGGGTGAAGGGAACAAAAAACACTCAGCTGGCTTAAAACACACAATTCAATCACTGTTTTCAGGGTCTAGGCATTGTGCCACAAGGCAGCTGGTGGCACTTATAAACCATGCCAGTGGTATGTGTCACCATGATCCCAATAACTTGACATCTAAAAAGGATGAAATCACCTAAGGGGAAGATACTGAAATAAATCAGAGAAAGAGGGTATTCCTAACTAGCTGGGTTGGTAGTAATTCTACTTTCAGTGGGATTCATCTCTTACCCAGGAGTCACAAAATTTGTGTTTGTAGCATACCATCCTAGTGCCAAAAGAGACTATTTATACTGCAGAGTTCAATGACCCAGAAAGAGGATTCTTAGCTCCAAGGTTACTAGAACCTCTTACCAGCAAGCAAACTTGAAGATGAAGCTTCAAACTATGTTCCTATCTCTTACTTCTATCTCAACATCTATTCCAGTTTAATGCTAGGAAACTCCAATTCAAGTTCCTTCTATTTGTTTTCTCTCTTCTTTTTTTCTGCTTTATGAGATCTTTGCTGAAGATCTCAGTATAAAGACTAGTATAGTTCTTGTTGACCTATAAGAAGCAACTTACCTCTGCAGTTTCCTGGGCCGGTATCTTGCCTGGAATAGGGTAGGAAAGGGGCTTTTCTGTCCCTTTACCAACTGCACCAGCAGCTGATAGCTGCCCAAAATGTGGTTTCTGAAAAGAACAAACAAAATACTAATAGCTGGATAAGAGCAAAACACTAGAAATAATACTCTAAGTTCCATCAAAAGTCTTAGGATCACCCTTAGTAGGCTGGGTTTTTCCTTATGTTATGGGATAGTTTAAAGTAAAAACTTTGGTCTAACTTCTCAAAATCTGACTTATAAAGTGTTTTAAGTTAACCAATAAAGCCCATGGTGAATATGTGAAAAGTGGTTTTTCATTTTAAAAAATACATACATATATACATATGATATAAATTGCTTCAACCTTATTATGATAGTGAAAATATACCAACACTACAATGAAAGTTATTGGGTAGTTTTAATAGAGTAATTTAGGGAAAATGAAGGATTTTAATATGGATTCTTTAAATTCCATTTCCTGACTTCTAATTCTATAGCCCCAAACCAAATGCAGCACAGTCTTCACAAATTCTATCTCAAATCCCAAGAAGTTATTTCCCATGATTCACTTACCTCTGCAGTCTCCTGGGTCTGCATCTTGCCTGGAATATGGTAAGGAAGGGGCTTTTCTGTCTCTTTACCATTTACACCAACAGTTGATAGCTGCCCAAAATATGGTTTCTGAAAAGGACAAACAAAATATCAATAGTCTGAGTAAGGGCAATACAACAGAAATAATTTCTCTACTTTTCATCAAAAGTCTTGGGATTGGGGGCAGCTGGGTAGCTCAGTGGATTGAGAGTCAGGCTTAGAGACAGGAGGTCCTAGGTTCAAATCCGGCCTCAGACACTTCCCAGCTGTGTGACCCTGGGCAAGTCACTTGACCCCCATTGCCCACCCTTACCACTCTTCCACCTATGAGACAATACACAGAAGTTAAGGGTTTAAAAAAAAAAAAAGTCTTGGGATCACTCTTAGTAGGGTGGATTTGTCTAGTACATTATGGGATAATTCAAGATAAAAACCCTGGCCTTTCTAGAAACTAACACTATAAAGTGTTTTGTTTAATTCACCAGTAAAGTCCATGGTGAATACCTGAAAAGTGTTTTAATTAAAAATAAATAAATACATACATACATACACACATACATACATACTTATATACATATAATATAAAATATCTAAACTCACTATAATAGTGAAAATTTACCAAGGTTTCAATGAAAGTTATTGGGTAATTTTAATAGGATAATCTAGGGAAAATGTAGGATTTTAATATGGATTCTTTAAATTCCATTTCCTGACTTCTAATTCTATAGCCCCAAACCAAATGCAGCACAGTCTTCACAAATTCTATCTCAAATCCCAAGAAGTTATTTCCCATGATTCACTTACCTCTGCAGTCTCCTGGGCCTGTATGTTGCCTGGAATATGGTAAGGAAGGGGTTTTTCTGTCCCTTTACCATCTGCAACAGCAGCTGATAGCTGGCCAAAATATGGTTTCTGAACAGGATAAACAAAATATCTATAGTCTGGGTAAGGGCAATACAATAGAAATAATTCTCTAGGTTTCATCAAAAGTCTTGGGATCACTCTTAGTAGGGTGGATTTATCTGGTACATTATGGAATAATTCAAGATAAAAACCCTGGCCTAACTTCCTAGAAACTAACACTATGAAGTGTTTTGTTTAATTCACCAGTAAAGTCCATGGTGAATACCTGAAAAATGTTTTAATTTAAAATATATATATTATATAAAATATCTCAACTCATTATAATAGTGAAAATATAACAAGGTTTCAGTGAAAGCTATAGGGTAATTTTAATAGGGCAATCTAGGGAAAATGCAGGATTTTAATGTGGATTCTTTAAGTTCTTTCTCCTGACTCCTAATGCTATAGTCCCAAATTAGTTGCAGCATAGTCTTGGCAAGTTCTATCTCAAATCCCAAGAAGTTATTTCCCATAGTTCACTTACCTCTGCAGTTTCCTGGGCCTGTATGTTGCCTGGAATATGGTAAGGAAGGAGCTTTTCTGTCCCTTTACTATTTGCACCAACAGTTGATAGCTGGCCAAAATATGGTTTCTGAAAAGGACAAACAAAATATCAATAGTCTGGGTATGGGCAATACAATAGAAATAATTCTCTAGGTTTCATCAAAAGTCTTGGGATCAGATAGTAAGGAAAAAAACTTGTAGAAAAACATTTATAACCCCACTCTTTGTGGTAGCAAAAAATTGGAAAATAAGGGAATGCCCTTCAATTGGGGAATGGCTGAACAAACTGTGGTATCTGTTGGTGATGGAATACTATTGTGCTAAAAGAAATAATGGGGGGCAGCTAGGTGGCTCAATGGATTGAGAGCCAGGCCTAGAGACAGGAGGTCCTAGGTTCAAATCTGGCCTCAGACGCTTCCTGGCTGTGTGACCCTGGACAAGCCACTTAACCCTCATTGCCTAGCCCTTACCATTCTTCTGCCTTGGAGCCAATACACAGTACTGACTCCAAGACGGAAGGTAAGGGTTTAAAAAAATACTTTTAAAACTTTTTTAATAATAAAAGAAATAATGAACTGGAGGAATTCAATATGAACTAGAATGACCTCCAGGAATTGATGCAGAGTGAAAGCAGCAGAACCAGGAGAACATTATACACAGACAGATGTACACTATGACACAATTGAATGTATGGACTTCTCTACTAGCAGCAATGCAATACACCAGGACAATTCTGAGAGACTTATAAGAAAGAACACTATCCACATCCAGAGAAAGAACTGTGGGAGTAGAAACACAGAAGAAAAACAACTACTTGATCACATGGGTCAATGGGGATATGATTAGGAATGTAGACTCTAAAAGATTACATTACTGCAAATAATAATATGGAAATAGTTCTTGATCAATGACTCATGTAAAACAGTAGAACTGCTTGTTGGCTACCGGGGGGAGGGGGGAAATGGTGGGGACAGGGGGCTGGAGGAGAGGAGGGAAAACATGAATCAATTAACCACAGAAAAATATTATAAATCAATTAATTAAATAAAATAATTTTTCCAAAAAAAGTCTTAGGATCTCTCTTAGTAGGGTGGATTTGTCTGGTATATTATGGAATAATTCAAGATAAAAACCTTGGCCTAACTTCTTAAACCTAATGCTATAAAGCATTTTGTTTAATTAAATTCACCAGTAAAGTCCATGGTGAATATCTGAAAAGTGTTTTAATTAAAAAAATATATATATATGTATATAGAGGCAGCTGGGTAGCTCAGTGGATTGAGAGACAGGAGGTCCTAGGTTCCAATCCAGCCTCAGACACTTCCCAGCCGTGTGACCCTGGGCAAGTCACTTGACCCCCATTGCCCACCTTTACCACTCTTCCACCTAGGAGCCAATACACAGAAGTTAAGGATTTAAAAAATGTAATAGGAGGCAGCTGGGTAGCTCAGTGGATTGAGAGCCAGGCCTGGAGACAGGAGGTCCTAGGTTCAGATCCGGCCTCAGACACTTCCCAGCTGTGTGACCCTGGGCAGGTCACTTGACCCCCATTGCCTACCCTTACCAATCTTCCACTTATAAATCAATACACAGAAGTTAAGGGTTTAAAATTTAAAAAAAAAATGTAATAATAATAATAAAATAAAAATATGTATATACACATATACAATGCAAAATACCTCAACTCACTATGATAGTGAAAATATACCAAGTCTTCAATGAAAGTTATTGGGTAATTTTAATAGGGTAATCTAGGGAAAATGCAGGATTTCAATATGAATACTTTATGTTCTATCTCCTGACTCCTAATGCTATAGCCCCAAACCAGTTGTTGCACAGTCTTGGCAAATTCTATCTCAAATTCCAAAATTTCCCATGGTTCATTTACCTCTGCAGTTTTCTGGGGCTGAACCTTGCCTGCAATATGGTAAAGAAGGGGCTTTTCTGTCCCTTTACCATCTGTACCAACAGCTGATAGTTGCCCAAAATATGGTTTCTGAAAAAGGCAAAAAAATATCAATAGTCTGGGTAAGGGCAATACAACAGAAATAATTGTCTGGTACATTATGGATGATTCAAGATAAAAATCTTGGCCTAACTTCCTAGAAACTAAAACTATAAAGTGTTTTGTTTAATTTACCAGTAAAGTCCATGGTAAATATCTGAAAAGTGTCTTAATTCAAAGAAAAAATAAAGATTCACTCTAATAGTGAAAAAATACCAAAGCTTCAATGAAAGCTATTCTATAATTTTAATAGGGTAACCTAGGGAAAATGCAGGGTTTTAATATGGATACTTTAAATTCCATCTCTTAACTCCTAATGCTATAGCCCCTGTTGTGAGGGTTTATTTAGTAATTAATTTAGTAATAGTGTTGGACCTAGCAGGAAGGGCTGGAGGATTCCAAGACGGAATGAAGGAGCAGGAAGTAGGGCTTGTGCCCTGAGAGAGACTCCATTAGTGGTTGGCGCAAACTGTTGCTAGCCCTGGGAGATCTCAGAGTTAAGAAAACCCTGCATCCTGATTCCCTGGGATCCTGAGTGGTGGAAGCTTTCAGCAAGTGGACAAGACCTGCAGAGCTGCACCGAGTGGAGAAGGAGTTTGGGATCTGGTGGACAGCATCTCAAGCTCACTCTCTCTACCTGGGTACCTTGGACCACCTTGGCTCTTGGCATCCTGTGATCATCCTTGGATAACCGTGAGCCCCAAAGCTACCCTCAGGCCCTTTAGCTGTGCTGGCCAAACCTGGCTGGAACCAGGTTTGAAGCATCCTTCCTAGTGACTCCAGTACTGCTCCTTTGGGCCCTGCCTGGCTTAGGATAATTAGATTAGAGTAGTCAAGTCCTCCCCTAGCTCTGTGGTTTGCCCTTTAGGTTTTCAAGTGTAGAATCCCCTATCCCATCTTTTATTTAGTTGCCCTCAATTAAACTGTTAAAAACCTTTACCTTTACCTGCTGGTTCCATAGACCCTGGCCTAGGGTTAGCTGGGTGACCATTGGGGCCAACTGCCATTCCTGTGTTAAAACAGTGAACCCTGGTCTCCGTATCCTGGTTGGTCCTGTCTCTCCTTCAACCCAGTGTGTGTACCCACAAACCATTTAGGTCACATTTTAACATCCCTGGTGCCCCATCTTTTACACCCCACACCAGTTGCAGCACAACCTTGGCAAATTCCATCTCAAAATCTCAAAGAGTTATTTCCCTTAGTTCACTTACCTCTGAAATTTCCTGGGCCTGTATGTTGTCTGGAACATTGTAAGGAAGGGGCTTTTCTTTCCCTTTACCATCTGCAACAGCAATTGATAGCTGGCCAAAATATGGTTTCTAAAAAGGACAAATAAAATATTAATAGTTTTGGTAAGGGCAATACAACAGAAATAATTTCTCTAGGTTTCATCAAAAGTCTTGGGATCACTCTTAGTAGGGTGGATTCGTCTGGTACATTACAGAATAATTCAAGATAAAAACCTGGCCCTAACTTCCTAGAACCTAATGCTATAAAATGTTTTGTTTAATTAAATTCACCAGTAAAGCCCATGGCGAATATCTGAAAAGTGTTTTCGTTATTTAAAATATATATATATGTATAATGTAAATTATTTCAATTCATTATGATAGTGAAAATATACCAAGGCTTCAATGAAAGCTATTCAGTAATTTTAATAGGTTAATCTAGGGAAAATGCGGGATTTTACTATGGATACTTTAAGCTCCATCTTCTGATTCCTAATGCTATGGCCTCAAACCAGTGCAGCACAGTCTTGACAAATTCTATCTCACATCCAAAGACTTCACATGGTTCATTTACCTCTGCAGTTTCCTGGGCCTGTATGTTGCCTGGAATATGGTAAGGAAGGAGCTTTTCTGTCCCTTTACCATTTACACCAACAGTTGATAGCTGCCCAAAATATGGTTTCTGAAAAAGACAAATAAAATATCAATAATCTGGGTATGGGCAATACAATAGAAATAATTCTCTAGGTTTCATCAAAAGTCTTGGGATCGGGGCAGCTGGGTAGCTCAGTGGAGTGAGAGTCAGGCCTAGAGACAGGAGGTCCTAGGTTCAAACCCAGCCTCAGCCACTTCCCAGCTGTGTGACCCTGGGCAAGTCACTTGACCCCCATTGCCCACCCTTACCAATCTTCCATCTATAAGACAATACACTGAAGTACAAGGGTTTAAAAAAAAAAAAAAAAGTCTTGGGATCATTCTTAGTAGGGTGGATTTGTCTGGTACATTATGGGATAATTCAAGATAAAAACCTTGGCCTAACATCCTAGAACCTAATGCTATAAAGTGTTTTGTTTAATTAAATTCACCAGTAAAATCCTAAGGATTTTAATATGAATACTTTAAGTTCTATCTCCTGATTCCTAATGCTATAACCCCAAACCAGTTACAGCAAAGTCTTGGCAAATTCTATCTCAAATCCCAAAATTTCCCATGGTTCATTTACCTCTGCAGTTTCCTGGGCCTGAACTTTGCCTGGAATATGGTAAGGAAGGGGCTTTTCTGTCCCTTTACCACCAACAGTTGATAGCTGCCCAAAATATGGTTTCTGAAAAGGACAAGCAAAATATTAATAGTCTGGGTATGGGCAATACAACAGAAAAAAATCTCTAGGTTTTATCAAAAGTCTTGGGATCACTCTTAGTAGGGTGGATTTGTCTGGCACATTATGGGATTATTCAAGATAAAAACCCTGGCTTAACTTCCTAGAAACTAATGCTATAAAGTATTTTGTTTAATTAAATTCACCAGTAAAATCCATGGTGAATATCTGGAAAGTGTTTTATCAAAAAAAAAAAATACAAAAAAATGTAAATTACTTCAATTCACTATGATAGTGAAAATATATCAAGGCTTCAATGAAAGCTATTGGGTAATTTTAATAGGGTAATATAGGGAAAATGCAGGATTTTAGTATGGATACTTTAAGCTCCATCTCCTGACTCCTAATGCTATGGTCCCAAACCAGTTGCAGCACAGTCTTGGCAAGTTCTATTTCAAATCTCAAGATTTCCTATGGTTCATTTACCTCTGAAGTTTCTTGGGGCTGAACCTTGCCTGGAATATGGTTAGGAAGGGGCTTTTCTGTCCCTTTACCATTTGCATCAACAGTTGATAGCTGCCCAAAATATGGGTCCTGAAAAGGAAAAACAAAATATCAATAGTCTGGGTATGGGCAATACAATAGAAATAATTCTCCTGGTTTCATCAAAAGTCTTGGGATCACTCTTAGTAGGGTGGATTTGTCTGGTACATTATGGGATTATTCAAGATAAAAACTTGGCCTAACTTCCTGGAACCTAATGTTTTGTTTAATTAAATTCACCAGTAAAATCCTAGGATTTTAATATGGATAGTTAAAAGTTCCATTCTCCTGACTCCTAATGCTATAGCCCCAAACCTGGTGCAGCACAGTCTTGGCAAATTCTATCTCAAAACCTAAGATTTCCCAAGGTTCATTTACCTCAGTAGTTTCCTGGGCCTGCACCTTGCCTGGAATATGGTTAGGAAGGGGCTTTTCTGTCCCTTTACCATTTGCACCAACAGTCAATAGCTGCCCAAAATATGGGTCCTAAAAAGGAAAAACAAAATATCAATAGTCTGGGTATGGGCAATACAATAGAAATAATTCTCTAGGCTTCATCAAAAGTCTTGGGATCACTCTTAGTAGGGTAGATTTGTCTCGTAACATTATAAGATAAATCAAGATAAAAAACCTTGGCCTAACTTACACACACACGCGCGCGCGCACACACACACAATGTAAACTACTTCAATTCACTTTGATAGTGAAAATATACCAAGGTTTCAATGAAAGCTATGAGATAATTTTAATAGAGTAATCTAGGGAAAATTCAGAATTTTAATATGGATACATTTAAAGTTCTATTTCCTGACTCTTATTGCTATGGTCCCAAACCAGTTACAGCACAGTCTTGGCAAATTCTATCTCAAACCTCAAGGAATTATTTCCCATAGTTCACTTACCTCTGCAGTCTCCTGGGCCTGTATGTTGCTTGGAATATAGTAAGGAAGGGGCTTTTCTGTTCCTTTACCATCTGCACCAACAGTTGATAGCTGCCCAAAATGTGGTTTCTGAAAAAAAAAAAAAAAAAAACCCGAAATATCAATAGTCTGGGTAAGAGCAATACAATAGAAATTCTCTAGGTTTCATCAAAAGTCTTGGGATCACTCTTAGTAGGTTGGGTTTGTCTGGTACATTATGGGATAGTTCAAGACATAAACCTTAGACTCACTTCCCATCACCTAACTCTATACTGTCAAAGAAAATGAAGTATAGTCCTGGCAAGCTCTAGCCCTAACTTGAAGAAGTTTTACTTTCTGCTACTCCCTTTCCTCTCCTTTCTTCTCTGCCTGATCTCTGCTAAAGGCCTGGCCATAAAGACTAGGTGAGAGGCAGCTAGGTGGCTCAGTGGATAGAGAGTCAGGCCTGGAGACAAGAGGTCTTGGGTTCAAATCTGGCCTCACAGACTTCCTAGCTGTGTGACCCTGGGTAACTCAACCCTAATTGCCTAGCTCTTACTGCTCTTCTGCCTTAGAACTTGTGCCTAGTATTGATTCTAACACAGAAAGTAAGGGTTTTAAAAAAATACTAGGTACAAGTTTCTGGTGGACTTTAAGAGACAACTTCTGTCTCCTTCCCTCACTTGCTGTGGTGACATCTGAGGGAGATACTAGTAGCCAATAAAATGTTTTCTATAAAGCCACAAACACCATATATAAATGTGGAGACTTTTCTAGGAAATATACTTTTAGCTGTAGTGAGGAGGTATGGGGCAATTTTAATAAGGTAGAAAATTCTGATACGTAATAGAGTAAATAGGACACTATTCTCTTAACTCCATTCCCAGAGAGTATTAATTGTACACTGCCAAACCAGTTATAGTAACGGTTCTAGTAAAGCCTAATCCTAAACCTGAGATTACTCTTTGTGGCCCTCTTCTTCAATCAGTTCTGAAAGCTCTCCAGTGATATCAGTGTTTATACCAGATGATGTCTTCTAAAAAAAAAAATTACAAAATATACATTTTGGCCCACAAATGGAGGAAATACAACAGTGATTCTCCTTTATGCTTTTGTAAGAGCTTTAGAGTAATTTACAGTTTATGGCATACATAGGACACTGAGTCCTTGGCCCAACTCCATAAACTGATACCACTGATCACACACCATATATGATACAGTCCTAACAAGTCCCAACCCAAACTCTAAGTAGTCATTACTTTTTGCTCCTCTCTGTCATCAGCATAAGGTACCCCTTGTTCTCTGTAGGATTCCACAGGGAATGTTTTACTTCTTCCTTCACTAGTAAAATCCACAGCAAATATCTGAAATAAATTAAATAAATATAAATATATTTTATGTATATTACAACATAATATGATATAATAATTATATAATATCAATATCAATATCATATATCATATATAATGTAATTACCCCTACCTCAAAATGATAGTGAAAATATACAAAGGCTTCAATGAAAGCTATTGGGTAATTTTAATAGAGAAATCTAGACAAATACAAAATTTTAATGTGATACTTTAAGTTCCATCTCCTGACTCCTAATACTATCTATAGCCCCAAACCAGTTGCAGCATAGTTTTGGAAAGTTCTATCTCAAATCCCAAGAAGTTATTTCCCATAGTTCACTTACCTCTGCAGTCTCCTGGGCCTGTATGTTGCCTGATATATGATAAGGAAGGGGCTTTTCTGTATCCTCGTCATCTGTACCAGCAGCTGATAGCTGCCCAAAATATGGTTTCTGGAAAAAAAAAATATCAATAGTCTAAATTAGGTTTCATCAAAACTCTTGGGCTTACTCTTAGTAGGCCGAGTTTGTCTGGTACATTATGGGATAATTCAAGATAAAATCTTTGGCCTAATTTCCTAGAATCCAACTTATAAAGTATTTTCTTTAATTAAAAAAAAATATATATATAACATAAATTACCTCTACCTCAATATGACAATGAAAATATGACAGTTTCAATGAACGCTATTAGGTAATTTTAATAGGGCAGTCTAGGGAAAATGCAGGATTTTAATAAGGATATTTTAAGTTCTATTCCCTGAGTCTTAATGCTATAGCCTCAAACTAGTTGCAGCATAATCTTGGCAAGTTCTATATCTAATCCCAAGCAGTTATTTCCCATAGTTCACTTACCTCTGCAGTCTCCTGGGCCTGTATGTTGCCTGATATATGATAAGGAAGGGGCTTTTCTGTATCCTCGTCATCTGTACCAGCAGCTGATAGCTGCCCAAAATATGGTTTCTGGAAAAAAAAAATATCAATAGTCTAAATTAGGTTTCATCAAAACTCTTGGGCTTACTCTTAGTAGGCTGAGTTTGTCTGGTACATTATGGGATAATTCAAGATAAAATCTTTGGCCTAATTTCCTAGAATCCAACTTATAAAGTATTTTCTTTAATTAAAAAAAAATATATATATAACATAAATTACCTCTACCTCAATATGACAATGAAAATATGACAGTTTCAATGAACGCTATTAGGTAATTTTAATAGGGCAGTCTAGGGAAAATGCAGGATTTTAATAAGGATATTTTAAGTTCTATTCCCTGAGTCTTAATGCTATAGCCTCAAACTAGTTGCAGCATAATCTTGGCAAGTTCTATATCTAATCCCAAGCAGTTATTTCCCATGGTTCTGTTACCTCTGTAGTCTCCTGGGCCTGTATCTTGTCTGGAAGATGATAAGGAAGAAGCTTTTCTGTCTCCTTACCATCTGCACTAATAGCTGACAGCTGCCCAAAATTTGTTTTCTGAAAAGAACAAACAAAATATTGTTTGGGTTAAGGGGAATACACTAGAAATAATATTCTAGGATTCATCAAAAGTCTTGGGATCACTCTTAGTAGGCTGGGTTTGTCTGGTACATTATGAGATGATTCAAGATATAAACCTTGGCCTAAGTTCCCAGAACCTAATTTATAAAGTGCTTTCTTTAAAAAAAAAAAGTGTATATGCATATATGTATAAATACATATATAAATTATATCTACACCTCAACATGATAGTGAAAATATGTCAAAGTTTCAATGAAAGCTATTGGGTAATTTTAATAGGGCAATCTAGACTAAAATGCAGGGTTTTAATATGGATACTCCTAATACTATAGCCCCAAACCAGTTGCAGCATAGTTCTATCTCAAATCCCAAGGGGTTATTTCCCATGGTTCACTTACCTCTACAGTCTCCTGGTCCTGTATCTTGCCTGAAATATGGTAAGGAATGGGCTTTTCCGTCCTCTTACCATTTGCACTAACAATTGATAGTTGTCTAATGTATGTTTTCTGACAAAGACAAACAAAATATCAATAGTCTTGGCAAGGACATCATACTAGAAATAATTTTCTAGGTTTCATTAAAAGTCTTAGGATCACTCTTAGTAGGCTGGGTTTGTCTGGTACATTATGGGATAATTCAAGATACAAACCTTAGCCTAACTTCCCAGAACCTAACTATACTGCCAAAGCAATTATAGTGTGTATAGTCCTAGCAAGCCCCTGCCCTAACCCAGAGGAGTTTACTTTCTGCTGCTCCCTGTCTTCTTCCTTCTGCTCTGCCTGATCTCTGATGGAGGCCTGGGCTGGAAGTAGCTGATCTTGATGATCTTTCAGAGGAGAGTCCTTTCTTCCTCTCTCATCTTTCCTAAGAGATATTGGCTGCCTGAGGAGTGCAATCTAAAAGAAAATGACACAAAATGAAAAATCTTCAAATAAGTGCAACGTGTGAGTGGTCATACTCTAGGTGTTGATGAGAGCTCTCCATGAGACTCTCACTAACCTTAAAAGGCCAGGTCTGATACATTCTGGAATAATACAGGATGAATGATATATGACAACAAATATCATACCGCCTCGGTCTGATTGCGAAAAATATCAGCTTTACTTTTTGAACTGGTAAAAATTCCAGGAGGTTTATGGTTTTATAAACCGGACAAGAAGAAAGCAACAAGCAAGGACATTTTTGGTTTCTATCTTCAGGGTTGAGATAACATTTATAGCTAGAGTAATTCTGATGTGACTAAAGACAATCCTAACAAGAAAACAGATTGAAGCAACTGCAGTTATAAGATCCTCCTCCTTTCCTGAGTGGTAGGTTCCCACCCCTTGTAATTAAGAGGGTAAAAGCAGTCTAGGATTGAGAAGGAGGGGTAATAAACTTGATTTCATTTACAAAATAGTGTTAACTCCATTTCCAGTCACTGTTCACATGGAGTAGATTTTTTTTTCTGACGCTTTACCCAGGAAACACACAAACAGTCTTGAGGAGGAAACACACAGTCTGATTTCAACGTAAAAATAAGACTTTAAACTGAGTGGCGCCTTTGACAATATGCCTGGTTTATACAACAATGATATATCTGATTTAATCCTCTCTTCTTGTAGATAATGATTTCAAATCAAGTTTGTGGATAGCATTCTTTCTGGAAAAACATCAGTCAAATCACTGGAGCATGCTTCACACAATGCCCTGTGTCAGACCATAGGATCTGATAATACTGATATATCTGGATTACTAAACAAGGTTCAATCACCTCCCCCTCTACTAGCATCCTGGAGCCAACCTAACAACTCTAAAACACAGTGCTGCTAAATACTCTGTGTTTGTAAAGGCCTTAGAAACTACGTAATTGGGGAGTGCTTACGCAGAAAAGCAACTGCCTTGCCAGGTTCCTGACAAAAAATGAGTTCTACAATTAACCACAATAGTTCCACGTAGAGGCACTAATAATAAGAATAATAATAAGTGACCTTTATATGCTGCTTTAAAAAAGCATTTGAACACATTATCTCATTTGAGTTTTACAATAGTACCAACCATTGGGGGACCATAAAGGTAGAGCTTTAAGAATCTGTAAAACACTTTATATCTAGCATCTAATTTGATCTTCATTATAATCTTACAAGGTAGGTGTTATAATTATCTCCATTTTACAGAAAAAAGATATTAAGAAAAAAGCTATGCTACTTAATCAAAGTTCCTTGTTATAAATGCCTGGACCAGGATTTGAACTTAGATTTTCCTGATTTTAGGTCTAGCATTCAATCACAAAACCTCATAAAGAGGTCACATACCTCTATCCAAACATTTACTAATTGAAATTATAATAATGAATAGCTATGGAGGTAATATGCATCTAGTACAGAGCAAAGAAGCACTAAATAAATCTTTTGAGAAACTAGAAAAAAAAAGAGAAAGTAAATTCTTTTGGACTTAACCTATAAGATGGTTACAGTGCCAGGCACATAGTAGCCACAATAAAAATGCTTATTCACTTTCCCCCTTTCCACCATTTACCCACACAATATTTCCTAAAATTCCGACACTGAAGCTTCATCATAGTGTGGAGGAATCCCAGGTAATGTCAATAGAAGACAAGTAAGTGCTACCAAGCTGGGAAGAACATGTCTGTGGTCTGAAAACCAGCCTATTTAAATCCAGAGAGGTCACAACCAATGGAGCAGCTTGGCTACTAAGTAAATAATTCTTTGGCCATAGCAACCCATGATATAAAAATACAAAACAAACCTCAGATCTGATATGCCCCTTTCTCCTTCTGTAGTGATGGCGTTAGTAGCGGAAAAGAAGTTAGAAGATGCTAAGAAATCATTTGCAGACTTTTCATAAACATGAAATTTAATTGTCAAGCATTTGATATGTGAGATCTTTATCCAAAAAATGATGTTTAATAGGATAAGAATATAATAAGAACTGAAATTTCAATACAGATATACTCAATATACAAAGCAGGAAGACAGAAGGAAATTGCAAATAAACAGAAGGATAAGATATAGTAGTTGAGAGAGTTGGTTCATTAAATGCTTAAAGGCAACAAGCAACATCATTACATGAGACACTTGATCATTTTGCCTCAAAATGCAATAATAGATCAATATATGATAATATATAATATGCAGTAACAGATGAGCATAAGCAAAAAGATCACCATGGAGATGACAACCTATACACCAAAATTTGATTCAGAGGAAAAGAAAAGTAAAAAAAGTCTATGAAACACTTAATAAGATCCTCCAAATGAAGTCAATACATGCTCAGTTACATTCAGAAACTTCTATGTAAATGTGGACACAAGAAAGGATTGGAAAATGTTAGAAAATATGGTTTGGGATTAAGAAATTTAAAGTTGAAAGTTTGTAATAAAAGTTCTTACACAGCACTTTAAGACTTCTGAAGCATACTATGCATAATTTCAAATTTGATTCTTAAAACAATTCCATTGAAGTAGGTGCTACAGTTATGGCCATTTTATAGATGAAGAAATTGAGGCTGAAAAAATTAAGTAATTTACTCTATGTCAAACATCTAGTTAAGTGCCTGAGAAAGAATTTAAACAAAAGTGTTCCTGACAAGTCCAATATTCTATCCAATAAGCCATCCTGTTTTTCTGTTTATATCTGCAAAGCTGAAATGGCACTCACATTTGAAATGATTATAATGATAAACACTACACAGATATCTCATATCCATAAATCATTTTTTCAAGAAGAGATTCTGAAAATGCTAACATGGTGTGTCATGAACAATAGCCAGGAAACTACTAGTCACTAATGTGGAAATCATTCCTGAATCATTGGATTTTAATAGACTATCAAATAGCAAAAAAGGTCAAAAATCAATACCAAATTGGAAAGATCTAGCAAAATGTTGGAGTAGCAATAACTACCAATCCAGTAAGTCTACTTTCACATCTTTATAAAATCTCTATGAGAATGACCTACCTACCTACTGAAGGAATTCTTGATGAAAATAAGTGAAAGGAATAGGTAGGCTTTTACAAACAATTTCCTATAAGAGAGAACGTTTTCTTAGTCAGACTATTAATTAAAAAGTATAGGAATTATTGAGAGCCAGGCCTAGAGACAGGAGGTCCTAGGTTCAAATCCGGTCTCAGCCACTTCCCGGCTGTGTGACCCTGGGCAAGTCACTTGACCCCCATTGCCTACCCTTACCAATCTTCCACCTATAAGTCAATACACAAGAAGTTAAGGGTTTAAAATTTAAAAAAAAAAGTTTAAAAAGAAAAGTATAGGAATTAAAAGATTTTGCTGATTGCTGATTATAGAATATCATTTGACTTATCAGCAAAAAATAGAGCAGAGCCTTATTTAAGGCTTTCCAATGGTAAACTTGTCTCCTATGCATATATTAAGATTCCTTTACATATGCAACCAGAAGTAACTTTGTTCAATTATTTATCACTATCAACATGAGTCCAAAAATAGAGGGATTGTTGTCAGTGTTGGCCACTGGCATGAAGAATGTCTTGCAGAGAATTCAAATGAAAGGATTTCCTAGAGATGGTAAAATTCTCCAGAAGGTTTGGAGCTGACATGGTGCTGATTGCATCAAGCCACAGAATACTAAAGAGACTCCTCTAAAGATACAAGATCACTCAAGAGAAGGGGCCACATATGAAAAGCTAAGTGGATTAAAAAAGTCTATTGTCCAAATTGTAAAACCTAGTTGGATGGGTGGTCCACTGACAGTCCAGGACCCAGAATAAGCAAGAAATGTAGATGGATGATGAGGTGGGTCCAGAATTAAATAGGTGGAATAGATCAGATCAGAATGGATTTTAAAAACCATGAAGCACTTTCAAACTGTTCTCTGAAACCAATACCCATTTAAAACATAACATTCTTTTATTGATGTTATATGGCTGCAAATTATGATACATCTCAGTTCCCAAGGAAATCAAAACAACAAATAAACCAGTGGGAATAGAAAGATGAATTAATGAACACAAATAGACTAAAATATATTGCCACATTTATTTACATGCAAAAAGTGGAATGAAAATATTAGCCAGGAAATTTATAATTAGAAAAATAGGGTGAGATATTCATATAATTAGTAAGGAATATCAGATGAGCAGCCTGGAGACTATACTGACACCCAGAAAACATGAGGAAAAAAAAAACTACCAGAAGAAAGCCCTCAATGTTCTGGTTAGGTATTTTATGAAAACACTGAGGAAAGGACCTGGATGGAAATAGCAAAGGATGAGTAGGTGTGGACTAATCACCATTAGAGGGAGTAATCACAGATCCACTAAAATATTCAAATATAATATGTTTAAAAAGAAGCTAGTTTAAGCAATAGTCAGTACAGAACTTAACAACTATTTTATATTCACTTATTATGTATAAAGGCACAAATCATGGAGGAATAAAAGAAAAAAAAGGAAGGGTCCCTTCCCTTAAAAAGTTTAAAATCTATTGGGATGGAAAGAGACATAAGTATGAATATAGAGTAGTTTCGGAAGGAAAAGGATGCTAAAAACTAAGGGGGAATGGGACAGAAGTGAATCAAAAAAGGCTTCGGTTTGGAGGTGATGTTTGATATAAGCCTAGAAAGAAAACTAAGGATTCTAAAAGGAGATGTGAAAAGGAAATGCATTTCAGGCATGGGGGCCAGTGTACACGAAGGTGGATGGAATGCTGATTGCAAGGGGGAGATAGGGACAGTTAGTAGCCTATTTAAGTGGACTTCAGAATGTATGAAGAGTAATAATATGAAATAAGTCTTGAAAGGTTGGGAGTCAGACTGTGGAGGGCCTTAAAAGGCAATCTGAAGAGTGTGTATTTCATCCTCAAGGTAAAAGGAGGCTACTGTCGATTTTTGACCTGGGAAACAACATTGTTAGGCTTCTGCCTTAGGAAGATTATTTTAAGAGACTAGAATCAGAAATAGTCATTAAGAGTCTACTACAAAAGCGCAGGTGATAGGACATAAAGACAACAGTGGCCATATGAACAATGAAAAGGGTGATGAAGAAAGGTGTTACAGAGGTAGAATCAACAAATTTTGGCAATTTATTGAAATTGGGAGTAAAAAAAAGGAGAAAAGTTTAGGAACACTCTAAGGTTATGAACTTGAACAACTGAAAAAAGAGTGGTGCCATCAAGAAATCTCAAGAAGTGACTTTTAGAGGAGAAAAGGAAAATTAAACCTTTACCCAATTTTGTTATAAAAATGTTTTTCCAGTTTGTTGCTTTCCTTCTAATTTTAGTTGCATTGGTTTTGTTTGTATAAAACCTTTTTAATTTAATATAATCAAAATCACTCATTTTACATTTTGAAATGTTCTCTTGCATGGTCTTAAATTCCTTCCCTTTCCATAGATCTGACAGGTACACTATTCAATGTTCACCTAATTTATTTATGATTTCCCTCCTTATATTTAAGTCATTTACCTAATTTGAATTTATCTTGGTATAGGGCAGTGGTTCCCAAACTTTTTTGGCCTACCATTCCCTTTCCAGAAAAAATATTACTTAGCCCCCTGGAAATTAATTTTTTTTAATTTTAATAGCAATTAATAGGAAAGATAAATGCACCTGTGGTTATCACCACCCCCTGGATCACTGCAGTACCCACCAGGGGGCGGTGGCGCCCACTTTGGGAATCACTGGTATAGGGTGTGAGATATTGATCTAAACCTAATTTTTCCCATACTGTTTTCCAATTTTCCCAACAGTTTGTCAAATAGTGAGTTCTTGTCCCAAAAGCTGGGATCTTTGGGTTTATAGAACACTAGCTTGCTGAGGTCATTTACCCCTAGCTATTCCACTGATCTACCTTCTGTCTCTTAGCCAGTACCATATTGTTTTAATGATCACTGCTTTCTAGTACAATTTAAGATCTGGTACTGCTAGGCCATCATTCTTCACATTGTTTTTCATTATTTCCCTTGATATTCTTGATCTTTTGTTTAGAGGGGAAAAGGAAAGACAATAAATTGGGTTTTAGATGTATTGAGTTTGACAAGCTGATAGGACATCTAGGAAATTATATCCAGTAGGCAATTGGAAATGCAGGAAGTACAGATACTCTTCAAAGGATGTAATGCAGAAACTTTATAAATACCTCTCACTAAGAATTCAAAAGGAACTCTAAGTGAAGATATCATAAGTTAATGAAGGTGAGTTCAGCATCTAGTTCTACAGACTTTGAAGGAAATATGAAAGAAACCAGAGAATGGAATTTTAATCTATAGACTTGTCAGTTTCACAATACTCTCTAAAGTTAGATCTTTTACATTCAAAGCCTCTCTATAAGTTCACTACAAACTGTTACTTTGATTCAGTGGAGTCTCTTAGCAAACTAATTTACCTCTTGGGTAGGGCTGTTCTCCATGCTATCTTCTGAAAGTCCTAATGGCTTCTCTCCATCTGTGGTTTTTCGGGAAGCCAGTTGTTGACGGGCTTGCTTCACAGTTTGGCTGAGCTGCCAGAGAAAGCAAGGAAAAAAGAAAAAAAAACAAGTGTTAATACCAATAGCAACAAGTGTTCTAACAGGAACTAGGCTCCTGCTATTAAATACATGCCAAATAAGAGGATTATTTTCACAGATGATTTTCATCTGGTGATAATATTTTTGTATAACAACTTTATTTTCATTTCAACTAGCGATTTTTATTTCATCACTTAGATCTATCAGTCAAGTAAGTTTTTGATGTCTATTTTTACTTTGTGAGCACAAAAATACCCAAAGCTAAAAGTCTGGTTTAATAAACACAGCAACTATTGAGTAGATACTCCTCACCTTAACATCCTACTTGGAACTCAGGAGATCTATGCTTAAATCCTGCCTTAGCTACCTACTATGTGACCATGGGCAACTTAACAACCACTTATAGACACCCAGCTCCTCATCTGTAAGATGGAAATACTTTCCTTGTACTACTGATTTCACAGTGTTCTGAAGAAAATGTTGAAGTTCTGTAAAAATGTGTTATTATTATTAATTTAATCATCTTTCCAAATGCCAGACCTCTGACCATGAATCCTATCAGCTATTACTTGCCAACCTAACTGCTTTTGTTATTTCTTACTCATACCTTTCAATTCTAGAAACCTTTTCCTCAAAAAAAGTTTTGCTAGTCTCTTTATATACTCTTCTCTCCCACTTTGGGCTATCCTTTCCCCACTTTTAGACAAAAATCCCATTTTCCTTTAAAATCTTTATTCTAACTTCCCTTTGTCAAGGCTATAAGCAGATTTTAAACTCATTTTTAATACTATATTCTGCAAAAGTGCTATTATGTGAGCCTTTATTAATTTTTATGTTGTCCACACATTCATTTTCTCTCTATCCATCATATGGGTATTTACCTTTTTATTACTTTTCATTAATGTACAATCTGTCTTAAATAAGACTATAAGATAATAGATTTAGAAGAACTGGAATCTCATGATTCTATACAAAATATTCCTGCAGGGAGAAAAGGATTATAAACTATTCCCTTTTAAAGACTACTAAAGACAGCAGCAAATAAGGGTGGATTCTTCCCATGCTGTACATTTTAGTAGTGGGAAAGTCATGACTAGTTCAACCATCTTGCTAGAATTTTGAAGAAAACAATTTTCCTAAAATGAGAAAAACTGGTCTATATAAATTCCTTGTAAAGAACTATATGCAAAGATGATGAAAAAATTTCAGATGATTACTAAACAGTAATCTAGGTTTCAATCTCCCTTTCTCATTACTATTCTGGTCTCCTGCAATATACAACCTCTTACTAGAATCTAATTGTTTTAAAAGAATTTGTATCTCTTTGCAAGGAGATTAACTTTAAAAAGTGGCATTTGTCTTCTAAAAAAAGTCACATTTCAATGAGCTAGTTTCAGAGTGGCTAAACAAGTCAAGATGAAGCTATTCACAATACATAATGAAGCATATGTATAACTAAGGTTATAAAAAAAACACAGTATCATGAATTATTCTTGTTCTTATTATTTGCCAAGTGGTAGGTGACACTGTCCTATGCCAGGTGGCCAAGGAATCAAAGTCTCCTTTGTAATAGACTTGCAGTAAGAAGTAAAATAAAGTTCAAACCTTTATCACAATCACCCACCACAATGCCTGAAGAAGTATTCTCCAAATTGATCCAGCAAAAGTTTCTGGAAGATATTAATATTTGTAGTCCTTCCTTTCTCTACCAATACTGGTAACATGAGCCAGTGATAGATAGTGAATAAAACAGATAGTTTATATCTTTTTAAATGGCAGTTTTACTTATTAAATCATTAAAATATATTGTATGAAAGAGATTAACTTATTTATAAGATAACAGTGATCATTACCTTTGTTTATGCAGGGCTAAAAAAAGCTAATATGTGACCCAAAGTCCTTTTCACATGAAATGTGGTTGCAATTTATAAAGCCTAGCAATGATGAAGACTTTGCTTCAGGCTCACTTATCCCCACTGTGATGCTTTGGCTTAAAAGTCAACATTTACATGGTTCATATAGGCCATTAAATTATATGCAAATGAATATTTGGTAATTTTTTTAATATCCATAGAGGTGGTCCTCAGGAAAATCTTAAAAGGAAACTACCAGTTTAATAAATAAAATTAATGCCAACAAATCTAATCTTCCTAACAGCCACCAAT
Source organism: Gracilinanus agilis (assembly GCF_016433145.1). Classification (NCBI taxonomy): domain Eukaryota; kingdom Metazoa; phylum Chordata; class Mammalia; order Didelphimorphia; family Didelphidae; genus Gracilinanus; species Gracilinanus agilis. The sequence continues at coordinate 165,116,373 of NC_058132.1, forward strand.
GGCTACCTTCCAGATGACATATCAAAATGCAATCGTATTCTACTTCATTCCCAGAGTCAGGGGCACAGAGTATCTAGGGACATCCTTAAAAGTACTGAATTTAGTTTAGAGTTTAAGGACTAAATTTAATTTCCAGACTTTGGGAAGTCATGAGAAATTCAAATCAATTCTACTTTGTAATTAATTCTATATTGTATTGATTTCATATTGTGATTGATTCTATACCTGATTAAGTCCCCTTTATATAATCAGGGGTGGAGTTCAGAATTCTGCTTTCCCTTTGAGTTAAAAGTTAATAAAAGATGTTCTCTCTCACACTGGTAACCCTTTTATACTTCCAAGAAATCTTAAGTCCTTCAAGCTAACTTAGAACCATCGCCAAAAGATATACCTGTCCTTGTACAATTGGGCAAGTCTGCCCAAGGAGATAGCAAGGAGATAGCAAGTCTGGTAGTTTCAATTCTCTAGCAAAAATTATAAAATGTAGATGGGTCCTATAAAACAATTAACATTCCTTAACTCAGAGAAAGGTGGTGATTAGCCTCACTTGAATGCCAAGCCTTCTTTCTTAGTATAGCCAATCATAATGTTCTTGCCCTGACCCCACAATCTATTACTTTTTCTCCAAACCTACCAAGACTCCTTCCTAGTTGTGTATCAATAAAGGGTTATGTAGGGAGAAGCAAGAACCTTGATCATATGATCTCACTATCCATAAAGAAATAAAGCTGACCAATGGACACTGTGGAAATTGTGTAATCATCATAGGGATTATATAATTATCATAAAACTAAAAAATCTTAAAAAAAAAAAATTTTAGGAGGAGTTCAATAACTCTTTGAATCCAGAAGATGAATTGTTTGAAGAAGGCACCATGAAGATGCCTGAAAAAACCTCCACAGCATCAGAAGGCCCAGAATGAACCATGGAGCATAATGAATTGAACTATGGGGGGTTGTAACACATTTATTTGTATGTATACTCTTATGCCAAAGGGGACTCCCTAATTGGCTTTTTGTCAATGTACCTAGCTATCATTGCTTTTGTTCTCTTTCCCTTTTATCCCCAAATTATTGTCATTTATAAGTTGGTTATGTTTACATGATCCATTGGGGAAACTAGTCTCCCAAAGGATCCCAGGGGGGATTGTATAATTAGAATCTGTTACCCTAAAAATTACGATTCCCCAGCAAAACTACAATTCCCAGCACCCTTACTCACTTTCTGTCATTACGTGCTGATGTAGGCAGGATATAAATTTGGTGTAGACCCGCCTCTTGCTTTTCCTTCCTGTCTCAGCTTTGGTGGAATGGGCATTTTTTTTTTTTGAAAAGGTAGAAAAACTTAGTCACGTGGTTCTGTTTTGTCAGATAATAAACTTTATAAAATAATACTTGAAGTATTGAACATTAATTTAAATCTTACAAAATTCCATCCACAAGACAAAAGCCTAGATAGGTAACTTCTTGAAGTCTCTTCTGATTTTGTGGTTATTTTTTAGGCAATTAGTGATGACTGACTCTTCATGACCTCTTTTGAGGTTTTCTTGGCAAAGATACTGGAATGATTTGCTCTTTCTTTCAAGAGTTCATTTTACAGATGAGAAGTTTTACATTTTACATTCAAAAGGATGGTGAGGGGTCTGGAAACAGTGTCAAATGAGGGAAGACTTAGATGGGGGCTATTTAAAGGAATTGTTTCCAAATGATTTCCAGCATTAGAACAAACTGGCATGCAAAGAAATGAGTTCTTTGTGACCAGAAATGATCAAGCTGAGGCTACATAAATCATGTTATAGGTGCTATAAGTAGGATTCCTTATTGTATAGGTTGTTGGATATTTGACCTTAAAGGTCTCTTCCAGCTTCAAAATTCTAATTCTATGATGCTTAATCATGACGGAACTGATAATTTCACTATATCCAAGTAGGAGGATCACTTTCACTATTCAGTGTATAATGACTAAATTTCAGGCTCTTTAATAAGTTCTTGCCCCATAAAGCCATGATCATTTCTGATTCTGGGCCTTTATTCATTCTATTCCCTAATGTCAGCCTGCAACTTAAATATCCTCTGATTATTCAAATACTACACATCAATTAAAAGTACAGCTCAATCTCAAACTTTTCCATGAGTCCTTTCATGGTTTCTCATCTTTCTATCTCATATTGTTCTGTTTCATTTGAATTAATTTTATCTTTTGAGGTAAACTATAATCTCACACTGGTTACTTTTGTATAGAGGCAGCTAAATAGTGAAATGAACAGGGTTGGATTTGGGAGTGAAGAAGATTTGAGTTCAAACCCTACCTCAGACATTTATTAGCTGTCTGACCCAGGACAAGTCACCTAACCACTGTCTACCTCAGTATCCTCTTCTGAAAAATGTGAATAATATCACTTAATTCATAGGATTGTTGTAACAATTAAATGAAATGATGAGTTAATATACTTGAAGCACTTTGCAGATTTTAAAATACTATATAAATGTGAGTTTTTGTTGTTGTTGTTATTATTAATATTATTATGCCTAAAAATGCTCACTATGTAGCAGTGATGACAAACCTTTTAGAGATAGGAGTGCCAGGCCCCACCCCCATCCCATCCCCCAGCTCCTCTTACCCCACGCAGGGGAAGGAAAAAGCTCTCCCATTGTTCTACTGGGCAGAGGAGAGAGGATGTGAAAAAAATGTCATCAGGCATGGTGGAGAGGGGGAAGAGGAGCAGCTCCACCTGAGTCCTTCTGCCTTTCTAGTAACAAACTCTGGTTGGGGGGGAGGGGAAAGAAGAAGGGGGAATAGCAGCTGCATATCCACAGAGAGCGCGCTGCATGCGATCTTTGGCACCCATGGCCATAGGTTTACCATCTCTGATATATAGTATACCTTCACTAAATACTTATTGATTCTAATTATCTGGTTATTTTACAAAGTGATAAAAATAACTATAATAACACGTTGATTTTTTTTTAAACCCTTAACTTCTGTGTATTGGCTCATAGGTGGAAGAGTGGTAAGCGTATGGGGGTCAAGTGACTTGCCCAGGGTCACACAGCTGGGAAGTGTCTGAGGCCGGATTTGAACCTAGGACCTCCCGTCTCTAGGCCTGATTCTCAATCCACAGAGCTACCCAGCTGCCCCAACACAATGATTTTTTTAAAGTTTACCATAACTTGAAAGTTCAATGTTAGAGAGTTATGATCTCAAGGAAAAAAATGAACATTATGATGGGGGAAAATGTATATATTTCTGATCTCTAATATGCTTTCTGCCCTTTTCCTAATAATATAAAAAGTGAATTTAGGGGGGCAGCTGGGTAGCTCAGTGGATTGAGAGCCAGGCCTAGAGACGGGAGGTCCTGGGTTCAAATCCGGCCTCAGACACTTCCCAGCTGTGTGACCCTGGGCAGGTCACTTGACCCCCATTGCCTACCCTTGCCAATCTTCCACCTATAAGTCAATACACAGAAGTTAAGGGTTTAAAATTAAAAAAAAAAAATTAAAAAAAAAAAAAAAAAAAGTGAATTTAGTCATATCATTCATACCTCATGTTTTGCTTTCATATTATGCCATGTATGTAGGTCATTTATATGCATGTCTTACCTCCCTTGATAACCTGTACACACACACACACACACACACACACACACACACACACGCACACAGTATGAAGGTAGAAAGAGTATCTTATTCTTCTATTTCATAAGCCAAACATAATGCCTTGCACACAGTAGGTACTTTATTTATTGAAAGAATGCCAATAGTATGCTGATTTAAGTACTAAGATCTAGTACCTTTGATTTCTTAACTAAATAAATCATTCTCTATTCCTCTTAGGTAATATGATAAATAGTGTTTCACAGATAAACAGTTCACAAACAGTGTGTGTTGCAACAAACAGATCAACAAACAGCCCAGGCACATAATGTGCAGAAGTCCCTGCATGAATAAAACCATGTAATCTTACTATATAGTGTCATGTTATTTGACTTGTCCTGGTATTCAATTTTAAAATACCAAGTGCACAAAATAAAATTACCAAAAGAATGTTGTTTTCATAAAAATGTTTAATATAAATGTGGTATCTAAGGTTTTGTTCTCAACTATTTGTAATCAAATGGCACACATAAACACTATAACTATACCACAAAGTATCCTAATCATAAAAACTAATACTTGTACAATGCTTTAAGATATACAAAGCAATGTCTAAACAAAGGAGTTTTAGTAGTTTAGGACTGAGATACACTGGATATATTAAGTGTAGGGAATGTACTTACAGCCAAGGCCTGCTGTTGAAATGCTCCATTTTCATCTTCTTCCTCCTTTTCAATATCACGAAGAGTTTGGAAGCTAGAATCAGAACTTCGGATGGTACTTTTCAAATTGCTTTGAAAAATGTTTGTCCTTCCTTTAGGAGTCAAGTGTGGGGCTAAATTGGAAGACTGCATGGCTACAGTGCTTTCTTTTTCTGCCTATATATAATGGAAGAAAGGATGCATTGAATCTCCAACTTAAGTATCACAGATACCACTTTTATTCAGCAAATTCCTGTAAGCCCAAAAGTACTTTAGAGATTTTTTGGCTACCTGGTAAAATTTCAAGAAGATAAATAGCTTTATTATGTCATGACAACTATGGGGTACCTCAGGGCTATCCTAGGCCTCTTCTCTTCTCCCTCTACTACTTCGCTTATTGATCTCATCAGCTCCCACGGATTTAACTGCCTTCTCTATGCTTCTCAAATTCTACCAATACTGTCCCAGCTTCTCTGCTGACCTACAGTCATCAGTCTTGTATCTCCAAATGCATTTCAAGTATCTTGAACTGCAAGTCCAATAGACACTTTAAATTCAATACATCCAAAATTGAACTCATTATTGTTCCCCTAACTCCACCTCCCCACTAAGGGCAGTACAATCCTCCCAGTCTTTCAGGATTACAACTTATATGCAACCCTGAATTCTTTACTATCTCTTCATACCCTATATCCAATCTGTTGTCATGGCCCACTGATTTCACCTTTGCAGCATCCCTTGAATATGCCTCTTCTCTCCTCTAACACTGTCACCACCATAGTGCAAGCCCTCATCACCTCACACCTAACTTATTATAATAGCCTGCTGATGAGTTTGCCTGGCTCAAATTCCTCCCCACTCCAATCCATCCTCCATTCAGAGCCACCAAAGTGATTTTCCAAAACCAAAGGCCTGATCATATCATTCTCCTACTCAATAAACTCCAATGATTCCCTAATGCTTCTAGGATCAAATATAAAACTCTCTGCTTAGCATTCAAAACCCTTTACAAACCTATGCCCCTCCTAACCTTTCTACTTTCTCACACCTTACCTACTAGCTATGTACTTTTCAATCCAGAGACACTGGCTACTCTTTGTTTGGCTCTAGGCATTTTCTCTGGCTGTCCTAAAGGCCTGGAAAGCCTTCCCTCCTTAACCCCACCTACTTCACTTCCTTGCCTTCCTTTATCTTAACTAAAATCCCATCTTCTACAGGAAGACTGCCTTTTCCAACTCTTCTAAATTCTAATGCCTTCCCTTCCAAATTATTTCCTATTTCCTGTATATAACTTATTTGTACTAATTTGTTTGCTTGTCTCCCCTATTAGACAGTGAGCTTCTTAAGGGAAGACTTTTCTTTTGCCTCTCAGCATTTCACAATATAGTAGATATTTAATAAATTTATTATGTTTATAGATTGATTTTTAAAAACAGAAATTGTAGTACAATTAGGGCCCTACAATGAATCCATGATGTATTAGTAATAGAGCTGAGATTCACTAATTAGTGGATTTCTGCTCCATGTACTAAATTCAAAGTTATACCAAATAGGACTCCAAAGCAAGGTGTACAATAAAATCTCAATCTTTGTTTTTTCCTCTCTATTCCTTAACAAACCCATATTGAGATTCACTCCTGAACTTACTGCTTCAAAGGATTTCTGAAGCTGCTGCTTTTTTCTTAGCCTCATTTGCTGATTTACTCTGTTCTTCACTTGTTCCTGAAAGCGTTTTAGAGCTTCTTCTTTTAACCGTTGTTGTTCCTTAAATTCTTCTTCTAACTGAGATGCTGAAACCTTAGGAGACAAAAAGAATTAAATGAGCTTCATTTCCCAGGTAGTTTTGCATATCTGACCTCTCCTGTTATAAACTAAAAGAAAATTTGAATAAAATTCTGAAAAAAAAAAATCCAGGTATACAGATAAACATTTTTAAGGTTCCCAGATCAAAATTACTTTGAGGCAAGGACATGGATGGGATTCAAAATTGTAGATTTTGACACTTTTTTAGTTAGCATCAGGTACCAATGACCTGAAAACTTAAATGATGATAATTTGATAAATTACGAACCAAGTAATTTTTTAAATTGTCATTTCTTAAGAACACAAAAATGAATCGATTTTAACCAGAACTCAATATATATATTTATTAAAACTATAGAACAGGTCAAAGTATTCTCAAGAACATGAACCAAATCATATTTCATTAGGACGGTGTCCCTGATTAACAATTCGTCTTCTACTGCATGATTATCATTATTCATTTTTTCAATTCAATACAAATATTCCCTATATTTTGTAGCAATTAACCAATAAACAGTTGTTACAAATGCTGATATCATGTGTTTTTCCCAGTATATACAAATACAAAAGATATCTTCCCTCAGAGAATTTCAATCCTATAAGAGATAGCATGTGCATATACAACTATATAGAATACATATGCACACCCCATAAATACAAAAAATATACATGTACATACAGAATACAAGAAAAAATACAAGGTAATTAAGGATAGACGGAAGGCACTAACATATGGGAGGTTAGGAAAGACTTTTTATAGAAGTGGTGTTTGAGCTGAGTTTTGAGAAATAAAGTCTATGAGGTAAAAGTGAGAAGGAAAGGTAATATATGTAAGGAGGACAGGCAGAAGAAAAGCATGGTGACAGGAGATGAAATGCCATATGTGAGGAACAACTTAGCCCCAATGTATCTTTCCAGTTTTATTAGTCCCCTTTCCACACTCTCAAAACCAAATTACTTTTGATTCACCTCATAAAATACCTGCCATTAAGGAATATGTGTGCAAATAGGGATGAGCAGGAAATGGAAAAGAACATAAATGTCACCAGGATTTATATCACAAAAAATAAAAGATGAGGTGACAATTCTAAAAAATTGTCACCCAATCTGGAACCACCCCCCTACATCATTTTTAGCTCCTCACTTTCCCACCAGATCCAACAAGTCAATAAGTTCTATTAATTCTTCCTAAATTCTCCAAATGTATAAGATCAAAGAATGAAGAACTATCAGGGGCCTTAAAGATTTCATTTGACCCACTCATTTTGTGGATGATAAAGCTGCAATCTAGAGAAATAAGGGACTTGCCTAATAAGGTCACATGTATAATACAAAATTTCAGATTTATAAAGCAATTTAGAAGCCATCTAATCCAATCCAAACCTAAAAAAGAATTCTCTCAAACCCAGACAAATGGTCATTCAATGCCTTTGAAGACCTCTCATGAGGGAAATCCACTATTATACTATGTCCTAATAGCAGTCAGTTCCACTTTTGGATAGCTCTAATTGTTAAGATTTTTTTTCTTCTTACATACTTCTCTTAGACTTTCAACTATTGATAGTTCTGCCCTTTCTGGAGCCAAGGGTTTTGGTTTTCCCCTGAACTTTAGTGCTTACTGATTCTATCACATGGGATAAGATTTAAAGCTATTAGAGATCTTTGAGATTCCAGCATCTTCATTGTACAAATGAAAAAACTGAGACTGTGAAAGGTTGGGTAATTTCCCTAAGGTCACAAAGGTATTAATTAGCAGACCCTGGACTTACAGATTGGTCTTTTTAGATTCTCCTCCTCCTCCCATCTTAGTGTTATTTAAAGCTTTATATATTTTGCCCATTGGTGAGATTATAAACTGAAATAAACAAGTTTAGCGGTTTTTCAAATAACAGTTGAACTCATTTGTTGCAGAACCCTTCTCAAGAAACATATAAATGTGAATTGCATTTACCTGTGTTAAAAACACAAGAATATATCCTAAAATTTTCAGAGCAACATTATTTGTCATAGCAAAGAAATGGAAACAAAGTAGATGTCCACTGATTTGAGGAACAGCTAAACAAACTGTAGCCCATAAATGTGATGTTCTATTACTGTGTTGTCAAAACAACCTGAAGAATATAATCAAGGGGAAAATGGCAAAATTAAGAAAAGCAGTCAGGAAAAGAATTGATATAACTACAATGAAATAGCAACAACAAAAATAGAAACTGAATATTGTGTGATTATAATGATCAGTGAACTTGGAAAGAAGCCACTATTATGGTTTCGAAGTATCTACATGGAGATTCAAACTTCAGGCAGCTTCTGAGGTTCTAAGATCCTTTGATTTTATGTGGAAACATTATTTAGCTTATTGATTGTGCTTGTTTCCTCAAGTTTATTATTTGAGGGGCAGGAATGATATTGTCTTAAGTGTGGCTTGGGCTCATTCTAGAAAGTGGTCCATTACCTTGCATTCAGGAGGTGCTCAACAACGGTTAACATTTCGCAAATGATACGACCCAGAAGTTCAGAACTCCTTCTACAAAAACATCCTTATTTACATAAACCTTGAGTGGAGACCCTGGAAGCCCACGCTGTTCAATTGGTGGCTTAGCACAGGTTTAGAGAAGGTAAAAGGGTATACCCTCCCCCATGCCCATTTTAGATAAAAGTGGCACTCACAGATGCGGGGGCTTCCTCACCACACCGTGAGGGACACTCCACCCAAGCCCCAATAGGCGCCACTGCCTCATTTCTCTCAGCCAGCACTGCTAGCAGGGCCCGGTTCTTCTCAAAAGTTTGTTCCACCCAGGGGGCACATCGAGACTTTCTGGTCGGTGCTGGTTTTTGAGACGTCCATGATTCCTGCTCAGGAGGAAAACATCAGCATCTTTAAGAGGCTGCTTCAAACTCATCACCTACAAAACCACGCGAGGGCTGGGCCCCTGGGGAAAAGGGGCAAGGCCCCGGGGGTTGGAGGAAGAGTGGGGGAAGATGGGCTGGGAATGGAGGGCCCAGGGGCTCCGAAGTGGGAGGGGGGAGGGACAAGTGAAGAGGTAGAGGCGCCGGGGGCAGGAAATTTAAGAGAACCTGGACGCGGGCAAAGACAGCCGAGTGTTGGGTTAAGGCAGGATGGCGGTGTCCGGAAGGCCGGGGACATAAGACAGCCCGACCTGGCGGCGGCGCCTGGATCCCGCTCTTGCTTAGGGAACGCTGCTGCAGGCCCGGGACCGCCATCGGGATCCCAGACCCAAAAATGAAAACACAGTTAAGTAACTACAACGTCTAAACCGCCACTTTCTATTTCGGCGCTCCGCCCACCCCACATTTTTTTACTCCCGCCCCTTCCGGGCCCCACCCTCTCTCTGGGCATCCGAGGCGGAATGTAGAAGAGACTTGAACTCTGCCTCCAGTTACATTGTTTCCGGTTCCTGCAGCCTCGGAATCTATACTTCCCGAGGGGGTGGGGCAGTTTCTAGTTCTTTGTCTGTCGTTGTGTGCGTTGGGGGGCGCTGCTGTCCGATCTCGCCGGTAGTGAACCTTATCCTCACGAGTCTTTGTCTCTGAAATGTTCTTTTCTTCTCTAGCGAGAAAAGAACCCTTCATTAAGAAGGAACCGAACTCTTTACTTTAGAACCGCCTGCCTTTTAGGAAAAGAAGTACCCCATAAATTAGGAAGATCAGCACGGCTAGGGCGAAATGCCGCGCATCAGAGGACTGGAGGATCAAATCCTTCCTCTCTACCTGCCCTTCTCTTCTCTCTCTTTCACCTTCTATTTCTGTTTCTGGGTCAGATAGGTTTCACTTAGAGCCACGGGAAGTTCTCTAAATTCCGGCTCCTTTCCTTTAGTGGTCCAGATATCCCATCATAACATAACATAACATCCTTACCCTGTGCTGGACCATTCTACTCTTAGGACCTATTTGGGGCCATTCCAATGTGACATTTCACTTCAACCCCGTTTCTGCCAGTGCTGTAAGAGCTCTAATCGGACTTCCAAGCTAGGACTCTTGAAAGGATGTTTAGAAGGCACATAAAAGCTTATCTTCCAATATTTTGAGAGCTCTTATGAGGCAGTGAGCCATGATCCAATAGGCATGATAGATTTTGGAAGAGATTTCAAAGTTTTAACAGACTCCTGTTTAGGAGCTCTACAAATATGAACCTTGGGAGGTAGGTGTACTATTTTTTTTTAACCCTTACCTTCCGTCTTGGGGTCAATACTATGTATTGGCTCCAAGGCAGAAGAGTGGTAAGGGTAGGCAATGGGGGTCAAGTGACTTGCCCAGGGTCACACAGCTGGGAAGTGTCTGAGGTCAGATTTGAACCTAGGACCTCCTGTCTCTAGGCCTGGCTCTCAATCCACTGAGCTACCCAGCTTCCCCCTACGTGTACTATTATTATCCTCATTTGACCCTTAAGAAACTGTTGCATATAGGTTAACGACTTGCCAAGAGCTGCACAGCTAATGTGTGCTTGAATCAGTACTTGAGGTGACAAAGCTCCAGAACCTAATGCTCAATCTACTGTACCACCCAAATGCCTTTCAGATATGTCTAAAAAAAAAAAAGGTTCCACAACTGAAAAGAGGAAATAACTATCCAAAGAATCAATGTAGTTCACAACCAACTTGTGGGAATTCATTGATGAACATAGTTGGTGTTTTTTTTTAAGATTTTAGTAAACTTGCTGTTCATTTGTCTGACTCTTCACTGACCCCATTTGCCATTTCCTTCTCCAGCTCATTTTACAGATGAGGAACTGAAACAAACAGGGTTAAGTGACTTGCCTAGGGTCACACAGTTAATAAGTGTCTAAGAGTTGAGCTCAGGAAAGATGAGTCTTCCTTGGCAAGTATGGAAAATGGAAACGAGCAAAGTAACTAGATGAATATAAAAGAATAGTTCCGTAAGAATAAAGTCAAGTGTTCAGTTTGAAAGTTCAGAATAAGATAAAGTTGGCCATGAATACTAAGGAAAATAAACAGCTTTTTAAGCCACTTGGGGGGAGAAGGAACCAAGAAGCAACAGGATAATATTTGGTGTAGATGCTTACAGACAACAGAACTCAACTCTTGGCCACTGAGAACAATATTTGGACCAGGAAAGAGAGAATAAAAATAGTTAATAAGGAATTGAAACACTGGATAAATGAAGAGATAGTAGGTGAGCAAGTACCTCCTAAACCCATTGAGTTCTGGCCAGCAGTACTGCATGAACACAATCTAGTATATTGGGGGGGGGGGGGGGGGAAGCTGTCAATATAATTTCAAAGCATAGACATTTAAAACACTGGGGATGAAAAGTGGAGGGGAAAGGGTGGAGGGAGATGGAGGGTCAGGAAGGATATTGTAAGACAAGCTGTATAAATGTTATCCCAATTTTCAAAGAAAGGGGGAAAAATAGAGTCTGCAAACTATTGGCCAATGAGCTTTTTTCTAGCAAAATTATAAAGCTCATTATTAATATATTTGTAAGCATTTAGAAAAGGAAGCATAATTTCATCAATAACAAGTTGTACAAAACCAGATTTCTCTTATTTCCTTTTTTGCCATGCCACTGAATGTATACCCTTCTTCCTTCTTTTCCTTTCCCCAACTTTGGGATCAGCTATCATGAAAACCAGCATCATTCTAAGAAAAACATAGGAGTCATCTAGTTCAGCCTTTATATATTCTACATGAAGAAATTGAAACCCATAGAGCAGTGGTTCCCAAACTTTTTTGGCCTACCACCCCCTTTCCAGAAAAATTTTTACTTAGCGCCCCCTAGAAATTATGAAACTATTTATTGAACTCAGAATAGAATGTAATACAAAAAAAGTGTGGCCATCACCGCTTTCCTGGATCGCTGCAGCACCCACCAGGGGGCGGTAGCACCCACTTTGGGAATCACTGCCATAGAGGATAATTGGCTTGCTCAAAGTCACATGGGCTATAAGTGGTAGTCAGAATTTGAACTTACGTGCAACAATTAAATTCATGAGTGTCAGAGTCTGAAAGCATCCTTTCAGCACCAGATCTGCAAAACATTCAAATCTTACAGCCATGGTTTTTCAGATTAAAAAATGCCTGGGAAGATGTGCAGATTTTTCCTCTCCTTTAAAAAAGTACAAATCCTTACCAACTATCAATTCTAAGGTAGAAGAGCAATGAGAGCTAGGCTATATAGATTAAGTTCTGGTCCCCCTTATATGTTGTTTTCTTCTACTGGAATATAAGCTCCTTAAGGGCAGGGTCATCTTGTTTTTCATTTATTTTGTTTTTTTAAATCCTCAGGGGTAGACACATAGTCAGAACTTAATAAATTATTTTTTCATTAATTTAACTAATTCCAACACACAGACAAAAGGCTTCTTTTAGCAACAATAGTTAGATAGAGCTGTGAGGACATTCCCTACCTTTGCATGCATTTTCTTTTTCCTTCTTTTCCATTGGCCTGTTGGATTCTTCTTATATCTTGTCTCTCTCACAAGAGATTGTCCTCAATTTCTTACTATGTACCTTATAAATGCTTCCCTCCAACTAGAGGTTGCACTGGGGTAGTATGAACACCAGGTATTTGCCACACATACCTATAAAGGATGTTGTTCCCAATAGACACATGTTCTACATCCCCTTTCAACCAGATTCCATACTGGGGTAGCATCATTACCTATCAAGGTCTGCATTGGCTTGGAAGGAATATAGTTCCAAAGGAGAATATGTCCCTTCATATGTATAAATCTTTCTTATCCCTTTCTATCCAGAACCTAATATGTAAAGTACTGATAGAGGTGGCCAGTGATAGAAGCAGGGCCCTCATGTTCTGAAATCTAGTGAGCATACATTGCAAAATATGTACTAGTCATTTGTATTAGTCTTATACTGTTCTGTATTTTTCTTTTACAGTTCTATACCATCCCAAAGTCCCCAACTGATAAGAGCATCTCCTATACTGGCAAATGATGGCAGGTGGAATAGCAGAGGGAACATAAGGCATGTACACTGAAGATTCTCACAGTCCAGGGGAATCCCCCCAAACCTCTATGTGCCCTTTATTTTCTTTTTCATTTCCTTAAGTTCACCTGTGACATGTCAGACTGAAAAATACCCCTCTACCTGGATCCATACCTTCCTCCTCTACTCCCATTTTCCAGGGTTTTCTTCCTGGAACACTCCAAAATGCCCAGAGGTGAGCTATTCTGGGAAAAGATGGCAAATTCCCTGGAATGGGAATCAGATGAATGGCTTGGGCCATTCCATCAGTTCTAAGGCCATTTCATCAGCATAGGGCTATTTCACTGCACTAACCCTCTTCTTTAAATAAACACTTTCATGCCTCTAGATAGAACAGAGTTTTGAGCCTCTGATTCTTTGGGCAAGATTCTGCTACAAGCTTTGCTATATCTCCTGTACCCCAATTCTTGGAAGGAGACCTAGTTTAATGGATTGGTGATATGTCCTTCCATATGTCCTATTTAGTAGAATAGGATGGAAACACTTTTAAGATCTAAAAGAAAATTAATGAGGAAAGTTTGGTAATTTTCCCCGTGATTTTTTAACTTATTTGTCTTTGGGCAATGAAGCTTTACAAGCACTCTAGAGATATTCTTCAGAATGTCCTTACTGCATCTTAAATAGGTCAGTTGTGCCACTGCAATGCTTAAAAAGCAATTAATTTCTTTCTTTTTGTTCCTCTGAAGAGTTGCTGAATAGGGCACTTTTAAAAACCATGGACACAAGCTGAAATCACACTCAGCATCTGAACGAGAGATAACTCTTTTCAGAAATCAAATATTTACTCTCAGTTTTCTTGTGCTGAAGTAAATGTTCCTCACCCACTTTCTAACACAAAGATCTCATAACTGCCCTTATTTCACCTGAAATTCATGCCTTATCTGAGACTCCCATGCTTCTTCTTTGGCCCCTATCCTTTTAGGGAATCCATACCTCTCTCTAAGCCTCATATCTGTTCCAACTACACTCATTTCTTTCATATCCTCAGGACACCATGCTTCTCCAGTGTTCTGTTGGCAGCAAAACCTGGGAGATGATAAGAAGGGTGGCTTTGAAAGAGAGGCAAAATGAAGGGGCCTTTTGAGATTTGTTTTAGTTTTGATCTCATCTCCATTTTCTTTGATTTGGTATCTTTTACAAAGAATAACCTGAAGTTTAAAAAACTCTTCGAAGAGGGTCATTCTTCCCAGTCCATTCTCACTCAAAAACATACAAACAAAAAATATCCATATTCATTTTGCTTCAAAAAGAAGCCAGCAAATCTGACCCTTGTTTGGTGGTTGCTGGAGCAGCATAGCCCTGCCCACTCTCTATACAAAGCCGCACACAAATTCCTTGTTTCCTAGGCAGGGCTCTGTAGCTCTGCAAAAGCTCTGGCTGGTATTTGCCTCTCATTTTATTTCTCTCTGTTCTGATAAATCAAACCCACGGTAGGACCCTATTACTACCAGTTCACTAAAGCAAAATTTTATGAAGCTGGATGAAGGGAAAATGCCCCAAGGTACCTTTGTGGGAAGGTGGGAGGAAAAGGAGTAACCCTTGGAGTTAAAGAATGATTATGCACCATGTGCTATAGATCTCTGAAAGTGTGCTGGAGGTGAGGTGATAAGGGAGGTGTTTAGATTTCTGTAGCCAGGGATGGAACTCTCCATTTAAGCAACAGGAATTACAAGGTTTGGGGAAAGGGTAAGAGAGTTTGGGGGAGACTAAGGTAGCAGATCACAGTTCTGCTTTCTCCTGAATGTCACCTGGCCCCTTCATGTCCTCAACATCACCTTCCTCTTATGTCCACAATTTCTTTTCCTCACATCTTTCCTATGACTCTGAGATAGGAATTCAAAAAGCTGGTACCATCTTATCATGAATGCTATTAGCATGGAGGTTTTCTGAAGCCCATAACTCATTTGGCTTTTTTTAAACCCTTATCTTCTGCCTTAAAATTAACACTAAATATACCTTTCAAAGCAGAAGATCAGTAAGGGATAGGTAATCGAGGTTAAGTGACTTGCTCAGGGTCACACAGCTAGAAAGTATTTGAGGTCAGATTTGAACCCAGGCCCTCCTGTCTCCAGGCCTGAAACTATTCATTGAGCCACCTAGCTGCCTCCAGTAACTAATTTCTAACACCATTCTTGTTTAATTAGAATCTAAAACTATGATTCCCAGCACCCCACTCTTCTTCTTATATTACATGCTAATGTAGGGAAGTTACAAATGTTGTGTAGCCCTGCCTCTCACTCTCTTGATCTGGTAGGTTTGGTGAAGGGAGTGTTAGGTAAGAGCCAGGAGACTATTGCTCATGTGGTCTTAATTTTGTTAGATATAACTTTTTTTTTTTTACTTCTATTTCCTTTTTATTCCTTCTACTTCAAGTAATAAACTTTACAAAGTATAATTCTTGGCATGTTAGATATTACTTACTTCTATTTCATTTTTATTCCTTCTTCTATTTCCTTTTTATTCCTTCTACTTCAAGTAATAAACTTTACAAAATATAATTCTTGGCATGTTGGATATTAATTTAAATCTTACATTCATAGCAACCAGAAGTCTGGAATTTTAGACCCTTACTAAGTGAGTAGATTAGTTTGAAAAAAACACATTTCTCTCCTCCCTTAGCCTTCTTGCCCTCCCCCCTATCCAGGGAACTCCGCCTGTTGCTGCCACTCCTACCTCCCTCACTAACTGCCTTAGGGGTCCTTACTGAGCCTGCAGCCACCTTCTGACACTTCCTACTGTTCATTGCCCACCCAAGAGTCATTTGGAAGCAAAAAGGTGAGATCTAAATCCCATTTTCTTCTCTTATACTGAAAGCAACTGAATAGCCATTGCTTGCTGTGACCTAATAAGCCAGGTGTGTGTGTGTGTGTGTGTGTGTGTGTGTGTGTGTGTGTGTGTGTGTGGTATGTGTGTGTGTGTGTGTGTGTGTGTTTAGCAAAAATTAGCCTCTAACCCTCCTGACTCTTTTACCTGGAGGAAACAACCCTGCTGCCCCACAAGATACCATCTTGCAGCCCAGAATCCCAGAGTGTTGGAGAAAGTTAATAATTTCAGCTCAGTTTTTTTTTATTATTATAAGGTATTAATTATTGGGCTAAATTGAGAAAGTTTAACCTTATCTTACTCCTAGAAGTTTACTCTCTCTTTAAGGTCTTTCCTAAACCCCAATGTGGGTCTCAAGCATAGTAGCCATTTAAACCCTTTTTGTTCTCCCAAACCAGCTCAACTAAGGGACTCTCAGGAGTTTTTACCTTCACAGTTCCTAAAATAGAAAGCTTTTGTTTTCCCTCACTAACTTAGCCTTGGGCTAAAGCCTTTTTGCAGCCCTCCATTCAAAGGCTGATTGGCGCATGTCTCCATTTACTAGCATTATGAAATCTTTACTCCTAGCCAGTACATAAGTAGGTTAGCACTACCTACAGTTAGGAAATAGATTTGCAACCAATTTAATAAGTAGAATTGCAAGCATGGCCCAGTTATCTGCCTATCTCAAATAGCTCCCATTCTGAGAGAGCAATACAGAGCTTACACTGCTCAAACTTTTGGGGTGGGGTGTCTTTTCTGACTACTATTTCTGGATGCATTTGTCCTTGCAATTAGCTTGAGTAATCCTGAGATTTGGGGGGTGGGAGAGGTTCATCTCCCTATGCCCCCTTGCCATTTTGGCCTGCCCAGTCTCTGTAACATACACAATATGGGGTTTGTCCACACTGTGGGTATGGGGAACCCCAGAGGTGTGACCAAAGGAACCTAGATGGATGATGATACTGGGGAGGGGAAGGAACCTTAAAGAGTCTGGATATGAATTTTTAGCTTTTCAGACTCCATTGCTAACTATTCTAGATTTTTCCCCTCTAAATCGTGAAGAAGTCTCTGAAATGCAGCTACTGGAATTGGAGAAAAGGACTCTTGAATTCAGTGTCTATAATCCTGTCACATATATTGTATTTGCTAATTGTTTTAAAATTTAATTTTGTTTTTTTTTAGTCATATCAATCTAATCTAATATAGTCTGTTATACTGAATCATTTAAAGTTACTATGTTTTGGCCATTAGCTATGTGTGCTGTTACATTGTCTTTATTTGTACTGCCCCCTATGATTGGACTGGAGAAAATACCATTGTAAAAGTCTATAAACAACTTGCACAAACCCTTTTCTGTGGCAAAACCATAGGACCTTATGGATGCTGGGTTTGTTACCAGATCCATTGAGGTCACATGTTGCCTAAATAGCCTTTTGTTTCTTTTTGCCTTTGTTAATTGTCACATAGATGATGATAGATGGACTCCATCAAACTGGTTACAACCTATAAACAACTTTTGGAGAATTTAATGATCTAAAATTTTTAATTGATTTTAAGGGGTCTTCATAAGTGATTTTTCAGGATACCTAGGAGCACCACTACCTCTGACATCATTTGTCTACCTTTAAGTTGTTTGTAACAAAAGGTAAGGGTTCATTTAGTAGTTGAAGTGCAGTGCAATAGCACTATTGTATTCCCCACCTCCACATTTATTAAAAATGTAATGATGAGGGGCAGCTGGGTAGCTCAGTGGATTGAGAGCCAGGCCTAGAGATGGGAGGTCCTAGGTTCAAATCTGACCTCAGACACTTCCCAGCTGTGTGACCCTGGGCAAGTCACTTGACCCCAATTGCCTACCCTTACCACAATTCTGCCTTGGAGCCAATACACAGTATTGACTCCAAGATGGAAGGTAAAGGTTTAAAAAAAATGTAATGATGAGATATCAGAAGTGATTTTCACTATTGTAGTCCTCACCTTCACATTGCAATGGATGGGACATATAAAGATATGCCTTTTATGGCCATTACAGTCTCATACCAGAGGAGGGAGGTTTCCCAAGGGGCTTGGTTACCCCATGATGGGTTATAATCTCATTCAGGAGGTGGAAAGGTTTCCACAGGGAACTTTGTAACAACTAGATTTTTTTTTATTTGTAACTCTTTAGCTTACTCTACCCTTCCACCAGAATGATCTAGATTCTTGGTGACATTTTAGACCCAAAAGGTTTTCATCATCAGTACAAAAGTTGTTTTTTGGTATTTTTTTTTCTGGGCTCCTCTGCCAAATTTTGGAATGATGGCAGTAATAGACTTTGTTAAAAAATATCTCAGCCAAAGTTGAAAGATTGGCTAGATCTGGAGAACTTGTGACAAGTATCCATGAGCTTCAAAGGTTGTTGTTGGTTTTTTTTTTCAGTGTCACACAGCAACTCATGTGAATCCTATATGATAGCAATATGCTAGTGGGTTTGTTTGCTATTGTCATTAAATGGACTCTTGTGATTTGGGGATTTTGGTATTTCTTTGAATGCGCATTACCTGTTATATTACTGTTTTATAAAGCTGTTACTTAGTGAAAATCATTTGCACTCACATTATGGATCATAGCCAAGTTAAAAAGGAAATGGATCTCATTTTGGGGTGAGAAACATTTGTATTGTGCCTCTCCTTGGGCAAACATAGTGTGTCACTGATTGTGAACTATATACTTTTGATTTTTTTATTTTATCATTGTTTTTCCTTGTATGTATGATAGAGTATTTGGCATTAAAATAGTTTACAATATTCATTAGCCCTAATATTAATGCATACCCAAAATCTTTAGACTATGAAAGCTTTCCATTAATTGTTAAATGTTATGGGACTTTGATTAAAGATCGTGTCTGATTCCAGGAGAAGGGACCATAAAAGAGCCATTATATAGTGCCAAGAAGCACAAGGTCAGGGAGACCAACCAATCCCAATGGGATTGATGAGCATCTGCACCAAGACAGAGGACTTGTTTTGAGGTTCAAGGAAGCAGCTGTTTGACAATGTCAGATGCAGGATTTCCCCATGCCAGACTCAGACAAAGTACCTCAGTTTGGTTGGGTCCCCTATCCCTGAGAGCTAAGGTAAAATCAGACCAGGGAATGGTATTTCCCATTTGCTGCTAAAATCTAGTCCTTTTTTCTGTCTCTCATAAGTGTGGCAATTTTCTGTAGTGGATACTGATTGGATAAGTACATATTGCTTCAGTGGTCCTATAGGCATGTGGGACATAAATCACTATATTGGGCCCTGATTCTAGGACCTGTTATAAGCTTATTCTTGCTTACTCAGAATTTTTATATACCATTTAATTTTTTTTCTTTTCTTCTATTTGGTTTTTCTTTATGTTCTTGACTTCCTTTTAATGATTGATTCATATACCTCATAACTCAGCTATGTATTTCAGGGTGATCCCTGTGTTTGTCAACACCCTCCTTGGAAGGATTGTATAATTGTCACAAAATTCTAGTTTTATAAATAATGTTTTCTTGTTTGAGAATAATTTTAGGATAAGAAACTTGCTACCTCCCTGAATCTAGAAAGTGAACTGTTTGGAGAAGGCACCATGGAGATGCCTGCAGAAACCTCAAACTGCACCAAAGGATCCAGAATGAACTTTGGGATGTAGTAAAATTGAACTGTGGGGGATTGAACATATTTATTTTGACTGTACACTCTTATACCAATTAGGGACTGCCCCCTAATTGGCTTTTTGTCAAAGTGCCTAGCAATCATTGGTTTTGTTCTCTTTCTTTTTTATTTTCCTCTTATCCCCAAATTATTGTAATTTCCCCTTAGAAAGTGCAATATTGTATGTACCTCTAGTTATAGATCTTTAGAAATGTAAGTTGGTCATGTGTACTGATTCCATGGGGAAACTAGGCATGTAAATCTGGGAGATTTCTACATGCTCGTTTTCCATGGGAATCACAGGGGGGATTGTGTAATTAGAATCTGTTACCCTAAAAGCTCTGATTCCCAGCACCCTACTCTCCTTCTCACATTATGTGCTGATGTAGAGAGGTTCCAAATTTAGTATAGTCCCACTGATTGCTCTCTTGATCTGATTGGTTTGGTGGAGGGGGCATGAGGTGAGAACCAGGAGACTATTGCACACATAGTCTTAATTTTGTTAGATAATGAGGGTTTTTTTACTTCTATTTCCTTTTTATTCCTTCTACTTCAAGCTATTACTAATAAACTTTATAAAATATAATTCTTTAAATGTTGGATATTAATTTAAATCCTACATTCTGTTTTCTCTATGTGAAACTTCCTCTTTCAATCAATCAATCAATAAACCTTTATTAAAATGCCTACTATGTGACAATCACTGTGTTATGTGCTGGGGATAGAAAAGGAAGGAAATTCAGTCCCTGTCCTCACAGTGCTTACAATCTTATTGTAAGCTTACAAGCTAGAATGGAGTAGACAATGTGCAAACAAAAAGCAAACTATATAAGTAGGAAATAATTAAAAGAGAAGGTACTGGAATTAAGAAGGATTTAGTAATCTTCCTTTAGAAGGAGAGATTTTAGTTAGTACTTAAAGAAAACTGACATGGAATGACAGGATTCAAAAAGTCTTGACAAGGGCAAATGTCATCTGACCTTTGCTAATCTGACCGACATTTCACCCTTACTCAAATACAAAAATAGATTTTTGATCTTTTATTCATTTCTATGTTACCTCCAGTTATGCAAACCAGAACCTATTCCTGCCTTTCTATCTTGTGTTGATATCCTCTCATAAATTTATCACAGGGATCACTTGATGAGATGGGTGGTGGGGCCTTTCTTTTTCTTGACGTAGCAAAGATTCTACTGGAGCACACTTTGTACAGGTCTCATTTTTCTACTTCTCTTTTTATGATCATACTTTTTTTTTTTTGATGATCTCCTTTACTCTAGTTCTTTACTGCTCTTTTTATGATCACACATTTTTTAAAGAACTCCTTTACTCCAATTCTTTATAGTCTTTATTTTATATACTGCAAATTCCTCTTATCTTTCATGAACCTCTATTTGTTGTTTAGTCATTTCAGCCATGTCCAACTCTTTGTGACCTCCTTTGGGTTTGGTTTTGGTTTTTTGTTTTGACAAAGATACTAGAGTAGCTTGCCATTTTCTTCTCCAGCTCATTTTACAGATAAGAAAACTGAGGCAAATAGGTTAAGTGACTTGCCCAGGGTAATACAGCTAGTAACTGCCTTGAGACCAGATTTGAATTCCAGAAGAAAAGTCTTCCTGGCTTCAGGCCCAGCATTTTCTTTATCAACAATACCACCTAGTTGCCCTATCTGTCTTTAGATACTTTGTCAATGAATTCCTCAGTGCCTCACAATTGTGTTGCCTCCAGCACACTCAATCTAATCTAGTGACTTCTCTCATTTTTTATTTCTTTAATGTCTTTCCTACCTCCTCTCTAAATCTGGGACTATAATGATAGAATCCAAGAGCAATAGTTCCACTAACATGGCAAAAGGAGTTGGTTACTTTAAAAGAATCTTTGATGATCTTTTTCATTTTTCTTCTATTTATTGGTCTTCCATTTTCATCTTTAATATCCTGGGGACAAATATCTTTGCTTAGTTGGGTCTGTTGCCAAGCTTTCTTTAAACTGATTTTATCCTCCACAGCTTTGCTCTGTTTTATAAAGTGATATTACTTGCAATCCTTCCATGAACTTTCCATGATCCATAAAATTTTACAGATGGATGTTGTTTTCCAAACTGGTTGATTCTCAGATTTCTGTGTACGACAAGTAAAATAAACATTTGCTGTTAAAATGCCTTTTAGGTTCTTCTGGTCTTCTTGTTATAGCAATTTATATACATTGTTTAAATCTCTATATGAAATTTTGTAGTTGTACATGTTTTTTCTTTTTTTTTACATTATCAGTAACTCACTAAAATAGGTCAAGATGAAGTTGTTTTAATTACATGCCATATCTTTCTCTCATTTTTATTCTTCTATTTCTGTACTAATTTTGATATTTACTCTTTTTTTTTAAACCCTTGTATTTCGGTATATTGTCTCATAGGTGGAAGATTGGTAAGGGTGGGCAATGGGGGTCAAGTGACTTGCCCAGGGTCACACAGCTGGGAAGTGGCTGAGGCCGGGTTTGAACCTAGGACCTCCTGTCTCTAGGCCTGACTCTCACTCCACTGAGCTACCCAGCTGCCCCTTGATATTTACTCTTAACAGGACAGAGGGTTGATTATACATAGGCAGTTTGCACAAGTCTTAGAGCCATTTTGCATTTTTCTTTGTTTCATGGGTTGCCTTGGCCAAAGAATTAATCACTATGGCAAGTCTACTTGTGATGAACCTCTTTGTATTTAGTTAGGCTGGCACTCAGAAAACTGATTTAGTCTGCTGTTAGTATTGTTGTCAGCATCTCTCTAGCAGGATAGAATCTGCTGCTTCAATATTGTCCTCCACTAACATAGCTTTTGAGAATCCAGGGCCATTTCCACACCAAATAGACAATGGATTAGGACTTGATGAAGCCCTATGCAAGGGAAGTTTTAGTAGAAATGTAAAAATCTCAAAAACCAATTCATGCTTAAAATGTTCAAAAGAAATGAAAATGAATTAGATGGTTCAAAATAAATTCCTTTGTATACTATTCACGCAAGTCTAGAAGCTCTAAACCACAAAGCTAAGCAGCCCCAATGGAATCTGCATTTTCTTATTGCAGAACACACCTTTCTTACAGTAAGAGGGGAGAAGAAGAGAGAAAGGAAAGATAGTGAAGCGCAAAGGTTGCATTTTTGCATCAAATGTTGGCTTCTGAATCAGAGATCACAATCCTTCTCTTATTCAGATACTCTGGAGTTTGGGAAGTAGGCTGTAATCCCACTAAGTACATCAGTGTTCCTTTTGGATGGATCCATTGTACCTCCCTCCCCTACCTTCTGTTTCTCAAGATGGCAGAGACTAGAGATATCCTGCCTTGTGGTTTACAGAAAATCATATCTCTAATGTAGTCACAACATTTAAAGAACACCTTCTTGCAACCTCTATTCTCTTTAGGCTATCTCTCCTTGACCCACCCCCACAAAAATTCTAACCCCCCAGGCAACTGGAATATAACAAGTTATCAACTATGGAAACTCAGGCTACCTAATAGGCATGTTGCCATTATGAAAAGATGAAATTAAAATAGGATGTAACCCCCTTCAATCTACAGCTGTTTAAAGTAGTCGAAGGTTTAAGACTGGCAAGCAAAAGAGGAATTGGTCACAGTAATGACTGACACCTGATGGTGAAAAGGTATGGAACTTGGCGTTGGAAAGACAGATTCTTCCTATGGCTAGCTGTTGGATTTACCCATCCTGAATTCTACGCTGATGAGCTAGCTTCAACCAGAGGACTTTGAGTTCCCTGCACAGAATAGGACAGTCATAACTGGGAAAAGATGTTTTCTTCTCAGGACAATCAGATTACTAAATCTATTCCCAATGCTATAAATTATAATAACTGCTGTGATCTGCTATTCTGGTGCCACCACCAGGACATTATTCTTATTCTTGCTTTGACTTGTTTTTAAAAACTAATAACTGTATTCTGTCTGAAGGCAAGAAGTTATACAAGTTGACTTTTTTCTAGGTTATACATATATTATCATGCAAAACATTTCCATATCGTTCATTTTTGTAAGTGAATAATCTTATAAAACCAAAAGCCTAAAACATAAACCCATATAAACAATTGAAAAATCTTTTGCTTTCATCTACATTCTGACTCCAAAGGTTCTTTCTCTGGAGGTGGATAGCATTCTTTGTCAAAAACAAGATGACTTTTGAGAGGAGCACATAAGCACTTTGATTCTGTAATAGTAGAAATAATCAAACAGGAAAAGAAGAAGAAAGATGTAAAAATAACAGAATTGGAAGTGTCAGCATGGATTTCTGGATGACTCAGTTTACCCTTACTTTTGAGAAACCCCAGTACTAAGCACACCTATTTTGATTTGAATGTTAAGCACCTTTTTGTTTTGGAGGCTTCTCTATAGGATAAAAGTTTTCTCTCCGGAAGCCCAGCTCCTGAGTTTGACCTTTGTCTTTACTTTGTTACAGCTAACCATTCTCTAATGCCATAGCTGCTGAATGTTAGGAGGTCTACACACCTGTTTGTGGTTGGTCTTTGTAAGCTTCCTAAAAAGGCATAAGAGACTCTCAGGCTCAGTATCTCTTCAGAGTTGGCATCTAGAATGGTGTCTTCTCCCAGGGATATGGTTCCCAGAGTCTCAGAGCCTTTAGTTCTGTATGGAATTTCATTTATGACTCTGTGTGGTGGCCGGATTAGTGAGCCTAGCCCTTTTTCTAGATCAGTGATTCCCAAAGTGGGTGCTACCGCCCCCTGGTGGGTGCTAGAGGGATCCAGGAGAGGCGGTTATAGCCACAGGTGCATTTATCTTTCCTATTAATTGCTATTAAGATTTTTAAAAATTAATTTCCAGGGGGCTAAGTAATATTTTTTCTGGAAAGGGGGCAGTAGGCCAAAAATGTTTGGGAATCACTGTTTAAAGAGTGGGTTTTCTAACTACGTGGAAGTTCTGTATTTGTTTCCAAGTTAACAGAAGTTTTTTCCTTTCCTTGGGAGTTGAAGGGGAGATTTCATTTCTTTACTAGTTACTTGCTTCTTCAGATTCTGGCTGCTCAGGAACTCCACCCCTTTCTCCCATCAGAGCCCATTGGAGGCATTTCCTTGGCATGGTCAGCCCCCACCCCCTTAAAAACAAGGAAAGTGGACTGGTGACTGCCTAAGACTGGGACACAGAGTCTAATTTCTTTGTATAACTCCAACTTGGTTCCCTGCATTATTCTCAACTTCAAATCCCCACGGGGGAAATTACCCCTTGGCACACCATCTTCCTATTCAGCACAGGTGAGTCTGGAAGCAACTAGCATTTGTGCTTTGCATCCTGCTTGGACCTGTCCCGGTGGCTTTTCAGCAGCTCCTAATTCCACCTTTTGGAAATTGAGGATGTAGGGCTCAGGAAACCAGAAAATGTCAGATCCGAGGGAGAGAAAAGAGCAAGCTGAGCAACACACAGAGCTCTGTGTATTCAGAGGCAAGTTGGCAGGGTTGTACTGGAACAGAGAAACTCCAAGTGGTACAAAGGGACGTGCCCAGAGTGGAGAAATCATGCTAATTGTCTGCACCAGAGCCCAAGAACTCAACCCAAAATGAAGAGAGAAAGGGGAGCCCTGTTCAGAGGCTCCAGCGCCCCAAGCCTCACTCCTTTCGTCTGCCTCCTCCTGATCCAGACAGGTAGGAGAGGGGGGTGGGGAGCAGATGGGTTTGGAGAAGGAACCAAGGGGCTTCTTCGGGAAATGAGGGGGAGGGGGGCTGAATGTCTTTGCAGTGGGAGGAGGGGAGAAAGCTCAGCTGCCGTGGGAAGTATTGTGAATTCAGGCTTTTAGTCTTGAATACATTTCTTCATCCTCCTTACTCCCTCCTGTCCTCCCCCCACCAAAAAACAAAGGCTGCATGGCCTGGAGCTCCCACAACATTCAGTACATAAAGATGAGCTACATCGAACTGTTTTCTTATAGCCTGACTTGTTGGCATGGGTCCTTTTGGCATGCTTTTAGATGATGACACACTAGTAGGGGTTTAAGGAGTAGTGTGGGGAGTGGGGTGCTTTGCTCTGGTCTCCTCTGAACTTTTCCAGAGTTAAAAAGGCAAAGAATGAAAGAAGCTTTGAAAAAAATAACATCCTGTCTCCCCTTTCATTCCCCTTTGTTCATCAACATTGACTGGGTCTCAACCATCACAATCTTAAGTCAAAACACATTTTTAAAGCACTTACTATGTTCCAGGCACTGGGCTGCATCACAGCAGACCTTTATGCCATAGAGACCTAACTCCTGTACTGTTCCCATCCATTTCTTAGAGAATTAAGAGCTTGATGGCAGTAGTGCCTCATAAATAATAGGAATGTGGATCATTGTTAGCCTCCCACATCTGTAGCAATGTCTGCTCCCCTTGCTCAGATGGGTCTTGGTATGTACGACTTTCTCCTCAAAATTCCTTTTTAAGGATGAAATATAGTTTGGGGGAGGGACATTCAACTAATTTTTCTTCTTTCAGTTAAAGTTAGTGAAGCCCCCGGTATATTTTCCTTCCTATCTCTATTTCCTGACTCTAAAAGAGGAGATCTTCACAATTTCATGTATCACGAACCCCTTTAATAGTCTAGGGAAGCCAATAGAACTCCTTATAGTGTTGTTTTGGGATTTGTTTTTTATAAAAACCCTTACCTTCTGTTTTAAAACAAATACTCCATATTGGTTCCAAGGTAGAAGAGCACTGGAAGGGGAGTCAGTAGGGGTTGAATGATTTGCCCAGGATCATGCAGCTGGGAGTGTCTGAGGCCAAATTTGAACCCAGGATCTTCTATCTCTAGGCCTGGCTCTCAATCTACTGAGCCACCTAGTTGCCCCATCCTCATAGTGTTTTAAAATGTACAGCATAAAATAAATAGGATTACAAAGGAAACCAATTATACTGAAATAGTTATTTCCCTATTTAAAAACAAAACAAAACAAAATGGTACAGGTTCTTGGAGCCCCATAGAGAGGCAGAATCCAGGTAATACTTGGTATTTTGGTATCCTGCCTCCTCATAAGATGATTCACCAAGGACTTTCCCTTTGCTATGGATGTATGAGGTTTAGGGAAATGCCGTTTTGCCCCCCACCCCTGCAAATTTAATAAAGGTGAAGATCTAAGGGACTATGAGATTAAGGAGCAAATTCTGTATTTTCCACCTTGTCTTCTCACGCTATGCAGGTGAGAATACTTGTTCTCTATACTTGGTCTCTATACTTGTTGAGGCAGCCTAGAGACTACCTGAGTGACATGCAGACTGAGAAGGGACTGAAGAGAAGGGAGCAAAAATGTATTAAAGTACCTACTATGTGCTAGGCACTGCTAAAAGCTTTCTAAATATTAACTCAGGCAGCATGATCTTCCACAACTGGGGTGTTGAGAAGCCTAGGTTGTATGACACTTGGTTATATCATTACCATTGGCATAATTGTTTAGGTGGGATTCATCTTAAGCATCCTAGTCCCCACCTCTGATTTAAGATGAGGTGTTTTTTTGTTTGTTTGTTTTGTTTTGTTTTTGTCTCCTGATAATTACCATGGGCCAAGAGATCTCAATCATCTGGTTGCCTATGTAAATCTGGAATCATGTCAACCTGGTAGAGTCAGGTATGTAAGGTAGAACCTGAAGGATGGAGATGTCTTTTCTACTGAAATTCCTCTCTCATACGTAATCAATAATGTTCTTCTTGAAAAATCCAATGATTTTTTTCTATTCCTTATTTTCTTTAATCTTTTGGTGGCATTTGACATTATCAATCACTCCTTTCCTCTTAAAACTCTCTAGGGCTTCCATAACATAATACCCTGATCTTTTCCTACTTCCCTAATTTTCCCTCTTTATCTATTGGTAATTCAGCCTTCTCTACTTGCTACCTCTAGGCATTTCCTAAATGTTCAGTTATTGGCATTTTTCCATTCGCTTAGAGAGCTCATCTACTATTATATTTTCAAATACTATCTCTATACTAATAACCTTTAAAAATGTTTTGTTAGTGCATTTTTTACTTTTACACCACATTTACTTCTGAATAATCCCCCCATCATACCCTCTTTTATAACAGAAAAAAAAGTTATAAACAAAACCATTTGGCACATTGACCGCGACTGACAGAGCATGTAACATTCCTCATCAGTAATCCACCACCTCTCTACTAAGAGAAAGGTAATGTATTCTAACATCATTCATCTGGATCTAGTACTGATCATTGCTTTTGATCTGAGTTCTGTTGTCTTTTACTGTTGTCCTCATTTATATTTTTATGGTCATCTTGTATATTGACTATTCTGTTAGTTCTGCTTTCTTCATTCTCTGTCATTTCATAAAATTTTCCCATGTTTCTCTGAATTCTTCAAATATATTGGCCCTTAGAAAACAATATAATAATCCATTTCATTCCTGTACAACCATTTCAACCATTTCCAAATTTATGCGCATCCATTTGGGTTTTGCTACTACAAAAAATGCTCTTATGACTATTTGGTATATTGCTAATGACTTAAAATCTATTGATAAACCTGACTTCTTATCTGACATTCTGTCCTATATTTCAAATTGCCTCCCAGGACACCTTCCTTCAAATATCCTACCATATATAACCTAACCATGAGGGTGACAGAATGATAGGATGAATAGGCAAGTGGAAGAACAGTAAGGCTCATTTTGTGTAGCTTCAGAGGTGAAGTAGGACAATTGGTAACAGAAAAAGTGAAATTTCAGAACAAATTAAGGAAAAAGCTTTCAAACAATTAGAACTCTCTCCAAATGGGAAGAGTGCCTTGTGAGTTGTTCCCTGTCACTGTGTGTGCTTGATAACTACCTGTCAAAGATGCTGTGAAGAAGGTTGAACTAGGTAACCTCTGAGGGCTTCCACATCTATAAAGATTCTCTGATTCACCTCAAACTCAAAGTCAAATTCATCATCTTCTCCTTACCTTGCTCTGACAACTATAATTGTCATGATCCCTAGCCACCTAAACTAGAGACCTTGGCATCTTCTTTCAGGCCTTCCTCTTCCTTTTCTATCTATACCTCATCAGCTTCCACATCCTGCCAATTCTTCCTTTGAACATTTCTTTGTCCTTTCTTCTTCATTCCCAATGCCTCTACTCCAATCTATGAAATATCACAGTAGTCTCAAAACCTGGCTCCCTTCCTCTAGTCTTCCCCTTCTCCAATCCTATAAATTCTTCCTAGACTTATGAAGCATTTATGTTTGGTTTCAGCTCATGACCACAGACGTTAAAATCAAGGCTAGTTTAGTCACTTTGGATGCAGTATATGAGGTAGCCATCAGGTGGTGATCAACTTAAGTTGTCTCTGCCTGACACACATGTCCAGATTGCCAACCTTCCCTCGGACTCTAGGATGTCCCCTCTGATCCTTACAGAGTGCTCAGAGCCAACTATCCAGGACTGTTCTCCTTTCTGAATTTAGGCAGCTGCCTCCTACCCTTTGGGCAAAAAAAGCCATTAAACACTTTGTGCAAGTTGCTGTGTTTCAAATCTAGGAGATGAAACATTAACATTTTAAACAATGATTGTCATAATTATCTTGCCTGTCTCAATGCCCTGGGAGAGCACGTTCTTTAGTTTCTCTTCCTTCTGTCCCTTTTGATTTAGATGTACAACCTGCATTCCCTGCAGTTTTACTATTCCGAAATTAGATAAGTTCTCTTAGTTTATGAAGATAAGCAAAATTACCTGTATCTTCCTTTTTTCTTTTCAAGTCTTCTGTGATGTGGGAGAGAGCTCAAGGATCATAGAAAACAGTAGATAAAGGAATGCGGAAAAAAACAAAGAATCTCTGGCTTATCAGTTTAATTGCTAGGCAGATTTCATAGCAAACCAGGGGTCTGGTGTCTTTTCTCCTTGTGATCTGGATCACTCTCTGTTATATTATTTCTATGTTTTCAAACATTTATTTTCTTGCCCTTCACCCACTGGAAAACAAAAGAAAGAAAATAAACCACTTTTGTTTGTTCATGCTATTTCTGCTACCTGGAAATAGCATGGAAATATTTCCTTCTCCCACTACTACCTACCTACCCAAATTTTATCCATTTTTCAAGACTCATCCTAAGTCCCATTCCTTCCATGAAGTGTCCTACTGCTACTAAAAACAACACTTTTCTTTCCTGGTCTTGACTTCCTACAGCATTTATTATTTATATCACATCTATTATCACTAACTTATATTCTGTCTAGTACTGTTCTTTGTTCATTTCCTGTATGGAAATCTTGTTTTTCCGACCAGACTGTATGTCATCTGAGTTTCTCCTCAGAATAGATCTCATACATCTCCCATCCCCCCTGAAAAACATTTAGCATGGAGGAAGGCACTTTGGCACTCATAGCGATTCAGTTCAGCAAACACTTAACAAGTACGTATTCAGTGTAGAATAGGTAAATCAGTGCTAGAGTTTCTAGGGCTTAGATGACTGGATGAGAAGTTTGTACTTGGAAAGTCAGTGGCTAATGAGATCTAAAGGAAGAAAGTCATTATCAGTTGGACAATCAAGAAAAGTTTCCTAAAGTATGCCATCTGAATAGGCTTTAAACAGGATTGTTAGGAATTAAATAGGAGAAGGGACAAAGGATGCCAAGGACAGTATAGGCATTGGGAACAGTATAAACAAAGGCAGAGAAATGAAAAGATATGGATCGTGTAAGCACTAGTTCAGATTGACTAGAAAACAGAGTTTGTAGGAAGAGAATAGAATAGACATGGTTAGAATAGAAAGATGTTGCTAGATTTCAGAAGGCCTTGAATTCCAATCAAAAGAATTTCAACTTTACTCCACAGGCAAGAGTGAGCCATTGAAGAATTATGAGAAAACAAGTGGCATGGCCAGACCTATTCATAAGGAATTTAAGCCTGGCACCAGTGTGAAAGACAATTTGGTGTGGGGAATATTGTAGAATTGGGAAGGTGTATAAGATAGCAGCTAGTAAATAATGGAAGTTTGTGGTTAGATATACAATTATTTACAATCTTTTTTTTTGTTAGTTTGAGGTTTTTAAAAAACTTTCCTTTAGTCTCATATTTTATTGCTTATACTTGTTGATGAAAATGAAAATCCCATTCTTAAGAAAAAATGTTATTGTAGTAGACCAAGCTGATGAATACCTGTACTATGGTTTTATGGCACTGGAATAGAGAAGAGAGAACAAAATTTAACAGGTATTATGGTGGTAGAAATAGATGGGGTTTAAGAACTGATTAGATATGAGAGATCAAGTAGAAAGTCAAAGGTAACACTAGAGTTTCAAATATAGAAATTAGAATGAATAGTGATGCCACTGACTGAAATATTGAAGTCAGGTGAAAAAATAGATTTGATCAAAATCTTTTCTATGATAGTTGTGACTTCAGAAGACTGAGAAGAAAGCAAATTTCCTGCTTCTTATCAGATAAGAGGTAGATTGCAGATGAAGAATGAATATCTTTGTAACCTCAGGGCTTAGAATATTGCCTGGCACAGACACTTTAAAATACTTCTTGAATTGAATTAAAATTCTTTGGTGGCAGGGAAATAAAAGGGTCATCAAGAAGTGATCATGTAAAAAGATCATCATTAATTTTTTTAAAGAAGTACATTTTTGGAGAAAGATAATAAGCTTGGTTCTATTTTAGCTGATTTTGAGGTAACAATGGGATATGTAGGTAGAGATGTCTTGTGGGAAGTTAAAGGTTTGAGTCTGAAACATGGGCTCCAGACAGGATCTTAAGAATTCAAATAAAATTTTGGGAGCCTTCTATAATTGACAATTAAATTAATTACTAATAAGATTATCAGGGAAGAAAATATATAGGAAAGAGGCAAAGATAGAACCTTGGGAAACAAATTTCAAGGGACTAGAAAGAGAATGATGACCTAGTAAAAGCAGGTCAGTATCACAGTGGATAAAGTACAATCATCATGGAGTCAGAAAGATCTGAGTTCAAATATGGCCTTGACACTTACTAGCTGGGTGACCTTGGGCAAATCACAAAGTGTCTTTTTGTTTCATTTTCTTCATCTGCAAGATGGTGATAATAATGGTGTCTACTCCCAGAGTTGTTGTCAGGCTCAATTGAGATAATTGTAAGTGCTTAGCTTAGTAAGTGCTATATAAAGGTTAGCTATTAGTAGTAGTAAAAGAAATGGGTAAGGGGGCAGCTTGGGTGGCTCAGTGAATTGAGAGCCAGGCCTAGAGACAGGAGGTCCTAGGTTCAAATTTGACCTCAGACGCTTCCTAGCTGTGTGACCCTGGACAAGTCACTTGACCTCCATTGCCCACCCTTACCACTCTTCTGCCTTGGAGCCAATACACAGTATTGACTCCAAGATGGAAGGTAAGGTAAAAAAAAAAAAAGCAGGTAAGGAAAAAAGCTGGAGAATATGACATCCTAGAAATAAATGGAAAAGAAAGAGCCAAAATGAAATTATGATTCGCTCTGTCAAATGCTGTGTAAATCTCAAGAAAGAAGAAAATTGAGGAGGTTAGTAGTGAATCTTGAGAGAAGATAAAACTGTAAAGTGTCAGGGATGGCAGCCAAATTACAAGGGATTGAGAAAAGAATATAAACATTAGAATTACATATAGACAATCTTTTCCATAGATTTAGCTATGAAAAGAGTTGGTAGTTGAATGGGATAAGGGTTAACAGACTTTATTTTGACATTTGGGGAGATTTGAACTTAAGCACATTTGAAATCAGATGGATAGGAACCAGTAGAAAAGAAGAGATTAAAGATCCATAAAAGAGAAGAGATTATTTTTGGAATAAGTCATGAAGGAAGATATAGGATCTTAGCCTAAGAGATGAAAGTGATCACAGAGGCCATCTAGTCCAACCTTATCATTTTCTAAATGAGGAAACTAAAGGCCAGAGATGATAAACTATTTGCTCAAGGTCACATGGGTCCTAGATAGAATTTGAGTACAGGGTTTCTGACTTCATAACCATTATTCTTTATATTATGCTGCATGAAAGTTTATGGGATCAAGGGCTGACCTTAGTAAAAGAAGGTATTGGCCTAATAAAGAGTAGGGGTGCCTTTTCCTTTGAAATGAAAGGAAAGAGGAAGGAGAAGAGAATAGGCAAAATGCAACAGTGGAAGGAAGGGTTGCATGTAAAATGGCCTTAGAAAACTAGGTCATCTGCAAGGGAATGTTGGAAACTTTAGGTGAAAGAAAAAGTTTGAAAATATTCTTGTGGAGAATAAAATTCATGGCTTATCACAGTGCCCTGTACTTCCTAATATCCCAACCTATAGCTTTACCAGTGTAGGGAAATTCTGGCGTGGAAACTCTACTAGATACACATAAGCGATTAATTAATTACTGTTTGGGCACACTAACAGGTAACACGTTTTAGAGCTAAGGTGTGACTAAAGTGTTTGTCATTGGATGTCAGGGTATAGTTTGAAGTGATGACTATAGTGGGTGGGGTCTAAAGGTTGAAGAGATTGGATAATTGTGTATTTAGGCTATTTGAGGATCTATCATCATGATTATTGAAGGTAGAATCATGGTGAGAGATCAATAGAAGGCAAAACAGATGCTAAAGTCATTGAGGAAGTTGGAAAAGTACTCTGGAGGTCAACAGGGAGAAAGAAAGAAAGAAAGAAAGAAAAGAATTGAATGGGTTGTTTTGAATGAATGTTAGTTCTTTTTAAAGCTCTTGAAAAAAAAGGATATTCCATTACATCTTTAGTCATTTCATTGACTCACTATCAAAAAATTCTACTTTATAGGAAGATGTCACATATCAGACCCATGCGGATTTCTGGAAGGAGCACTATATGGATGAACTAGATCATGAGACTGGAAAGATATTTTGTCATGGGTTGGGTCTTAGGAAACAAAGTGCCTAGATAGAAAGCCACTTCTCTGGATAGAGCGTGTTTTGGCAATGACACTGTTACTAAGCCCTAACCTTTCAAATGGTACAGAGAGAAGATGTTTGAATTTGAAGACAGGAGCTGGTTCAATCTCAGCTTCACCATTTACTACTTATGTGATCTTGGGCCTCTTTGGGTCTCGGTTTCCTCATCTGGAAAATGAGGATATTGGATTAGATGTCCTTGGAGGTCCCTTCTAGCTCTAGATTTATGATCCTATGAAATGTCTCAAGGATGTAGTCTTATCTGAAATTCTTATAGATGACTTGGAAGAGGGAGAACACAAAATGAAATCTCTAAATTTGCTATGATCTCAAACTGCGGGACAAACTGCAGGAAAGTCTCGTGAGGCTGTGTGAGTGAGCAGACAAAGGGCAGGTGAATCCTTGTGGACAAGTGTAAAAAAAAAGTACAAGAGGAAAAAAATAAAAACTATATTCATAGGGCAGCTGGGTAGCTCAGTGGAGTGAGAGTCAGGCCTAGAGACAGGAGGTCCTAGGTTCAAACCCAGCCTCAGCCACTTCCCAGCTGTGTGACCCTGGGCAAGTCACTTGACCCCCATCGCCCACCCTTACCAATCTTCCACCTATGAGACAATACACCGAAGTACAAGGGTTTAAAAAAAAAAAAACTATATTCATAGGCTGATGGACTTTGACCTGTTAATTATGATCCAGGATAATAATGAAGAATTACTGTAAACCATGGGACCTCAGAGGCTCCAAATAGTTATGAATATGTGGCCATTATCAGACAAATAGGAACAAAACAAAAAAGATCAGTTGAAGTGTACTGTTATTACTACCACTACTAATACTACTACCGCTGCTATAGTTCTTTAATGCCTCATCTGGGCATTGAAGTAACTTTGGGTTGTCTTGAGGCTATGCTCTAGCAGTCCTAAACTAGAAAGACTTCAAGTACAGACCGGGTAATGGAGTTGTTTGTCATTTGGGACTTGGCTGCTAAATCCAGTGGCTACAGCAGCTCACTAGGGCCATCTACTGATGGAGCCAGGGGTTGCACCCTCTGTGGATGGAGGGATTAGTGATGCAAACTTCATGAAGCTCTGACATAATTATTATAACATAAAATTATCCTATCCCTATACAAAGGCACTTGATATACTGTCTCATTTCTCATCTCTATACTCCAAAGAAGACATAAGAGAACAGAAATGGTCAAGGGAAGGAAAACTAAAATGAAAGGATTCAAAGACCTCCTTTAAGAAGACAGATGAAAAAAGACTTCAGTCTGGGAAAAATTAAGGCTGAAAAAAAAATAGAAATCCTTATGAAATGCATGAATGGAATGAATATGGACTAAATCCCCAAACATTAGGATCTGAGGTTACTACTTAAAGCTTCAAGGAGGTACTGTTGGGATAAATGAAAATAAATTGTAATTATATTATGTAGTATATATTATATTTTATATTATAAACTTTACCCCAAAGGTGGTAAAGGCCAAAATATATTATCTTATTTGTTCTTCACAACAACCTCGGGAGCTAGGTGCTATTATTATCTTATTTTATAGTGGAGGAAATCCAAGGTCAAACAGCCAGTGAGTACGAGAGGCTGGATTTGAACTTGGATCTCCTAATGCCAAGCCTTGTTGCTCTATCTACTACCTTGCCTAGCTGCCTAGGTATGTAGGAAAGATTTTTTAAAACCTAGTAAGTGGATATAGAGATTTTTTTTCAAGCTATCCTTAACTATTTTTTTTTCAGACTGATAATCATCCAGTCCACGGGGTCTTAACCATTTTTGAATCAAGAATTCCTTTGGCAGTTTGGTAAAACCTATGGACCTCTTCTTAGAATAATGATTTTAAATGCATAAAATGAAAAAAAGAATGTCAAAGGAAGCCAGTTATATTGAAATGTAATTATGTATATATGTAATATGCATATATAACAATATTATATATATGTATATACAGTATATATATGTGTATGTGTGTGTGTATATATATAGATCTAGCTATATATCTACCTATGTATAACTAGATATATATGCATATATATCTCGTCCTGCCTTCCATACAAATGTGTTATATATAAAAATTCATGGGCTCCTGGTTAAGAACCTCAATTCAGGTTAATGGAATGTAGCCCTGCTCTAATGAGTACATGCCGATTTTTTGGTACCGCTTTGGCTAGTATACTAAGCTGTATGTCTCTTGTTTGTGATAATTATGTCTGAATCATTTTTGTTAATACTGAAACATTTCTTCTTATTTAGTGACCAGTGAAGTTCTATACAGTAACGTTACTTGAGGTTAATGATTAAAATACTCTTTAAGCTAAATAATTCTAGCTTCTTTGATTTCTGCATCTAGTTATTTTCCCAACTTTATATTCCATCTCTGGTTTCTCTCCCAGTTCTCTATGACCCTCAAAAGCTGTGGAACCCCAAACTTAATATGGATTCCAGTGAGGATTTCAGTGACGGTCTTCCTGAGGTTTCTTTGGCTACAGTTTTAGAAATAAGTGTTAGCTTAGAAAGATGTACTACCAATCGTCTAGTGAGGATAACAACCCTGGTATGTGTGCACATGTACCTCATATGCTCATGTGTGATACGACACAGTATAGACCCTCTTCTTCCCCATTTTTTACACACAAAATCAACATCAAGCAAATTACCTTGAAAAAGGAAAGAAGTTTTATTTTAAAAAGAGCTTGATTGGAGTAGGATATCTGAGAGAAGAATCAATTCCACCCATTTTGCTCTAGAGGGGAGTCACTGTTTAGCGTCCCTGCTTTAAGTATTTCACAAGTAGAGATGTGGGAGGTGTGACAGCCAGGCTGGGGTTCATCTGAAAAGGATTTGGGATTTTTAGTGGACTACAAACTCAATACAGGTCAATGTTATTATAAGTTAAGTGGATTCAAGGCTGCATTAATGAAGGCATAATGTCCACAACAAGAGAGGTGATCATCACACCTTGGGCTCTTCCCGATATCTGTTCTGAGTGTCACATTTCAGGAAGGATATAACAAATCGCTTTAAATCATCAAGAAGAGGGAGACCAGAATTGTACAAAATGCTATATGAGGATCCAATGAAGAAAATGGAAGGTGAAAATTGAAAGACTCAGTCAATAAACATGAAATGAGACAGGCATTGTGCTAAGCACTGGGAAAACAGTGAAAAGCAAAAGATAGTCCCTGTCCTCTAGGAGCTTACAATCTAATGGGGGAGACATGATAACAACTATTTACAAACAAGATATATACAGGATAATTGGAAATGATCAACAGAAAGAAAGCAATATATTTAAGAAGGATTGGGAAAGGCTTCCTAGATTTTAGTTGGAACTTAAAGGAAGGCCTGGAAGCCAGTAGGTGGAGATGAGGAGGGAGAGCATTCTAGGCATGGGGAACAGTCAGAAAATTGTCCAGAGCCAAGAGATGGGAGTATCTTGTTTAAGGAATGTAGTGAGGAGGGCAGTGTCATTAGATCACAGGATGTGTGTCAGGAGTGTAAGACTGAGAAGGTGTGTATACGTTAGGAAGGGCTTTGAATTCTTTATGTTTGATCCTGGCGGTCATAGGATAATATTAGAATTTATTGAGTAGGGAGGTCAGATGTGTGCTTTAGGAAGATCACTTTGACCACTGAGTAGAAGGCAGACTGGAATATGGAGAGACTTGGAGGAGGCCAATCAACCAGGAGGTTATTGTAATAGACCTCTGAGGTCCCTTCCAATTCTGAGGTTCTGTGATTTTGGTTAAAAGCAATACAGGGGGCACTCCAAGTTCAGAAATTTAGAGGTGATAGCTGTGATTTGCTTTACTCTGTAAACTTCTCTGCATATTGTTATATGCAGACAAACATCCATATGGTTTTAACTAAAAGATGATTTCTTTGGTGTCCTTGGGAGAAGTTGGAGGCAGATGATACATATATGGCAGAAGAATTACTCCATTTGGATGCCAGAGAATCAGTTCTAATAATTACTACCTGTGTAACCTAGAAGAAATCATTTACTTCTTTACTGATGGGGCTTCAAGTTCCTTTTCTCTTGAATGAAGTGTTGAATTAGAGAGACTCTCTAAGATCTTTTCCATCTCTGCTTTCCAGGGATATCTAATTTTACATATGCCAGCCTGGTTAGGGAAGTTGGGCACTTATTTTGCCAAATCAGAGAGGAAGCAGTTGAAAGGGTTTTGGATTTGATAAACAAAACAAAAGAAGAACCAAACTATGTGCCCAGTGATTGGTAAATGGCCTAGTAGATAGAACACTGGACTTTAAGTCAGGAAGACCAGAATTTGACTCCTGCCTCAGATGCTTTTGAGCTGTGTCACCTTGGCCGAGTCACTTCACATCTGTTAGTCTCAGTTTCCTCATCTGTAAAATAAGCATAATAATCACACCTATTTCCTAGGGTTGCTGTGAGGACCAAATGAGATAATTAACATAAAGCCTTTAGCATTGTACCTGGTACATATATAAGCATTATATAAATGTTAGCTATTAGATCTAATCTTGGACTACATTCAGAGGCATAGTTTTTAGGAATTAGGGAACTGATAGTACTATTATATCCTTCCCTCATCAGACATCATCTGGAGTTTTGAGTTCAGTTATGAGCATTGCAGTTTAAGAAGGACATTAATATGGCTGGAGAGTGTCCAGAAAACAAGCTAGATGGTGAAGGCCCTTGAGTCAGTGTCAAATGAGAATCAGTTTAAGAAACTGCACAGGTTTAGCTTTTAAGAGAAAAGGCTTTGGGGGAGATGTGATAGCTCTCTTCAAGTGTTTGAAAAGTCATGTGAAAGAGAGGTTAGATCGGTTCTTTTTGGCACCAGAAAGCATGACAATAAGCAAGGGTTAGAAATTTCAAGAAGCAAAATTTAGACTTAACATCAGGGGAAAACTCTCCCAACAATTAGAACTGTTCAGAAGTGGGCAAAGGTTGTACTGAGAGATGGTGGAACTTTCTCTCTCCTTAGAAGTCTTCAAGTAGAAATTGGATAAGCACTTGTTAAGGATGTTATAATATGGGCAGATTGGATGAGGTAGCTGCTGAGATACCTTCCTATATTCAAATTCTGTGATTTGTAATTCATATGGCAGTTCTTTCAGGAAGCCTTTCCTGATCTCTAACTTTCCCCATCTTTCCCCTAGTCAGTAAAGATTTTTCCACCTTTGGTTTTCCACTTTGTTTTCACCTCCCTAATGCAGTTTCATATGTGATTTTGTACTAGTTATTTGTATTTGCATCATATTTTCCTACTAGACAGTAAGCTGGGTAAAAGTAGAGATATATGTCTTCTCTCCCCTTACAGCGGACACCCAATATATATTCGTTGAACATTTAATTCTAATCTAACTCATTTTACAGATGAGCAAACTAAGGTCTTGAAAATTTAAGTAATTTAATAAGGTCACAAAGCTAGCTAGTGACTGGGTGTAGGTTTCAAATCCTCAACCAGTTTCTATTCCTATTGCAATACAGCTTCCCATTTGTATATAACAATAATGAATAGTCTGGGCCAGGGGTCGGCAACGTATTGCTCTTGAGCCATATCTGGCTCTTTTGAGGGCCAGATATGGCTCTTTCTGCAGGAGCCATAAAGTCCATTTTTTTTCAGGCCCTATTACAGGAGCGCACACTGTGAGCACTGTACGGCTCTCACGAAATTACATTTTAAAAAATGTGGCGTTTGTGGCTCTCACAGCCAGAAAGGTTGCTGACCCCTGGTCTGGCCCTAGAATTAGTTTCGTAAATGAGATCCTCATTTTGCATTCCTAGATAAAAGAATTTTTGCTTAGATGCTAACAATAGTGAGCTGAGTGGATGGCAGGGGAAACCCAGGCATAAAGATGAAGCTTGATTGCAAGCTCTTAGACTACCTTTATTTTCCTTTTCCCCCTAATATCTTTCTTCCTTTCAGATACCCTGTGCCTCTATGTTCTTTCTACCTTCCCCATCTCCTGTAACACTCTCCACCCAGCAAATCAAAACCATCAGTCAGGAAAGAATATGATAAATTTAATAATGAAATGCAAATGATACCCCTCACTCACATACATATGCACACACATTCACACACCAATATTTGAATTTTTCATTGAAAACACAATTTCTTTGGCTTATGGCAAAGAAATTAATCCCTAATTATGAAATTTCAGATACTGAGTGGGGGAGTTTCGGGGGGGGGAGGTAAAAGGATGCTTTTCTATTATCTTGAAATATGAAATAGTTTGCCTGTAACAAAGCCCTTCCTAACAGAGGGGCTTAACAGGAAGGGGTAAAGGATTCCACTGGGAATTTCCTGCATAAGTTGGGGAGGTGATTTCTGTATCTGAACTTGGCATTTAAAGAGGCAGGGGGCAGCCAATCTATGCTGTCCTTTGTTCTCAGTGTGCCACCTTTGGAGAGAGAGCCAGGTACCCACAAGTGAATGATACTACCACCCTCCATTGGCTGTGGGGTCCTCTGAGCTTATTGGGTAACATGTTCCATAAAGAGGAAAGAAACCCTGTTTTCCTGGAATAAGGGACTCCTTCATGATCTCCTTTATCTCTTGGGAGCCACTGGAAGAGTGGTGAGGATGGAATTTCACATTATACCTTTAGAGGACCTGGGGTGTGAATTAGCTAGAATTTGGTCAAGAAGATGGAGCTGAGAAAGGCAAAGAGTCAAGGGATCAGAAGAATAGCTGTATTTAATATAAAGAGAAAGGAGGAAGATGAAAGCTATACTGAAAGCAATGAGACAGAAAAAAAAAAGGAAGAAAACATTGGGACCTAAGGATAGAGAAAATGGTAGGGGAGACAGTATCAGAAAGTTATATTTAACTTGGAAAAGGGGTAGCAAGGATAAAAAAATGAATGAATGAATTTAAAAGCATTCAATAATAAATAATAAAAACATCTAATACAGTGCCAGGCACTGAATTAGAGCTAGGTATA
This sequence comes from Gracilinanus agilis, assembly GCF_016433145.1. NCBI lineage: Eukaryota > Metazoa > Chordata > Mammalia > Didelphimorphia > Didelphidae > Gracilinanus > Gracilinanus agilis. The sequence continues at coordinate 165,156,732 of NC_058132.1, forward strand.
CAAGTACAAAAATGAAAACAGTCCTTGCCCTCAAAGTAGCTTATTTTCTAATAAAGGCAGACAACCCATAAAGGGGAGTGATAGTTGAAAAGAAGCATCTTGATCTGGAAAGTTATAGGGATGTTGAGTAGACTCATAGGCAAATAGGTTGATTGGCAGTACTGATTTTATTATACTTCCAAAACTTAAAAGCAAGAGAATTGGGGGTAAGAGGACAGCAAGACAGACAGAAAGGTGGCTAGCAAAGAGATGTACAACCTGAAAAGATTGGGGCAAGAGTAACTAAGGGGCAAGAGTAACCAAGGAGAGATCAGAGTGATGGGTGGTAGGAATGAGGTGAGGAAAAATACTTTCCTTCCTGTGGAGGGTCTGACAGTGTTCCCTTTCCTCCTGGATACCTCTTCCTAGGCTCGCTGGAAGGGGTGAATATCACAAGCCCAGTACGTCTGATCCATGGCACTGTGGGGAAGTCAGCTCTGCTTTCTGTGCAGTACAGTAGTACCAGCAGTGACAAACCAGTAGTTAAGTGGCAGCTGAAGAGGGACAAACCAGTGACAGTGGTACAATCCATTGGCACTGAAGTCATTGGCACCCTGAGGCCTGACTACCGTGACCGAATCCGACTCTTTGAGAATGGTTCCCTTCTTCTCAGTGATCTTCAGACATCTGATGAAGGTACCTATGAGGTAGAGATTTCCATCACTGATGATACTTTCACTGGAGAAAAGACCATCAATCTCACTGTGGATGGTAAGCTGTCTAGAAAGGAGGGATGGGCTAGGGACTGAGAGCCAGGGATTGATATTGAGCCTTTCTGAGTGGTAGTACAGAATGAGTAGCTCTAAGAGGAACCATTCAGAAATTTTTCCAGGTGGGTCCATCCAGTATATATATATAGGCCATTCACATAAAGAAATGCCAGGGACTAGGAATTGGATGGTTGGGGTTGAGTCTAGTCAAAACTTTTTTTTAAAACTGAATTATTTGTAAATGTAAAGTCTAATAGCCCTGAGAAAGGGTAAGGGGTATAGGGTTTCAATCAAGGGGGAGAGAAGAAAGATATTGGATGGATTCTATGATCTCTGATTGGTCCTGTCCTGTCATAGATTCAGTGATAGGAAACATTCTGGTACATTATGAGCGGAGAGTGGGAATTGTGAAGTTCTCAGGTCTTTAACCCACACTCTTCCTCTCTGTGCCCTGCCCAGTTCCCATCTCAAAGCCACAGGTAGTGGTGGCTTCATCTACTGTCCTAGAGCTCAGTGAGGCCTTCACATTGAACTGTTCCCATGAAAATGGTACCAAAGCCAACTATACTTGGCTGAAGGATGGCAAGCCACTCAGCAATGACTCAAGGATGCTCCTGTCTCCTGACCAAAAGGTGCTCACCATTACCCGAGTGCTTATGGCAGATGATGACATCTATAGCTGCTTGGTGGAGAACCCCATTAGCCAAGGCCGAAGTGTCCCCATCAAGCTTACTGTGTATCGTGAGTATCTTTTCCTTGGAAGAGCTCAACAGGGCAGGTATCTATCCTACTGCAAGAGTCAAGTATCATTCTAGTTTGGGTGCCAATGATTCCATGATCAGATTTCTTTTTTAAAAATTCATTTTTTCAATGAACAAATATTGATTTTTCTCTACCTCCTCTATCTCTCCACTGGTAAAAAACAAAAACAAAAAACAACAAGACTTTGTAACATACATAGGTAAGTGAAACAAATTTCCAAATTGGCTGTTTCTAAAAAGTGTGTCTCAATCTGCACCCCTGAGTCAACTACCACTGTGAAGAGCATATTTCATTGCTGTCCTCTGGAATTGTCTGACAGTGAAATTCTATTACAGAGAAATTCTTTCCATCACATTTCCTCTACTTCCTTGCCACCCCAATCTATTATAGTTCTCACTTCCCCACCTGCCTTTCTCCAGGGAGAAGCTCCCTCTATATCATCCTGACTACAGGAGGCATCTTCCTCCTTGTGACTTTGGTGACAGTCTGCGCATGTTGGAAACCCTCCAAAAAATCCGGGTAACTACTGAATTCTGCATCCTGGGCCAGAGATTTCATCTTGACATTCCCTTCTGTTTCTCTACTTTCAGTGCTTTCCTGTAGTGTAGCACCTCCTTGATAATAAACACCTCTGCTGAATATGAAGAATATTCCTGTTCTCATAACCCACTCTTCTGTCTTCCTCACTAACTGCTCAACAAAAATACCATTCCTGTGCCAAGACCTATCCTAAGCCCACCTGGGCCTTGTGTCTTCCAGTCCTTCTCCCACCTATCCTATGGCTTTACTCAAGGGATTCCTGGACTGTTTTGCAGAAAGAAGAGGAAGCTGGAAAAGCAGGGCTCTCTAGAGTATGAGGATCAGAATGATGATCACGTGAAATCTGAAGGTGAGAGCAAGAAGCTGAAGCCTGTCTTCCCCCATCCCATTCATCTCAGATGAACAGAGCAGCAATATAATACAGGGAGATTTCTGCTTCTTTGTCTAGGTCTTTCTGGGTCTCCCAAGGGCCAGGGAGATTCTAAGGATGGGGTGAGGGGGAAGAGCAAGAGTCCAGACATTTTGGCCTAAAACAAAACAAAAAAGCAAAAGTCTGCTTTGGAAAGAATTGGCAATCATCTGAGTTACATTCCTGAAATATCAGAGGCATGACTGCTACTTTTGAGAAGAGGGGATTGGAGTCCCAGTGTAGTTTAGCATCTGTGAGCTAGAATGAATGGTTTGGGAGTGCTAGGATCTGTAGAGAGCCAGGCCAGGCCAGGCCAGGCCGGTGATTCCCTCAATCTCTCCTTTTCGCAGTGGAAACCCTGCCCCGAAGTGGAGAACATGAGCGGAAGAACCCAGTGGCCCTGTACATCTTGAAGGACAAGGTGAATAGTCCCAGGATCCGGGTCTGCTGGGACTCCGGCAAGGGCTTGAGTGGCAATTGAACTTGGCGATAGAATTGGGGGCAGAGGGATGGAGACGTGAAGCTTCCAGGCCGCCCAGTAGGCTTGTGCCTCTGACCCTTAGCATCCCATTACAGGACCCACCGGAAGGGGAGGAGAGCTCCGCCCAGGACCCTCGGAGCACCACAGAGCCCGGCCCGCCCGGTTACACTATCTCCTCCGCTGCTCCAGGCCGCTCTCCTGGGCTGCCCATTCGCTCAGCCCGCCGCTATCCGCGCTCTCCTGCCCGCTCTCCGGCCACCAGCCGGACGCACACGTCCCCCAGTCGGTCCCCGAGCTCCCCCGGCCGCTCCCGCAGTTCCACACGCACCCTCCGGACTGCAGGCGTGCATATGATTCGGGAGCAAGAGGAAGCCGGCGCCGTGGAGATCAGTGCCTGAGCCCTCGTGGGGCCCTGCCTCCGCCTGATGGGACTTTAGTCTCCCGTTTGGGGTGAGGCCCACATGGCCTCTCAGGGGGCGGTCCCGTGCTCGGGAGAGCTGGGCGCCGGTGAGGGCGGCTGGAGGGGTGTGTCCCTGCTTCCCATTTAACAGCTTGGTTCCGGGTTGATGGCAACAGGTGGGCGTGGAGTGTGTCCTCTTAGGACCCGCCTATAGATGATTAAATTCCAGGTCTGCCCCTACAGGAGCCTCTTGGAGACTAACAGTAACCCTAATCCTCCGGACTTGGTTTGTGCCCTTCCTCCAGGCTCCCAGGGCTTTACCCATCACCCCGCCTTGCCCAGCCCTGGAAGCTCCTTTTTACTAAGCAGGACATTGAAACAGAAGAGAGATGAGTTTGCCCAGGATCACAGCAATTTAGGACTGGAGAAAATGACAAGAGCTTTAGTCAAGACAGGAACGCTATGTCCAGCCCGTGAGGAGGCCAGAGGCAGCTCCCATCTGGGGAGAATCCATGGGTGGGTCTTTTATATCAGCCCATACCAGCCCTCCCCGGGAAGCTGGGCACCGTGAATATCTCCCTTTTGCGACTGTCAGTGCAGGCTGGGGGGTTTGCATGAGAGGAGGCATATCCCCTAGAAGAGTAGAACTGTGAGGTCTGCTTTAGGGTAGAGAGAATGACTTTTCCCTGTGCCTCAGTCAGGGGGCCTTGGGCAAGTTTCTTCATCTTTGTAGGCTCTGGTTTCCTCCCTTGTATGTAAACCTATCCCTGGAGGTTACATATAAGAGGAGGAGGTTGGATGAGATTAACTGTAAGGTTTCTTTAGGTTCTAACAACCCCTTAGACTATAAATTTATGGTAGGTGAAGAGGGGGGAAGCTCATTGGCTCATGTTTGATCCCTGTTTGCCAAGTACAGCCTCCCAGGAAACTGATGGGGGTCCAACCAATCTGCAGACCCTTACTTCCTCAGCATCACACAGGGCAGTCCTGCCATCCCTATTTAAGGGGACACCAGACCTGAGGAGAAGAGGCAAAGGGGTTTTTGCTTTGGAAGCAAAGATTCTACCCTACTCCAGGAGAACTGTATCCATCCCCATTGAACCTTCCTCTTTCCCCCTTCCTCTTTCCCCCTTCCCCAACTTCCATATCTTCCCTCTCCCAACAAAACTTGCAAACAATCAGAATTCCTCAGAAAGAAACTAGAGGCCCCTATTGGACAAACCTTGCTAACTCTTTTTCTCATATTTGGATAGAGAGAACAAAGGTTCCAGTCTTTGGAGTGGATTCCCAATGATCAAAACTACTGAGAGGTCGGGAAGTCATGTTCCGACTCTTGACCCTCTGCCACTTCAATCTCCTTCTCTCAGACACCCGGGTCCTTGGGAAGCAGGACAAGGGTAGCTTCCCTAATTGAACTAACAACTTAGTAGAGAGGGACTAGGCTAGGCCCTCTGGTAGTCGGCCTTTTGTTTCTGCCACCCATACTGTCCATAGAGAGGCAATAATCTGTGTGTGGAGAGAATGCAATTAAAAAGCTGAAAGTGAGGGAGGCCCCCTCAAGGGAGCCAGGCTCTGTGCACTCTGTCTGTCCCTCATACATTTCCAGTACACTTCCAGGAGCTGGAACATTGCCCTGGTGCCCTCCCTATCAAAGCCTCCTGGAAAGAAAGCAGCCTTGCCCTTCCACAAACTACCTCTCAGGGCCCTCTTCCTCCAAGGACTGATTCAAAGGGCTTAAGCCCTTTGACCCTAGACCTTTCACTTTTTACTACTTTTATTGTTACTACATCCTAACCCCAATTTCAGGCACCAATATTCCTACATCTTGACCCTTGAGCCTGCCTGGCTCCTTGGATTCAGAAATTCCCTGTGCCCCAAATTTAATAACCCTGGGGTGTTCTGGGTAAATCTCAAAGCATTCCTATCATGTAAAATAGAGTGTAATTACCCTAGATACAGGTTATCTTTAAAGTTAAGAACAATCATTTTCTCCTTTATAATCCCTAACCTCAGCCATATGTTTTGGAGCTAGAGTCCTAGTCTGTTGCAACCTTTTCCCCTCCTCCTCTACTACTACTATACTGGGTAATTCCCTCAAGTTTGTTGCTTCCCAAAGGCTGCCTGCACCCTTATTTACAACCCTGCCCATGTCCACCATTGAGTTAGGCCAGAGGGTTTTTGCTCCAAAGCCTGTGGGCAGCAATAATAGAATATGGGGTAGCATCCTGCTTTATACCTATCTTAAATGTCACTATTCCAGACTTTTATTCCTTTCCTTTAAACTTAATCTAATTATATCTCAGACAAGTAAAAAAAATATATGTATACATATATATTTGAGAGGTATATACATATATATATATGTACACACACACACACACACATATATATATATGATAAGGGAAAAAAGATCCAAGAAGGCTTTTAACAGCTTTACTTCCGCTTACTTCTGGAAGCCAGAGAGGAGCAAACATGAGATCACCTTCCATCCATCCATCCATCCATCCATCCTTTAAATCTATCCTTTTTTCCTCCTTCCTTCCTCTTCCTATATAGAGGCAGCTGTGATAAAAGGGAAAGAAACTGGACTTGGAAGACCCCAGTTCAAATCCTAGCATTGCCACATATCTATATGACCTTGGGCAAATAATTTAACTTTTTGGGTCCTTAGCTTCCTCATATATAAAAAAATTGGGATGTTAATACTTGTATTATGCAGGCATAGCACCTGACACCCTACCCCCTTCTGTCTCAATCTGGGCTCAGGCACCGAACCTGAATGCACGAAGGCAGGCTGAAGGATTTATAGCTGGAGTGGCCACTTCTAGATCTTACTCAGGGTTCTAGGAGTAATCCTGATGGCCAAGAATATACTTCTGATGTAGCTCTTGAACCACCAGTGTGGTTCCCATTTAACAAATCACCCAGTTCAATTCTATTAACTGCTAATTAGAAATACTAAACAGAAGGTAAAACAAGAATAATGAAGAATAACATCATGCTACCCATCGATCAGAGACATATTTTCCCACCAATGCACAATATCCATGGGAGTAGAATAGGCACAAAATTATAGAACCACAGCAGATAAGTAAATGTGTAGAAAACACATGGCTGGGACAACTCACAAATTTCTGCTGTGGAACTTGCTGTCCTTTTGTCTTCCTCAGGAACAGTCTGTACAATTCATTGCTCAGTAGGGCTGCTTCTTTGCTAGCTGTTTCACTTGGGCAGCAACACTTCCTATAACCAAGGTAATGTTATATCATTTCAGCAAAAGCAAAAAACCTAAGCCTGGAATCTGCAGGATTTTTCCAGTACTGCTTCATTGTTTGGGCTCTAAGAGATTTCTACCTCTCAATCCCTGAGTGGCAATTCAGGGAAAAGCAAAGGCAAAAGCCCTTTTCATCCTCCAGTCAGTTCTACCAAGAAGCAGATGTCAGTACAAAGATGACAGTATTAGGGAAATACAAGTCTTTCTAGAGGGCTCCACTCCACTGCTCCAAAACATGGTCTCTTCAATGAAATCACTCACTACCATCTAGACAATATATATTGTCTTATAGTCACCAATTAATTCTAAGAATCAGAGTTCCCTAGTTAGTTCCAAACCTGTCACATACAAGTTAGATACTGAGAAAAAGGAAGCTTTGGCCATATTTAACATGAGTAAGTACCTTTTCAGGGGGGAGAGGGGATGCCTTTAAAAAACAAAAAGAAAAACTTTCACAACTGTCCTTGTTTATGTCCCTTGTCCACATCCAAAAGGGGTATTCTCGTATACTTTCGTTACCTACCTCACAGGGATGTTGTGAGGATCAAATGAGATACTGTGTATAAAGCGCTTTATAACAGAAAGCGCTATATAGATGTGAGCTATTATCCCCTTTTTATCTCCTGCCCATTTTCTTCCATTTCTTTTGCCCTTTTTCCTAAGCACACAATTGCCATGCATGGTCTGGATCGGGGAAATCCAAGGGCATTGGGGAAGTTAAGAAGAGAATCATTGCTACTTCCCCCCCCCTTCTGCCCCTCCTCCCCAACTTTGCCCCTCACTTCTAGTTTTGCCCCACTTACCAAAAGCCTAGTCTTCAGAAACACCAGTTTAGGAAACTGTTCTTCCTGCTGGTTTGGCTAATACCCAGAGAGCTGACAAACATGAAAAGAAGAAACTGAGTGGGAAGAACCTCCAGTCAAGGAAGGCAGTTGACTATTCCAACCAGGGAGATAAAACCCTGGCTTATTATTGAGACAGAGTGTAAGAGACAAAAACTTCAAGGAACCTCTCTTCCTGCTTACCTCTTAGAAAGACCTAAATTCTCTACCCCCTACCTGCCTAGCTTGTCAAAAAAAAATACCCTCCAATCAAACCTAGTTGAGGTGAATATCACCCAAAGAAGAAAGCATGATGTTAGAAAATGCATTGGATTGGGGTAGGGGGGAAGGTCCTATATTCAAGTCCTAGTTCTGCTCCTTACTAGATTTAGCAAGTGACCTTTTGTAAGTCAATCTTCTTACATCTGTTTCTTCCCCTGCAAAATAAGGAGGTTGAGAAAGAAGAGGAGAGAACATTTATTAAACGCATCCTATGTGCCAGACACTGTTTTAAGCACTTTACAAATGTTAGCTCATTTGATTCTCACAACTACCCTCTGAGATACATGCTATTATTATTTCCACTTTGCAGCTGAGGAAACTGAGGCAAATAGATGATTTACTAGCTATGTGACCCTGGGCAAGTAACTTAAGTTTTCCTTCCCAGCTCTAGGCCTAATGCTTTATCCACATTGCCACCAAGCTGCTTGAGAGATGATCTCTATGGTTGTTTCTAGCTATAAATAATGTAAATCCCATGAAAACAATGTTCCCTAATGGAGTCTCAGGAAAGGACTTTGATCTTAGCCCCTTCCTCCCTTGTGCAAGTAAGTAAGAAAGAAAAGCACAGAAAATCGATTTGCAGCATCAGGGATTGGGATAGAACCTACATCTTGGGTAGAATTTTTGAAGGTTACACATCCCTAATACTCCAATGATTCAGGACAAGCTTTCATCTTTGGTAGGGTAATATCAGTCCAAAGCTCAGAAGTTCCTCAAGGAATACCATCACCATGAGTCATACAACTGGCCCTTCCTCTATTTGTGCAAAATGAGACAATTAGACCCTGGAGGGTTGCTGGAAATGAATACAGCTGCACCTGGGATTTAGCCAAATGAACATCACTGCTGGAAGTTCCCTTGACCTTCCTGACACAAGCTCCAAATCATGTGCACCCAGCCTAAGATGTTAGGAGTAGGTGATCCTGGAGCAGGTGTCCTGAAGTCCTAAGGAGAAGCAATATGATAGAGGCTAAAGTGTGAGAGATGTCAGTCCTGTCTTTGAACACCCCAGACATAGGAAGGGGAACAAGCAATGCTGAAGGAAGGTCTTTAAAAATGGTGCCTATTTTTAGTGGTTAGGATCTTTCTTAGAATTGAAGTTATCTCCTAGGTCTTCACTGTTCTCCCACTCTGCTCGTTTTAGGAAGAATTTGATCTCATACCTGAAACTCCAGAATATTTGCCCTTATCTTATTTTCTTCGAAGGAGTCTTTAGCTTCCTTTCCAGGATATAAAGGAGAATAGGACAGGGCCCTAGAAGCCCAAACATCATCAAATCAATTAAAAGCTTGCCTCACTGAAGGTAACCTAGGACAACCTTAATTTCTCAGTATCCCAGACAACTTCCCAAGACCATCAACTGGAGAGTAGATGCTGATCAGTTTTGGTATGTAGGAGTAAAAATGAATGAGTACTCCTAGTGTTTTAAAATATATATATATATATGTATATATATATAATATGTACATATGCACACACACACAGATATATATATATATAATTTAATAATAAACAAAAAGAGGAGAAAAAGAAAAGGAAAAGAATTTTTTTAGGAAAGTGAGCAAAGCAAAGAGAGCCAGAGACTCACACCTGCAGCACTTTACTAAAGCAAAGCCCAAAAAGAGCCCCATAGTGTGGGTTTCAGCCAAATTTATCTACGAAGCCTCTGTACATCAAATGAGGATGTACTTAAAAGGATGCTGAAAATGTAGCTCAGGTGTGGCAAATTTTTCACCTGCACACATATCTATAGTTCTTTATTGAGAGTTCCCCATATCAATGATGTTGGAGGAAGAGAAGGGGAGAGAGACAGAGACAGAGACAGAGGGATAGTGATGCTCATATGAACTCTTCTCCTAAGCCCCTCCTTACCTTGTAATGTGGTGGTGGAAAAAACTAAACTTTAATTAAGGAGGTGGCAACAACAAAATTTGCAACGGACAGGCAATGGAGTTTTCAATAAAATTAGCAGCATACTTAAGGATTCCAAAATGAAGAATTTGGAAGACCCTTGTATCTCTTTTGTTGATCCAATTTAGCTATCCCTTTGTATTTCTTCTTTCTGTCTCTGTTCCTTTTATTCTTGCTCTGAGTCTAAGGTTCAGGGATGTCTTGTCTGTGGTTAAGAAAAGAGGAATGCCAGCCAGGTGTACAGATCCTGTAAAAGAGGTATAAGAGAATAATGAGTAACAAGTTGTTAGAAACTCTTCTGCCAAGACCCCAGAAATTAGCCTTGGCCTCCCCACAGCAAACTCCAGGAAATGACTGAGATTCCAGACCTGGGAGGAAAAGAGTCATAAGCAAAAGTTCTGTTTATTTCTAGGAGAAAAAATAGTCTCCGTGAAGAGGGATAGAAGTGAAGAAGGGTATAGGGGTCTTTAGGAGCTATTTCACTCTCAGGCAAAGACATAAGGCATTAAACTATAACTATATAGCTTGTACTCCACCCAAGTCAATGGATCTCCCCACTCAACATATCTACCTATTCCTGGTCTTTCCCTAGAAACTTGGAGTCTGGAAGTCACACAAAAACATACCCATGTGCCCCTTCCCTAACCCAACTCCCATAGCTCCACCAAATTTGTCACATTTTGATGTTATGTCCCTACCAATCTCCCTGCTATGGCACCATGAGGCCATGCTTCTGATCCCTCCCTCCCTTCTGCCTCCTAAAGAGGTCCCATAGGGAACAATGGGATGTGGTTTATGATTCAAGGACTTCAAGAAGAATACTTTTTAGAGGACTACGGTTAAAAGATGACTAATCACAGAATTACAGAATTTCAGAATGGGAGGGGACATTAGTTTCCAATAAACCATACCCAGAAGAGTCCCCATTACCAAATGTACAACAAGTGATCAACCATTCTCCTTAAAGACCTTCAGTGAATTCCTTATTTCTTAAAGCAGCTTGTTCTGTTTTTATATAATTTTAACCAGGTTTTTTTTTTTCCTTGACATCAAACCTATTTGTCTTTTTGCAATTTCCACTCATTATTCTTAATTCTGCCCTTTCAGAGTTAAGGTTAGCATTAGTATTGGCAGATTTGAATTGGGGGTTTGGGGGGAGGCAGGCAAGTCAAGACAAAGACCAGGGCCAGGTACAAGGGCAAGTCTAAAGGATCAAGGTTAGAGAATTTGACTCCTGTCTCTTTCTTTAGTACTTCCAAGGAGATTAGTCCCTGTAACTGGGCCAGGCAGGAAGCAACGATTTCCTCAATGCTGCTTCCCTCTTAGGACAGGATTTATGGTTACAAACAACCGGTGCCCCGCCCAGCCATCCTCCTCCCTTTCCTCTTCCCCCCTCCCTCAATGAGCTCAGAGCAGCCGAACGCATTGCATGGGATAGAAGGGTCTAATAGACCCAGGGGTCCTTTGGGCCTTGTATGGAGAACTGAGACCAGGAATGAACCCAGAAAGAATGAAAGTCCCAGAGACCTGTTTGTCCTTGTCTCTCCTGCTCCTGTTTATCACAGGTGAGTCTAGATTGATGGAAAGGGTCCCCTCTTCACCTTTCTTCCCTTTCTTTGTTCTATCTAGTATACTTGCCTTTTGATTAAACCCTACTGAAGAAGAGAGGTGAAGGATTCTACTGCTCTGCTTGGGGATATGAAGAAGAATATATGGCCTACTTGGCTCTCTGACAACATGAGGGAGATGGGGTAGAAAGGTTTATAACTCAGGGATTTGGGGACTTGATGTATCCTGAGTAAAAGCACATAGATGAAGCTAACATTCAAATGAGAACTATAGTCGTTGTAACATCTTAGGAGTCCTCAAATGAAGGACCCTGAGCTAGACTCTATGGCCAAGGACTTCCCATCCCAAATCCTTCTCCATCCTGAGGGCCTGTCCATCAGATGTTTGACCCTAGCTAGGCTAAGCTGCCATGTTTCAGACCAATCTCCTTCCACCTCTTCCAAGGGCTTGGAAATGAGAAGTCGTTGAGCATTCCATCTCCCTTCCAACCTCCTTGGCCCAGACCACCTTCCTTCCTCTTGCATCTCACAGCCAAGAGCCAGAACTGCCCTGACCAAGACTTTAAATCAGGCCTGGGATCTCTACCTGTGAGTCTAGTAACCCATAGCTATTAACAAGTATTCTAGGATCTCTAGAATACTTTTTTGTTTGTGAGGGCCAATGCAAGAAAGATACCTCAGGGAGAGAGGATCTTGAGAGTAGGGGAGAGTCTGGAAATCAAAGGATTGCTAAAGGGGGGGGGACATGGAGGTCTATTTGGTGGGGACCCTACATTTGGAAACAAGGCGGTTTGACTGAATGAATGAAAAGGTTAAATGATAAATAGGGAATTTTTCAATAGCATTTGGAGGGAATAACAGCTAATATAGAATCTTGTGGGAGTAGGAATGATTCCAGAGTAGGAAGGTAAGTTGGGAGTCCTATCTTTTCCCATATCTTCTACCACCTTTTCCCACAGCCTTTCATACTAGTTTCCAGCTTCAAGGCCAGGATGTGGTAGCAGTGGTAGGGGAGCAAGTAGTTTGAGAATTTGGATCACTCTAGGCCCAAGGTCTCCCAGAGAAAGGATGGATAGCCTTTGGTGCCAGAGTCATGATATTATTGGTAATTTAGGTCACAGACTCTGAAGGAATTCTGATGGATTCACAGCAGTGCAAGGAATCTGCCCCCCCCCCAGTCCCTCTTCATTTTTGCCAATTAAACCAGATAAGCACCCCATTATACTATCATCCCTTAAATATACACTGGATTTTTATTTCTGCTCTAAATGTCTCCTATCTCACACATCTGCCTTTCTATCCCCTCCTTAGCTGTCAAGCATAGTTCAACTTTATTCAAAGATTTACTGACAAGGAAAGTATAAAATTTAGAATGTGAATAGTAGGGTTCAAGAATGATCACATTGCTCAAAAGTCAACTGGCTGGCAAAAATTTCCCAACACTAAATTTCCTAATAAAATCTAGTCTCCTGATCATTTTATTCAGGTCTTGGTGCTAGTATATTCATGGCTTCTGTTATATTGGAATAAAAAACCTTCATCCTTTGAGGCAGTGCAATAAAATGGAAAGCATGCTAGAGCTACCATCAGGGAACCTGGACTCAAATCTTGCCAAATTCCAAGTCTTTGGAAAAGTCACTTATCCTCTCTGGCTTCAGATTTTGTTTTCATTTATACAGTGAAAGGGTTGGACTATACAATCTCTAGTATCTCTTTCCATTCCAAATCGTTGAGCCCATAAGGCAAGGAAGTATTCTCCCATTCTCAAACTTAGAAAGACCTACCATAAAACTCAGACCAATCCCTTAGCTCCTTGTGCCATCTGGCCTGCCTCACCATGACAGCACGTTAGTGTTATAATAAGCTGTATGCCCCCAATGAAAGGGTATGGGACGCTGATATGCGGTTCAACTCCAGCAAACCATCTATACTTACACCATCCTCTTTCAATGTAAATGAAATCATAACAAAGACTATCATTATACCTCTTCCCTACAAAGTATCAGAAAAATTTACATAGCCAACAACTTATTACAGAAAATATTAATTACCATTTCTCTCTAAAATTCATAACAAAGTAAAACTATATATATATATACATATATATACATATATATATATAGAGAGAGATAAGTATATATAGCTATCATTTCATCCTTATTAACTTCTTGCACTTAGTAACCATTTCACAGCTACACTGAGGACTTTAAAGAGTAGATTAGTTAGCAGACAAATATAGGAACAGTAGACACACATTTTAGAATATCCCCAAACCTTCTCAAGCCAGTTTCTTTTAGTCTTAGGCTCTCCCTTCATTTCTCTCTCTCTCTCTCTCTCTCTCTCTCTCTCTCTCTCTCTCTCTCTTTCTATTTTGGGGAGCAGACACTGGAGGGGAAAATGGAAGGGAAGTCCCAGAGGCTGGACTTTCAAAATTGCTCCTTAAAACTAAAGATGTAACTCCCACAGACTCATGTTCAAATGTATATGGCACCTCCTCTGTACTATCTCCCCTACTTATACTCACACTTTGGTATTAGATACCCAAGTTGATGTTCAGCATCCCTACTGGACATATTGTTTAATTGGGCTTTCTTGGGTTGTTCCACTCTGCAGTTTAACTCTACATTGCCAGAACTAGTCATTTCTTATAGGAAAATAGTATTCCATCACAATAATATACCTCAATTTGTTCAGCCATTCCCCAGCTGATGGATATTCCCTTCAATTTCCAAATCTGTGCCACCACAAAAAGAGCCTCTATAAATATTTTGTACAGATAGGTCTTTCCCCCTTTTCTTTCATCTCTTTTTGGATCTCTCTAATGCTAGGTTAAAGGGTTTTATAGTTCTTTGGGTATAATTACAAATTATTGTCCAGAATGGCTGGACCAACTTACAACTCCATCAACAATGCATTATTAAGAACAACTAGGTGGCTAGTGGATTGAGAGCTGTGGCCAGAGATAGGAGGTTCTGGGTTCAAATCTAGCTTCGAATATTTCCTAGCTGTGTGATTCTGGACAAGTTGATTAATCACCATTGCCTAGGTTTTACCACTCTTCTGCCTTGGAACTAAAATTGAAAGTTAGATTTTAAAACAACAACAACAACAACAAAAATCCAATGCATTAGGGTCTCTATTTTTTCACAGCCCCTCCAGCATTTTTTCCCTTTTTTCTGTCATATCATCTAATAGCAGTGTGAAGTGGCACTTCAGAGTTGTTTTAATGAGCCTTTTTCTGATCAATAGTGATTTGGAGCATTTTTTCATATTATCATTAATAGTTTTGATTTCTTCTGTCAAAAACTGCCTATTTGTATCCTTTGACCATTTTGTAATTTGGGGAATAAATGGCTCTTATTTGTGTAAATTTGACTTAGTTCCCTAAATAGTTGAGAAATGAGGCCTTTATAAAAAATTTACTATATATAAAATATTTTAAAATATTACTTTATTGTCTATAGCACCTTTTAGCAAAATACAGTTTCCCTGGCTATCCCTTAATTAGGCCCATTTTTGCTTTTGCTATGTCTGAGATCAAAATGGTGCCTTTTTAACTTGCCTTTTTAACTTCAGCTAAAAGCATAATAGATTCTATTCTAGCCCTTTATTTTAACTCTGTGTATGTCTTTCTGTTTTAAGTGTGTTTCTTCTAAATATGTTATTGGATTCTGGTTTCTAATTCATTCTGCTATTGGCTTCCATTTAATGGATGAGTTTATTCATTCGCATTCATAGTTGTGATTAATAACTATGCATTTCCCATCATTCTATTTTCTTTGTTTCTGATTGCTGCCTCCTTTAACCTGTTCTGCCTTTTATCACAGCCTGTTTTTTTATCTCCTTCTCCTCCTGCTTCTCTGTTGGGTAAGATAGATTTCTATACACAATTAATTACATATACACATATATGTATATATATTCTTCCTCTTTGAACCAATTCTGATAAGATTGAGACTCAAGCATTGCCTATCAATCCCACTTCTCCCCTCCACTGTAAAAGCTTTCCCTTCCATGGCTCTTTTACATGAGATTATTTTCTCCATTCTTCCTCTCCCTTCTCTCAATGCATTTTTCTTTCTCATCTCTTTTTTTATATCATTCCAACATAACTGATTCACAACCATGCCCTCTATGTGTTGTTGTTTGGTCATTTCAGTCATGCCCACTTTTCATTACTCTATTTGAGTTTTCTTGGCAAAGATACTGGAATAGTTTACCATTTCCTTCTACAGCTCATTTTTACAGATGAGGAACTGAAGCAAACAGGATTAAGTGACTTGTCCAGGTCACATAACTAGGAAATATTTGAGGATAGATTTGAACTCAAGTCTTTCTGGAAAGACTCCAGGCCTGGCACTCTATCCACTCTACCACCTGGTTGCCCTATCTATGTAGATTCCTTATAACTGCCCTAATAATAATAAAATTCTTAGGAGTTACATGTATCATCTTCTCACATGGAATGTAAACAGTTTAACCTTAATTGAATCCTTTATGATTTCTCTTTCATGTTTGTTTTCTTATGCTTCTCTTGAGGTTTGTCTTTGAATGTCAAATCTTCTATTTAGCTCTGGTTTGGGGGGAATTTTTTTTGAGGGGGGAGTCAGGAATGCTTGAAAGTGCTCTATTTCATTAAGTATCCATTTTTCATCCAGAAGGATCATATTAAGGTTTGATGAGTAGGTTATTCTTGGTTGTAATCCAAGTTTCTTTGCCTTTCAGAATATCATATTCCAAGCCCTCCACTTTAATATGCAAGCTGACAAGTATTGTGTGATCCTGATTATGGCTCCACAATATTTGAACTGTTTCTTTCTGGATACTTGCAAGGCTCTTTGGCCTGGGAGCTTTGGAATTTGGCTAAATAGTTTTTATTTGGGGATCTTTTTCAAGAGGTAATTGGTGGATTCTTTCCATTTTTCTTTTACCCTCTGGAACTAACATATCGTGGAAGTTTTCCTTTATAACTTCTTGAAATGTGATACCTAGGATCTTTTTTTTGGGACATGGTTTTAAGGAGTCCAATAATTTTAAAATTATTTTTCCTCAATCTATTTTCCAGATCACTTGTTTGATGAGATGATATTTCATATTTTCTTCTGTTTCATCATTTTTTGGACTTTCCCCACTAAAACCCTTACCTTCTGTCTTGGAATTAATACTGTATATTGGTGCCAAGGCAGAAGAGTACTAAGGGCACGGAAATTGGAGTTAGGTGACTTGCCCAGGGTCACATAGCTAGCAAGTGTCTGAGGTCAGTTTTGATCCCAGGATCTCCCATCTCAAGGCCTGGCTTTTTTATCCACTGAACCACTTAGCTCTCCCCATTCTTTTGACTTTTAAAAAATTGTTCTTGATGTCTCATAGAGGCATTGGCTTCTACTTCCTCGATTCTAATTTTAAAAAAATATTTGCATCAGTGAATTTTTGTCTCTTTTACCATTTGGCCAATTCTGTTGTTTTTTTAATTGTTATTTTCTTTAGTATTTTTATGCCTCTTTTATCAAACTGTTAATTTTCATAATTTCTTTTTGCATCACTCTCATTTCCTTTCCTAATTTTTCCTCTACCACTCTTATCTCTTTAACTCTTCCAAGAATTCTCATTGGGTTTGTATCTGATTTGCTTTTTTTCCTTTGAGGTCTTGCTTACAGCTATTTTCACATTGTTGTCTTTTTCTGAGTTTTATTGGTCTTCCCTGCCACAATAGTACCTTTTTCTGGTCAAGTTTGTTAGTTGGTTGGTTGGTTGCTCATTTCCCCATCCTATTTCCTGGCTTTGACCTTTTTTGTTAAAGTTGGGCTCTGCTCACCTGAGAATGTGGAGAAACATCATCCCAAGCTTCAGGCTTTTTTATGTTGCTACTTTCAGAGCTCATTCTGGAGGACTGCAAGTTTTTGGTGCTTCCAAGGTGATGTGAGCTGAGGAAAGGTATATGTTCTGGTTTTTGCTCTCATCTTTACCAAGGAATAGTCCCTAACTGACTGCAGCAGCAAGTGCTAGCACTCTTCTTGACCCTGGAATTTTGACCAGATCTCCTGCTCTCCTATGGCTTTAAGATAGTGCTCCTCTCCAATCTGAATCTATTACCCAGAACTAGGTATGGGTACTAGAGTTGCCAAATAGTATCAGGTCCTCCATCCAGTGCCAGCAAAGGGATTTCTATACATTTCTTTCTGACAAATTGTCTGACCCCCTTACCATCTCTGAGATGAGAGCTCCCAAAATCGCTACTGCTTTTGCTTTAGCAAAAGGACTATGTGCTTCAGGTTGACTCCCACCTTGGTGTCAAAATTTCTCCTGCTGGTACCCTAAGTTGTCTTAAGCTGGAAAGCTATCTTACTGGTTCTTCCACTACAAAATTTGATTTGAGCCATAATTTTAAAGTTATTTGGAGGAGAACATTAGGAGAGTTTAGCTAGGTTGCTACCTCTACTCCACCATCTTGGCTCCATCCCACTTCATAAAGTTATGACTTTGTACTTTGTTGGTATATTAATACCTTGTATATTTGGTTATTCTTCCTTTACTTTCTCTGATTCTTTCAAGCTGGAGGAGGGAAAAGGGAAACACCAAATCCTCTTCCCCTCTAAACATATACATGCACACAAATTTGTAACACAACCAAAGAGAGCCTCCTTTGGTGAATCTTCATCCAAGTCATACCTCCTAACCATGGGTATCCCTTTTCTTCTGGGTCCTCTTTTCTTCCCACTTTATACCATTTCATTTGGTGATCTCATCAGGTCTCACAGATTCATTTCTAATCTCTATGCTGACGATTCCTACACTTTCTTAACCAACCTTGACCTTATTCCTAACCTCCAATCACAAATCTCTGTCTATTAGATATCTAGAAGTGGAAGTCTCATAGACATCTTAAAAATCAATTTATTCAAAACAAAACTCATTATCTTCCCCACCCCATCCCCCAATGCTTCCTCTCTCCCTAACTTTCCTATTACTGTCAAAGGCACCAACATCTATCTTCCTAGTCACTTAGGCTCAAACCCCAACTGTTATTTCCTCACTCTCTAACCCCTTCCCCAAGCCAATGTATTCTTTCTTCATAACATCTCTCCTATATGGCTCTTTCTCTCCTCTGACACTGCCACCTTTGGGCAGGCTCTCATCATCTCATACCTGGATTATTGCAATAGTTTTCTATTTTCTCTGTTTCAGGCCTTTGCCAGCTCTAGTCCATCCCTTATGTAAGTGTCAAGTTCGCCCTCCGAAAGTGAAGATCCAGGATCAAATAAAAAATTGTCTTTCATTCAAGGCCTTTCATAATTTGGCTCCTTTATAACTTGGTTCCATTCTTTCTACATCAAACTCCTACTTCCTATCCCCCATGTACTAGTGACATTGACTTCTTTGATGTTCCTTGCTCAAAACATTCTGTCTCCAGACTGGATGTTTTCCCTGGCTATACCCATGTTTGGAATTCTCTTCCTATTCATCTTCATCTCCTGTTCTCCCTCTGAGGCCTTGATAAAATACAATCTTCTACAAGAAGCATGTTCTGATCCCCCTTAATGCGAATGTCATTATTTTGTTGATTTTCTCCAACTTGTCTTTGACAGAGTTTGTTTCTACTTTGTTGTTTGCATATTCTCTCCTCTATTAGGCTGTGAGCTCCTTATGAATAGAGACTAATTTTTTGTTTAATTTGTGTTGTTGTTATTTTGCCTTTATTTCTATTTTTAGTGTTTAACACAGTACTTGGCACATAGTAGCATAGTTCTTGGCACACGATTAAATGCTTATTGACTGTCAGACCCCATTCCCACCTTTGTCCACAGAGATTACTAGAGGATTAAACAAAGAGGAGCAATGCAGTGATTCCTGTGTATGTATGTGTGTATGCGCGTGCAAGAGTGTGCACCTGCTTGTGCTCCATGCACATAGCAACCAAGTCAGTAGGACAGAGGGAAAGCTGAGCAGTTTGGTGGTTGTTTGAGGTGAAGGGATGGGTGAAAAGGTCTATGGAGAATAAGAAGCTGAGATAGCAATTGTGTGAAATCAGAGGTTAAGGTCAGGATGAATGGGGAAAGGGGGTCAAGGGTTAAATTGAATGGAGTGAGGATCTGTTATTAAGGGGTTTCTTAGAGAGAGAGAGAGAGAGAGAGAGAGAGAGAGAGAGAGAGAGAGAGACAGAGACAGAGACAGAGACAGAGACAGAGACAGAGACAGAGACAGAGAGAGACAGACAGAGAGAGAGAGAGACAGAGAGAGAGACAGAGAGAGACAGAGAGAGAGAGACAGAGAGAGAGAGAGAGAGGAGAGAGAGGAAAGAGAAAGAGAGAGGGAGAGAGAAAGAGATACATACAAAGATAGATAGACTGATACAGAGCTTCTGGGTATATGAGGACTCAGAACATGTGTATGAGATGAAGGATTGAGATTGGGATGTATGTGAGGTGAGGGGCTGAGTTTGTATGTGAGAGGGAGCATCTCTGTAATCAGCGAGTCTTTGTGGAACAATTGTCTAGGTGAGAAATGTGGGAAGTTGAAATCTCTTGGGTCCCAATATATGGAGAATGAAGAATGATGATGAAAGAAAAAGATTTCTGTAGGGTTAAGGCTTTAGGCTAAAAGCAAAAAAGGGGTTGGGAGGGAGGCCAAGAAGTTGAGAGGGTAGTTGTAGTTTCTTCAAATGACTGCTCCCTCTTCTCTCCCATTTGGGCTCCATTCCATCTCTTCTCCCCCTATAGAATCTCTGGTCCTGGCTGAGCCCCTGGAGCTGCTGGCTATGCATGTCCAACTGGAAAATGTGACTCTTTTCTCTACTGACCAAACGCCTGGCCCAGTTGTATGGCTAACTTGGAAGGTAAAAAGGGTGATGAAATTAAGCAATGTTTTTGGAAAAATAAAGAAAAGCAATGCAATGAGACCTTAAAATCTTTAATACCAGGGTTTTCCTGTGGCTTCTTAATTCCTTACCTTTTTCTATAGGCAAGTGGCCCTGCTGCTCCTGCAAAGGTCTATAAAGCCCTGTTCCGGGCCCGGCAATCTGCAGCAGGGGAGGTAGCAGGGCAGCCAGATGGCCAATGGAGTGAGTCCTTGCTGATGGGTAGACAGAGTGCAGAACTTCGGGGCCTTAGCTGGGGCTATGATTATGAATTTAAGGTGAGGCCATCTTCTGGTTCAGCCCAAGGCCCTGACAGCAACGTTCTCATCTTGAGGTTGCCAGAGCAAGGTAAGTTCCACATCTCCCAATGACAACACCCTTTTGACATCACGTAGGGACCCTCCAGCTCCTGACCTGGAATCTTTCCTAGCTTGCTCTAGAACAGTGGTTCCCAAACTTTTTTGGCCTACTGCTCCCTTTCAAGAAAAAATATTACTTAGCGCCCCCTGTCACATACTATCACTGCCCCCTTACAGTTATTCACCGCCCCCAAATGCACCTGTGGCATCACCGCCCTCCTGGATCACTGCAGCACCCACCAGGGGGTGGTGGCACCCACTTTGGGAATCACTGCTCTAGAACCTCCCATGCTATTCCCTGTATGCCCATCCCTCTCAGGTTGCCAGAATGTTAGGTTCTACTCTTGAGGTGGCTTTTTCCCAGGACAAAGTCACTGTGGAAGAAGCCTCTGCTCCTGCCCAATGTGCTCAGGACCTCGTGCCAGCTTCTTTGGAGTTCTCTGCTCTTCAAATTTTTTTAATTCTGTTCCATTTTCCACAGCCCCAGATACCTCTCACAATATCCCTCAATGACTCACTTCTTTTCCTTCAGTGCCCAGTGCCCCACCTCAGGCTGTTACCCTGAACCCTGGAAATGGCAGTGTCCTGGTCAGCTGGGATCCACCTCCACCTGAGACTCACAATGGCATTATCCGTGGCTACCAGGTACACATTTCCCCTACCCTCATTCCGCAAGTCCCCACACTCCTTGATTCACATTGCCCCAGCTAGCCAGGCCATGCCTAGAGTTCTCCAAACTTATGGTGGGGGATGTGGAGAAGAAAGAAGGGCTATCAGAGATGGCACCTAGAAACAGATACAGATCCATGATTTCATAGATGTCAACATTTCCTCCATTGGTGAAGACTAATCAATTACTTTAGATCTTAAAGGGACCTTAGAGAGCCTCTACTCCAGTCCCCTCATTATTCAATGAGGAAATTGAAGCCAAGAAACATGGAGCAACATTCCCAAAGTCACATAGCTAGCTAGTGGCAGAGCCAAGACCAGGACTCAGGTCTCCTGCCTCCAAAGTTGGTGATCTTTCCAACTAACTACTCCAGGCAGTCTCTGTATGGAACAGGAAGAAAACATGGCTAGAAATAAGGATTCTAGCCATGTTTTTGAAGCCCCCCAAACACCTTAGGCAGTGGCCTTCCTCCTCTCCTATCCTTCCCATCCTATGCTATGTATGGTTAACATGGGGGAAGTCTCTGTTGGCAGGAGAATCATAGGGTTGGCATCAGAGAAGTTGGAAGAGATTTCTCAGGATAATAAACAGCTAGGTTGATCCCGAGTATACAATCTGACTTCAGAGTGTAGGACTCAGACCCTTGAAGATTTGAGAAGGGCACTTTGCCTACTGCTACACTGTATCCTTAGGTCTGGACCTTGGGCAATGCCTCACTGCCCCGTGCCAACTGGAGCGTGGTTGGTGGTCGCACTCAGCTGGAGATTGTAACTGGAATGCCTGGTTCCTATTGCATTCAGGTGGCAGCGGTCACTGGAGCTGGGGCTGGGGAGCCCAGCAGTCCTGTCTGCCTCTCCTTAGGTCAGAGCAATATCTATCTTCTGGTAGACATCCCTCTACCTCCCCAAGCCTCCTTCCTTCCTTCCTTCCCTACTCTCACCTTCTTTTCTCTGTGTCCCAGCAGGCCCTTTTTGCCAGTCTTCCACATACCCTACATCCTTTCCTCTCCAGACCTTTCCTTTCCTTGCCATATAACCCCTCCCTCACCCCAAATCCTCCCCCAATGAACTCCTATATTCTCTAGAGAAGGCCAACCGAGCCGCACGAGATTCTGTGGGCCTGGGTCCCCCAACCCTGGAGCGGCTTCAAGAAGCACTGCGCCGGCCAGAGGTGATCGCTAGTGGCGGGGCTGTGCTCTGGTTGCTGCTGTTGGGGGCTGCAGTTTGTATTCACCGCCGGCGCAAGGCCAGAGCCCACCTAGGCATGGGTGAGTGAGAAGTTGGGAGCTGAGTGGCACAATGGCATGTAGAGAATGGACTAAATAAAGATAGGAAAGCTGGGTTGTGAGGAGCCAGTGGGCAGGAGGCAGGGGCTAGACAGGGATGTCCAGCCATCGGGTCCCTGGAATGCAGGATGAAGCTTTAGGAGAGCCACTAGAATTCAGTTTCTGTTTTCCCCTTCCTCAGGTCTATACAGATACACCAGTGAAGATGCCATCCTTAAGCACAGGTGAGAGAAGGGACCTGTGGGGAACTGATGGGGCAGAGAGTATATGCAACAGAAGAGTGGATGGGGTGTACCCTTCTTGCCCTGGATTTTCTCTGTCTGGCTACCAGTGAGTTTCAGATCCAGAAGACTGAATCTCACTATTTTTTACCATCCTGAGTACCAGCAGGGAAAACTGGGCCTCAGGTTCCTAGCTTCTCTACTGCTTCCAGAAAGCAGACTGGCATATGCTCAAATTAACTGCATTTGGGGTATAATGTCTGAAGTTTGAAATGGAAATTATGTTACAGAGTATCATTTCCCCCTCTGAAGTCTTTAAGTCAAGTAGCTTACGCTACATGTGCTATATTAAATATATGGCTAAGCCCTTTGGGCTCTATCTCCAGTGTATGAAAGTGGTCTAGGGTGAAGGTCCATCCCTGCCCATGATTCATGGAAACCTCACAGACCCCAGGCCAGAAGATCAGGGAGGCACCTCTAATTTCCCCCATTACATTACCATGTCCCAATCTATGCATTATTTAGGTTATCCGGGCCATGGTTAACTTGGCTAAGAGATTTCCAAGAGCACTGGATGTGGAATTAGAAAGACCTGAGTTCATATCCAGCCTCAGACATGTAATAGCTGAGTAATTATGGATAAGTCACTTTTCCTTTGCCTCAGTTTCTTCATCTGTAGCACCTCACATCCTTTATAAATCTTAAGATGCCATGTAAATTCTATTATTATTATCTCAATCTTTCCTAAGACTTTTAAGTCCTCATCCTGTCTTCCATCTAGCTTGTGATATTTTCAGTTCTTGTAAATGTATTCATCTCTGCTTCTCTTGCTCATCCTTACCTTCATTCTTGTGCTGATACTAGGACTTTTTCTTAAGGGATTTTTTTAATGCCTCCTAGATCTGGAGATTCTACTGTAGAAGGTAAGAGAATTCAGAACTGGAGGGGAGGTTTAGATATCATCTAATAATGAGATCACAGGAGCATAGCCTACAGATGAGGAATAAGGCCCAGAGGGATGAGTGACAAGATCACACAGGTAGTATAAGGAGCAGAGATGACTCAGATTCTCCCAATATCAAGAATGGTGAGGGGCAATGGAGAAGGAACTGAGCCTTGTGGTTAAGAACAGTCAAAAACATCCTTCCACAAATGTATCTTCTGGCTCTTAGAACTGGAGCCGTGAACTGAAGCCTTGGTTAGCTGGGACCTAACCCCATTTTGTGTTTCTGATTTCTCTAGGCTAGACAGAAGTGACTCTCCCTGGCTGGCAACCACATGGCGATCCACCTCTGGCTCTCGGGATCTCAGCAGCAGCAGCAGCCTTAGCAGCCAACTGGGAGGAGACACTAGGGATACGTTAGACTGTCGGCGTTCCTGTAAGCTCCCCCTCTCTAGACTGGGACCCTCTATTCCCAAAGCAAGGGCTTGGGTGATAGAATCAAAGCTTCAAGGAAAATTGAACTGGAGGAATGGGGGTAGGGGAGCTAACCTTAATGCTTACCTCTTCTCATTGCAGTGATTTCCTGGGATCCTCGAAGCCCTGGTGTCCCTCTTCTCCCAGACACCAGCACCTTTTATGGCTCTCTTATGACTGAGATTTCCAATGGCCCTCTAATCCCCCCAGGCCCCAGGGCCCCACCTATCAGGCGGTTTCCACCTCAGCTGGCTAGGCTCTCTAATCCCTGGCCTAGTTTGGACAGTCTCTGCAATGCTCCAAGAATACCTTCTCCCCATCTCTCCTTGACTCCTACAGAAGCCTGGAGAATAGTAAAGAAGCAGGGTAAATTGTGTTCAAAGACAATGGCCTAAAGAAATAAATAGGGAAGAAGGGGGCTAATACAACAATTTTCACCAACTCTCTATCTTATCCAAAGACAAAAGTGGAGGGAATTGAGGTTTTTCTAGTTGTTAATGTCTAACTAAAGAAGAAGAAGAACACTAAGGGAAAAGTTTCCATTGAAGAGTCTCTAGTGCATGGAAAGAAGTTTACACAGATATCAAATGAAGTCCCCTGTTTCAATCAAGTCACTCTAGTCACAGGTTTTATTCTTATAAGAGACTGAGCGACATCTCAGGTCTGAAGATTGTCCTGACACAGATGATCCTCCTTACTGGTGTCAGTTGACCCATTATCTTGGTTGACTCTAACCTTGACTCTGCTTCCAAAGTCCCCTTAGACTTACCTAACATACATGGTCATTAGAGATTAAAAGCATTTTTTTTTTTTTGCATCGTGTGTGTGTATGTGGGGGGGGGAAGATATCGACAAGGGGAAGAGAATCAAGTAGGGAGTAGAGAGAAAGTGAGGATTAAAGACTTCTCAGGGTGGGCATGGGGACAATGTCTCTTTCTTTTCCTCTGATCCTTGATCCTTTGGAGATCATTTGGGATGAGTCCCAAGCTCCTCACATTCCCCAAACAGCTTCTCTGACCACTCCTTCTTTTTGCAGAGCTGCATCAGGCTAATAGTTCTCCTCTGCTCCGTGCCAATCACCCCGCAGGGCACTGGGCCTGGGAGCTGGCTGGTGCAAAGGACTTCAAGAACACTTCCCAAGTCCCAGGTAAGACCCTTTAATGTGATCTGAGAGGGGACAGAAATCATGGGTTTGGGCACCCACTATCCCACATCATGTGTTTCTCAGTTTACGATCCTTCCCTTTGAGCTTCAATACCCCAGTTATTGAGTAGGATCTGGTTTGGATTGTAGACATTTTAGGGAATCCCTACTCAAATACATGGAGGTTGTGTGTGTGTGTGTGTGTGTGTGTGTGTGTGTGTGTGTGTGTTCAGATTTATGGTGCTTCCACTCTGCTCCTGTGTTAAGAAAGGCCCTGCTACAGTATTCTAGTCTCCTATCCTCCAAACTCCTGATAACATTTTGATGCTTTTGGCTTCAAATTGCCATGCCCCTTTCTCCTTTATCTTACCTTAGAACAGTGTGAATTTCTTACGCAAGGACAATTTTCAAGGAGAAGCATAAGATCAGAAATTATGTATAGGCAGGGTTGCCAAAAATATATGCCCCATGGTGAGCTGTACTTTCTTCAAGTCTTATAAATGTGCCTTAATTAGTTGCTCAGTCCCTCTTGTGCTGCCAGAAGTGGGGCATCACCTTGCTAAGACCATAGATCTGCCTCCTAGCTGCCTTACCTCTCCTTTGTCTTCTCTGCTCCAAAGGACCATTCTCCCATCCAGAATGCCAAGAGTGAATAGGTGGCTCAGCTCAGCTTCTGCATGATGGGTTTGGCCTACTGGTTTGTTTCTAACCATAGCCACAGCCTATGCTGAAGTTCCTATGTACCCTGTGCACCCTGACACCAGGGCTCCTCTAATATTGTACTGGGTGACCTCAGCAACAATGTCTTCACCCTCTGACTTGTTCTAGAACAGGTACACGTCAAACTGATAATAAATATCCCAGAACCAAAAACACTCCCAAAGTTCATGAAGACACCTTATTTCTTCACAGGCTAGGGCCAGGGGCTGCTGGGGGCCCCAATGTCCCTCACACCCTGGCTTGTGCTCTCCAGGAGCTGTACCCCGTACTCTGGCTGCCTGGCGTGCCATTGGACCCCAGCTTCTCAACCCCAGGAATGAGCTGGCTTCGAGGCCCCTTCCCCCAGCACCCCCTTCTCCCATCCGAGGGGCTTCCACTAAAGGCCAACAGAATCAGTAAGAGAGAATGGGGGAAAAGATATCCGGAGCTTTAGCTCCTTGGGAAGTCAGGAGTAAGATGGAATTACCAGAGATCCTGAGGTGGGAAGGGACTAAAGCCATTGAGGGCAGAGAAGTAAAAGGGGGCCACGCTGACAAATCCATCTTCTTTCACTGACTAGATCCGGTAAAGACTTCATAGAGCCTCAGATTCCATCCTCCCTGCCCCTAGTGGCAGCCATCTCTCCCAGCCCCTTGGCCTCCTCCCTTTCTGGCCCCAGCCCAACCTCTAGCCGCCTGTCTAGCTCTTCACTGTCCTCCTTGGGAGATGAAAGGGATAATGTGTTGACCCCTGAAGATGTGGCCCTGTGCCTGGAGCTCAGTGAGGATGATGATGAGACCCCCAGGTGAGTGACTAGGGGAAGGTTGAGGACGGGGTAGTGGGCTGGGGGAGGTAAACAACAAAACTGGATTCCTTCTGAAACTCGCAGGCCCCTAACCGGTCATTTCATGGTTGTAATGTAATGAAATGGAGACTTTTGAACCCTCCTCTAAAGTCTGTTTGCTACCCTAACACTTTATCCCCTTCCAGGAACAGTGGGACTCCTGTCCGAAGGGCCCCATCACCACCTACCAGCTATGGCTATATCAGCATCCCATCAGCCTCTGGATTAGGGGAGGTGGAGGGGAATGCAGGTGGAGCGGGACCAGAGGGAGGCATTCTGCTATGTCCACCTCGCCCCTGCCATACCCCTACACCCAGTGAAGGCTCTCTGGCAAACGGTTGGGGTTCAGCCTCAGAGGACAATGCCTTCAGTGCCAGGGCCAGCCTTGTCAGCTCCTCAGATGGTTCTTTTCTTGCCGATGCCAACTTTGCTCATGCCTTGGCTGTGGCTGTGGATAGCTTTGGCTTTGGCCTGGAGTCCAAGGATCATGACTGTGTCTTCAGTGGTATGTTCCTCTGCCCTTTAAGTATCTTCAAAGTGATACCTCTTCTTCTTCTGATCATCTTCTAACTCCACTGGGAGGGTAACAAGCAAAGAATTCCAGATTCTTGAACCTAGTTGTTATTCTATCTCCCTATCTCCAGGTCTTTGAACTCAGACAAATGTGGACAGTGGTTTCTTTTCTCAAAGATCTGCAAGAAAATTATTCTAAAGTCTTCCGTTAGTTACTTTCTTCTAATGTTTCATACCTTTTCATTGCCAGCATGTTCTGTTTTCTTTCTAACTTCAGTTTCTCCAGCTGAAGTGTCTAGTATTTCCTCTTTTTCTGAACTCAAGGAAGACGGAATTGGCCCATGATATACCAAACAAGATGTAGATAATTCTTTCCATGTCACTATCAGACAACTCAGGATTCTTTATATCCACCCACCCAAGGTCTCTTATTCCATCCATTCTGACACTGAGACCTTCGGCAGAGTGCCAAGTACTAACTGAGGGACACCTTTCTAATATCTTGTTCATTC
Source organism: Gracilinanus agilis (assembly GCF_016433145.1). Lineage (NCBI taxonomy): Eukaryota > Metazoa > Chordata > Mammalia > Didelphimorphia > Didelphidae > Gracilinanus > Gracilinanus agilis. The sequence goes on from NC_058132.1 coordinate 165,184,446, forward strand.
CCATCAGATTTCTCTCCACCTCCTTCACCTCAAGATGACTTTGCCCTTACTTCTACCCTGACCCTGCCAGTGTGGGAGTGGAGTTCAAATTGGATTGAAGAGATGGAGAATAAATACAGTCATCGGCTATGTAGGGGGCTACCTTCTTCTTCCCCTGAGATGGAGAAGGGTCCATCCAGAGGGAGGCAGAAGACTGGCCCTTTTGTCCCTAAAACCCATGGTGAGTGTCTTTGTGGAATAGGGGAAGAAAGTAGTCGAGGCAGGGAGAAAGTATTACTCTTTGAGCGCAAAGTGGGTACCCCCTGGAAGTGAACAAATAGCAATGCCAACCCCATTTTAATTCAACTTCTTCATCTCTAGACTCTTGATTGGGAAAATGAAAGTCCCTAGAAATGGTGTGGAAGCTGCTGCCTATCTGCCTTCAAATATGGGGACATGGATATTTGAAGTCTCTCCAGTGTTCTTCCACTTTCTGTGACTCAAGATGCAACCCCTTTTCAGAGGTTCAACAGAGTTTCTCCCCTCCTGGGACTAAGGAAATAGAAACACACAACTGGAGACCCTTAGGGGTCAGGAACAAACTCTGCATTCCTAACCATGCTTTCTAGTCTGGTCCCTGAATCTAGACATCTCTTCTGGAGGAATAGACTCTCCTATATTTGCCCTTGGGATCAGAGTAGTGAGTAAAATGAGTTTCTTTTGTGGAACACAATGAAGGGCTATTAGGATAGAGGGAAGAATGGATCATCTCAGGCCTTCACTTCATTCCCATAGATCCTCACTGCCTCCTTCCTACTGGGACTACAGGTAACATTGTTTTTCCTTCCCAGGGCCGGCCATCCTCCCAGGTCAAACCATGTTCTCCCTCCCTTCCCTTTCAAACTCGCCTCCCATCTCACCCACCCCAAGTGTAAATAAAGAGAAATGTTGCTTGAACCATTGAAATTCTATGCTAGTGATAAGGGCTAGAGCTGGGGTAGGCAAGTATGGCTCTGGAGCCATATCAGGTTCCACCTCCTGACCAGCCAGTCTAGACAGAGCCCCAGGATGTGCCCCAGGGGGCCCTTCAGCCCCGACCCATATTCCAGTGCCTTCCACCTCCATCCTCCTCCTTCTGCAGGCGTTTATGGCTCTCACAGCCAAAAAGGTTGCCGACCATTGGGCTAGAGCATGGGGACCAAGATCAGGAAAATGTGGAATGAAGAGGTGGAAAGCAAAACTCTGGGAAAGATGGAGAAGAGCTTGACTTAGCCCTTAGAAAATGGGACAGATTTCCATAAATCAGTATTATCTAAGTCTGGGTTGTAGGAAAGGATTGGGAGTGGGGACATAGCTTTAACACTTTGGTAAAGATGAGTCACAATCTGGAAGAAGCAGCATTCTTACCCTTGTCCTCACTCAATTAGAAGTCCAACAGGAAGCCAATGCTAGATAGGACATAGTATAGAGATCAAGTTCTTTTATTGGCTTATTTACATAAAAAATCTCAGCTGGAAAGTGGGAGAAGAGGTATAAGGGAAAAAGGATTGGAGGCAAGGAAGCACAACTAGCCTCCTTGGCCTCAAACCAACCAACCAGATCATGTTCAGAGATCCATCTTTTTTCTTTATCCCTTTCTACCAGATTAAGGGTCTTTCCCACTTTACATAGCATCATAGAATCACAGAACAGGGAGAGAACTTCTTGGTCAGCTACCCTAACCCTACCGGAAGCACAAACCCCTTTTATAGATCCTTTCCCTGGGACTCCAAAAGGTCTTTTCTTTTGGCCCAAGACCACCCTTCCCACCCCCATAGATAAGGCTCTTAATATTTCTGTTGTCATGAATAATGGTCTTATTTCCTGGAGAAAGCTAGACATAGAGGTGTTTGGAGCTTTGCTAGCTGGGGGATTGGGGGGGGGGGTGCAGTGAGACATAGAAGGGTTAGGGGAAGATGAATGGGGAGAGCAAGCCTCTGTTTTAAACTGTCTGCTCCACTTTGCACATCTGCCCTTCTCAGAGCTGCCCACTTAATTGGGAGCATTGTCAATGCTTTATTCTGCTTCATTCATTTAGGAAACTTCCACCTCTTCTTTCTGGGTTTCCTTTTTCCATCTCACCCCTTCCAGTCAAGATATTAGAGTGCCAGGCAGAAACTGGAAGTTGGGCACTTACAATTATGGAACAAACCCATGAGTATCAGGGTTTGTATGTGTGTGTGTGTGTGTGTGTGTGTGTGTGTGTGAAGAGTGGAGAGGAGTATGATGAAAGATGATAAAAAAAAATCTGAGGTCACAGACTGTAGTAGCTTATTTTTTCTTTCTCAAAACTTTCCTCTATTCTTTTTCACTCTACTAATTATTCACTTTCTTCTCCATCCTCCTCCTATCCCCCTGACCTCCATCACCTCTTGGTATTTACCTCCCCCAGGCCTTTTCCTCCTTTTTCTGTCCCCAACTTCACTTCTCGATGGTCCCCTCCAGGGCGACGGCTCCGACCAGGACCTCTTGAGCCCCGGGAACTACTGGAGCCTCTGGAGGAGTTGCTACCAGCAGTGGAGCAGGCACTAGCCCCCTGGCTTCGGGGCAAAAAACTGGGTCTACTATATGGAAGCCAGGTTTCCTCTGTAGGGAAAAGAGAAAGAGACTCAGGTACCAGGAAAAAGGCAATCACCACCACTTTCCCCACCAAACCCATGATCATACTTTAGTGACAGAAGATTGAGCAGGAAAGGATGTCAAAAAAACAAGGGATAGGGATAGTGTACCTAAAAATGTGCTTATAAATAACAGGAACTGATTATATAAAAAATGGAGAAGGGTAGGAGATTTAAAAGTAATCACATTCATGAGTTCAACTGGGGATGAGTTTGTAATTTAAAATCCAACTCCTGTTGGGAAATAGTTGAAAACTTGTAAATTGGTAAACAATTTCTACACTATAGCTTCCACACCAATTCCTTCATTGTCCCATATTTGACCTCTTCAGTGTGCTCTGTGACTACTTACCATCAGGATGAGAGGCATGATGACTCCCTGGGGGTGCAACTCGAACCATTCTTTTCTCTCCTCTCCTCTCTCGTTCCAGAGAGGAGATATTTCCCATTGGTGGAAGCCCTAAAGCCCAGCTAGCTTCCTCTTCTGGTGGAGGAAGGGGTGGTGGGGGCAAATCTGGGAAGGCAGAGCTTTTAGTATCAGAAAACTTCACTTTTCCCCCACCATTGATCTCTTCCCTCATATTAAAATAATTTTCCTGGCATAATGGACCAAGAGTAAACAGTTCTGAAAGGCTCATCCTCCCAAAATCTGGGGCCTTCTTTTACTCATCATCCAGCCCACCCCCATAACATCCTACATTTCCTGACTATTCCCAACTATTGTGATACTACCCACCTCCTGGACTCCGATCCTTCCTGTAAGGAGTAGCTTTGGATTTCTTCCGAGCTCGTGCACGAGGTCCTGGGGGTGAGGAAGCCATCTCTCTAGGTGGTAGTCTGGCTCTTACTATATGGTTATGAAGTAAAAGAAGTTAGATTTGAGGAATGGTCTCTAGGAAGGGGCTTGAATCTAGAACTTTGGATCAGAGGGTGTCATATAATTGAGAATGAGAGAAGAATGTTAGTTTAGGAACAGAATTACCTGAAGGGCTGAGTGACTATAGACTCACCTGGGGTGGTGGTAGTAGTAGGGACAGGGCTGGGACTGAGGTGTCGAGGGGGCATTGGACTGGCACTCAGGCTAACAGGTATCCCTTCAAGGCCACTCAAACTGGACTCGGATAGGCTGAGAGGAGGACTTGTGCCAGTGGGCATTCGCCTGCAAAGATATGGATCTGTTAGGGCATGGAGAAATGTCACCCTACAGAGATACTCTTCAGAAACCCAGTCCATAGCAGGTCAACCCTTTCTAGTTTATACCACCTCCTACATAAAAAGGGGTATACACCATACACAACTATGACCCAACTAGAAAGCCCAGCCTCCTCAAGATACCTAGGATTCCTACCTGGGTGTATGGTGGATACAGACAATTTCAGTGGAGGGTTGTGGTGGCTCAGGGGGTGAGGGGGTAAGGGTCGCTGTGGACTGATCTCCATAAGAAGGAGTGGGAGAGGGAATATTCCCACGAGAGGGGGAGGTCCTGCAGTCTTTGCTTGGGTTGGACTCTTCCAGACGACTTCTTTCAGGCAAAGGTGGGCACCACTCATCATGTTCTGAACTGAGGGCAAGGAAAGCAGGAGAAGAGAAGGAAGGGTACAGTGGTTCTTTTACCTTCCCTTCAGCCCTCCTACTGCCAGCTCCTCCTTCTCCTCCTCCCACCAACATCTCTGCCATCTCATTCATCCTAGGTATCATTAAGTGATAACATGAAATAGAATTGGAAGGGAACTCAGGTCAGATAATCTATTCCATACCTGACTAAAAACTCTCTACAACATGCTTATTAAGTGGCCAGCCAGCATTGTTTTGAAGATATCCAGGGATGAGTAACTCATTTCCTAGCAAGAGAGCTTATTCCAATTTTGGGACAACTTATTAATTGGTTCTTTAGGGTCCCTTTCTGCTTCAAATCATATAAGTACAATCCTTCCAAAATTTGCCTCCATGCATCTCCCACCCACTGATTTTCAATTCTGTCTTTTGAACAAACTAAAACAAGTCTAATCCCTTGTTTGCTTGGAACTGGTGCAGGAGATCCTCTTACCTGCCCTCTAGCTCTTCCTCAGCCCCCTCCAAGCAGTTTAACTCACAGGAAGGGGGTGGTGGAGGCAGTGGATCAGGCCAGCTCAGAGAGGGGGTCTGTACAGGTTTTCCCAGGATCTTTAATTTCCCCCCTCTGAGGCCTGAAAGGAGAAAGGATAAGGAGCACACAGAGGTATTGTTCAAAAGAGGAGTTATAAGGGGAAACAAGAAAAGGTAGGGGGTGAAGGGAAGAAGTGGCAGTAAAGTGGCAGGAAAAATCTTGGAGAAAAGGAATATTTAACTGAAGAATAGGGGCTAGGCCAGGTTTTAGGATATCAAGTGTGGAAGAAAGAGATTATAGGTAATCTCTGGGCTGGGGTGAAATTTTGACATTAGGATTTAGGAATGTAGAGAAAGCATACCACTGTCATCCTGGCTCCATTCTGGTGGAGCATATTGTGTTGTCCAGGCGCTTGGATCTTCAGGAGACTGAGGGGGGAACCCCCCATGGAAAGTTTGAAGCTCCTCACCCTCTGGGTCAATTGTACTATAGATTGGCCCCTCCCCTGGGGCTGTGGCTCCTCGGGCTGTCTGAGCCAGGTATAGAGAGATCCCTGCCTCTGTGGAAAGAAAGGAAAACCAAGAGAGAGGGGCAGGGGGACAAAGAAACCAAAAAAAGAAGGGCCACAGGGAGAATGGGTATGGTAGGCAACACATCCTTCCCTCTTTTTCCTATCTAGGGCCTAAGCAAAGGTACAAAGTTTCTCCTCAACATCCCCCAGCCAAGCAAGAAATGTATAGGTTTTGTGATTCAGGTTCCTGGATATTTTTTTCTAATATGTCCCATTTGGCTAATAAAAGAGAGGAGGTGAACTGGGGCAGTGGTGCTCTATGCCTTACCATTGTAGTATCTGTCATCTGGGTCAGGATTGCTAGGGCAGCAGCTTCCCCTTGGTTCTTGAGCTGTAGGACTTCGAGGTGGATGAGGCCAAGAGTCTGCTAGCCAAGGATATGGGGCTGGGCCAAGGCCCATGGGAGGCCTAAGAGAGAGGGAGAGAGCACTGCAATTTTAGTTAGGGATAGGGGTGGGTGGCCAGAATTTGGTGGGAGACTTTAGGGGTGGTCATCGTAGGAGTGTTGATCTGATCTGAGGAGTGGGTCTGGACTGAGGCAGATCCAGTCTGAGCCAAGGTTCTGTGGGTAGTCACCCTTGGGGTGTGGGGCAAGATTGGGGAGAGGGGGAAAAAAGGAGAAGAAAGAATGGAGGTTCTGGCAGGGTGATGGTTGTGGGGATTACCTGGAGCTGGCTCGGGAGAGGCCCTCAGTGTGGGGGAAGGAGACTGGGGAAGACAGAGTGGGTAATTGAGTGAGGTACCAACTTTCACCTCTGGTCTGAACCCCATCCTAGGTAGAGCTGCCTTACCTGCTGGTGTGTAGGCAAAGGAGGCTTCCGAAAAGACACAAGTGGAGGAAGAGCAGGAGCCAGGCAGGGTACAGATTAAAGGGGGATGGACAGGTCAGGAAAACCAAACTTTATCCCCATTTCTTAGCCTCACCTCACTTTCACCGGTAAGAATCCTTGAATCCCTTCTTTAGACCCCTCCCCTTAGCCTGCGATGAGTTTTCAGCTCTTCCTCCTCCCTCAGACCTCCTCAGCCTTGGAGGTGTAGACCTCCAGGTCTTATCCCTTCCTGCAGATGTCTTTTCTTCCTTTCGATTCTTGCTGCCCCCTCTTTCCCGTTCCAGTCCCTTGCTCACCATTGTAATGGCTGAGCTCCTTGCGCTGTCTCCGACGCCGATACAGGGCGGCGCAGAGCCCGAGGAGAAGCGCCCCACAGGCTGCTCCACCACCGGCGATAAAGGCTGGCTCCCGAAGCACCCTTGCCAGGCGCTCGGCAAGCCCTAGACCCACCTCCAGGCCGGGCCCTGGCTCTGGATCCCGCGGGAGAGCTATGCAGAATGGGGAAGAGTTAAAGCGTGGAAAGGCAATGGAAATTCAGGGTCTGAGTGGGTCATCCTGACTCCGAAAGTAGAGTTATCCCCCTTGGTATCCCATCTCCTTTCTCTGGCACTTACGGAGGTGTACCAGCACCGGGGAGCTGGCCACGCCCACACCGGCGTTGGTGGCCGCGGCGACCTGGGCTCTGTAAAGGAGTCCTGGAAATAGCCCTCGCAGCACTGCGGACCGTGCCCAGCCTGCAGCTGATTGGTTCACATGGAAGCGGCTTTCATTGCCCAGGCACCAAATCTAAAAAGACCATGAACGGTGGGGTAGGGGAGAACACTGTGCTTGGATCTGGAACATTACCCTACTTAGAAATTGAGGCACGACATAGCTGGAAGGGGTCAGCTGGTGGGCGAACATCTGAAACTCTTACTACCTCCCACCCTTCCCACTCCCAAGATTCTGGAAGTATAATATCCCGCGCAGGCACTGAGAGGCCAGCTGTACTTGGCCTTGTTCAGACTACATCAGGAAGATTCCGTTTAGTTCTAGGAACTATTTAGAAGGAATACTAACAAGTTGGAGCACAACTATGTACCCGAAATGTGGAGGAGATTTGAAACCATGGCATTTGAGAATCTCGCAAGAGGAACTGGGTATAATTGAGCTTGTAGTAGAAATGGAGTTATGGGGGAAGGGCATCATCTATCGTCATGGATTTGAAAGGCAGTGGTACGGATTAGAATTGTTTTGCTTGGCCCCAGAGATTAGAACTAGAAACAATAGGTGGAAATTACGGAGAGGGAGATTTCAGCTCCATATAAGGAAAACTTCCTAACAATTAGAGATCTCCAAAAATGGAACAGACTTCCTTGGGATGTAGGGAAAATGCCCCATCACTGGAGGTGCTCAGTCTGAGGCTGAATGATTATTTTCTGAGGATGTCGTGCATAGAATTTACTTTTGGGTTAGAAAAGATAAAGTCTCTGAGTCCCACTCTAGTTCTATCCAAAGCAGAGGCCTCAAAATAAGGCCTTCTTCCTTAATCTCATTATGCCTTGGTAGCTCTCCATTCAGTAGCCCAAGCCCTTCCACATCAATCTTTCTGTCCTTTCCTTTCTTTCTTCTAATTCCTCATACCCTCCCCTTGTAGGCCCTTCCAATCTCCCTAGTGTCTGGATTCCAAGCCCACTCAACCCCCATTTGTTCTCTCTCTCTCTCTCTC